>NC_062575.1:38303918-38611974 GCF_022837055.1 Prionailurus viverrinus | reverse complement strand
GTAGGCAGGTGTCCCCTTCTTCCCTCACCGCTCCATGTGCATCCCTCTCAAAGCTGAGTGCTCGGTCGAAGAGGACAACCTTCTCCGATAAAGGAGTGCCATTCTTCTGTCAAGAGTATACGAGTAGCTGCGCTCCCCTGCTAGAACCTCCAAACAAGCTCTCAAGGTCCATTTGTAGGAGAACTCAGGGTAGTCAAGCTTCCAAGACTCCAGACACATCCAAATGAGGCATTGCACGTGGCAGTCTGCCTTTCTTAAAAAAAAAAAAAAAGAAAGAAAAAAAAAAAAAGAATATACCCTGTGGAAGTAGAGCATGGGAGACAGGAAAGAATATAAACAGGCTGGTGTGCAAGGGAAGTGCCTATAGCCTACTTTCCACTTTCCATCATGGAATCTGAATTTTCTGAGGTTCTAAGATCTTGCATAAGGAGTTATGAAACTTCAAGCTTTTATCTCTAGTTACAATCCAATCAGAGCCAAATGCTCTGCTGTAATAGTCCCCAGTGTCTACAAAATTGGGCACAGCAGGCCTGGGGGCAAAAAAAGAAAAAAAGAATAAATCTGGGCAGTCCCCATTTCTAGAGGCCGCACCCACACAATGACTGTCCTCTCTCACTTGAAGCCCCTTGGTGAGCATCTCACTCCTACCCTCATATGTAGACATTGTATGTGAGGAATATTAGCATTCTTTCTGATAGCAACCACCTCTGTGATGCTCCAGTGGTTTAGTCTCCCTTTAAGCAAAATGCTGGAGCTTATCATCACATCTGGCAGACTATTACTGTTTATAAGACTTGGTTTTACTGTACACTTTAATTTATTTCAAAACAAGGCAAAGCACACATTTTTTTCACATGAAAAAAGTAAATAAATAAATAAATAAATAAATAAATAAATAATATTGGGCCTCCCCATCCTGCACTGAATATCAAAGTATGGCTTTGTTTGGGTTCCATTAGAGCACCAGCAGCTCAAGTACAAAGCCAAGATCAGGAGACTCAAAGGAAGCATAGGTCACATTGAAGGCCTTTTCTTTAAGATCGCTGGTCTTGACTTGATCAGTATCTGTCCAGGATTAAGGGGTCCAGGGGAAAGTTTGGGGGTTACAAACATTAATTGTGCCTAAGAAAGGAAGACTTCATGCTTGGTGATACCTGGGATTTGGGATCCACCAGACACTACCTTTGTGAACATCCTTATTCATTTCTCTCCTCATCCCTTCATCCATCTCTTTCACTTTCAGGATATACACCAAAATCATATCAATCCTCCACACACCACTCTCTATACATTCCTCCCATGTTCACAATTCTTGGCTGGCTGTCCACTTCTAAAAGCCCAGCCTTCCAGGTCTCCAATTTGGCATTACTCTAGCTTCAAATGAGTTACTCAGGCCAGGGACCCCCCAGACACCAAAATGACAACATTTATCCCTACTTCCAAACTTTTACTTGTATTTGCCTTTTAATTTGTTCTTCCCCTATGGCCATTCAAATACCATCTACCCACCCCTCAATCCCATTCACTCATGAAGCACTTTGCCCAGCTAATCATTAAGTCCTGGCTCTGTGCAGGCATTATTCTAGGCACCAGATGCTGTCAGTGCCTCCTTTCACCAAGCTCTTAAAAGCACCTGCTTCATGTTCTCAGTCACTTGTTTAATATTTTTTCCAGAGTTATCCTTCAGTGATCATAGAAGACTATTTCATGAGCCTGTACATCCACTGTCTCTCAGACTGCTAGCTAACCCAAGGGGGGCCTACATGATGCTGACTAACAGCAGGCTATCAATGATGGAAGATGTCTCCAGAATGCATGCTGTTGAGCTGTGAATGCCCAGGCCCCACTCCAGAACAACACAATAAAAATCTTGTGTGGGACTCCAGAATTCATACTTTTTCTAACCTCTCCAGGATGCACTTTGAAAGATAAAAACCAATCAGTTGATGTCTACTGGTGAAATGACTGTATGTGAGAGGAAAAGAAGCTACTTGAGAGAAACAAACTATAAAAAGAAGGAGGAATAATATTCTTCCCTGAGAAACCCTCCTAGGGAAGGGATGAAGAATGGCATTTGTTGGGAATATATATAGGCATGCTCAGAGTAGAAGTTGACCAGCTCTAAGGCTACAGGAGCTGGAACAATGGGAGATAACTCTGCATGAGACAAGAAAGAGAAACATGAAGAGGTGCAAATGGAAGAGATAAAGGAAAGAAAGTTGAGGGAGAGGAGAGAAGATAAACAGTAAGAGCTGGCAGTATGCAAAGTTACCACTTATCTTGGCCCCAAATCTTTAAAAAATTATACAAAAACTCATGAAATGTTTTCTGTGAGTGGATTTTTAATGAAATCCAGAGAAGAACCTGAGCTGAGTGAACATGGAGTAGAACACAGAATGGCAGCCAAA
Source organism: Prionailurus viverrinus (assembly GCF_022837055.1). NCBI lineage: Eukaryota > Metazoa > Chordata > Mammalia > Carnivora > Felidae > Prionailurus > Prionailurus viverrinus. The sequence continues at coordinate 38,609,566 of NC_062575.1, read as the reverse complement.
GTGAGGAATCCATGTTAATTTGCTGAGCTGAGACTTTGGGGAAACTTGAGACTTCCCCAAGTTATGAAGTTAAATGTACTTTAGAGAGTCCCACAGAGATAAAGGAAGTAAATGCAAAATTCACAAAATATGATAGAGTTGAAGCTGTTCTAATGCCAGTGTCAGAGGTCTGGAATCTTGAGAGGATAGATGGTGAAAATGTCATGGAATGAACTTAGTTACTCAGTATTAAGTGTCCAAGAGGAGGTGGCCTGCTGATGAGGAAATCCCAGAATTAGGAGCTTAGACATGTTAGGTCCCCAATGTACTTCATAATTATCACTTCTTCTCTTGATTAAAGCTCTGAGCACATGTCATATGAACCACGAATAACCCAAGGCTGCCAGGCTTTATTTATCTATGGTACTTTATGGTGCTAATGAGGTGGTCATAGACTGGAAGTCTGCCTTTTTCCCCATGGAAATGTGAATTCTCAGCCTCCTCTTTTCAAGATTCCCATAGTGTCTCAATGAGAAGTGTGCTTCAGAATCGCTTCAGAACCACTTCAGAATCACAGGAACTTTCCTGTGTCTCACTGATCTCCCTGATCCATCCCTTCTACTTCTACAGCAGGGTTTCCTGCTATATTACTCTAAGTCACCTTCAGGCCACTGCTCCTGCCACCAATCCCAAAGAGGCTTTGGCCACCACCCATGCCACTGACACCATTGATGCTGCCATCGTGTTCATGATGTTTGTTCATTTTCTCACTGCCTTATGGGTAGAGAAGTGATGCCCCGCCTGTGTTAGGCTCACCAAAAAGGCCCTATAACATATAACTAAGCCCCAAAATGTTATTACTCTCTCAGCTTTATGTTCAACTTTCTCCCCCTGAAAATATAAAATGCTACAACTGAGATGGTCAGGAGTGGATCATGTAGCAACTACCATACCAGACCCAGGGCCCCCAAATCTTTCAGAGCTTTAGTTTTAGTACAGAAACTGATTATTCCTTACACACTCTCTTTCCTTGGTCAGTTTATATTCCAGGGGCTCTAATGTCTGGATTTTCAGTTTGACTTTTATCTGGCCTCTCTCAGCATGTCTGCCCATATCTGCATGCCAATCCCTGATATGAAGTTTCATTTCAATTCAGTCTTTATGAATAGAAAAGGTTGAGAAGAGGGCCACAGATTTCCCACTCCCACATTGCCCTGTGACTCAGCCAGGACCCCATGGTTTTATCTTCTGATGCCTATCTCCTCACCCAGTGGTGAGGAAACACCATTCCTTAGGGTCCCACACTACTGTTTTCTAAAGTGTTCTTGTTCCAGTTCCACACTTACTGGGTGACCTTGAGTAAATCACTCCTTCTTTCTGAGCTTCAATCTCCTCATCTATAAAATGATAATTCTGTTGATACACATAGATGGCAATAGGGGCCCTTGAAACTCTGAGAGCTAAATTAGAAAAATATATACTGGATTGAGATTGGTAGAGACATAGGCATCTTAAAGACAAAACCAGAGCAAGAAAAACAGCTGCAGCCTAATTGATGTTGCCATTAACATGATTAAAGAGAAAACACGTCAAAGGAAAGGGAAGGATCAGCCTTGAAGCAGTCTGTCTTGTCCTCCCACATGTCTATACCAGACAGAGATGGGTGAGAATGGGCCTTCACACTGGAGTCTGATCCTGTTAAACCTTCGGGACATCCCTCTAATTCCTCAGCTTTTAACTCCATCCCTACCAAATAGGCTTCTTGTTTCTTTCATCTCTTTTTGATTCTGGGTGGATAAACTAATGCTTTGTAAGCACTTTGAGACTAGAAATCACATACACAGTTGAGCTCATTATTTTAACATGGAAGATGGATCCTGACATCAGGCTTTTAAGCCACATTTGTGGCCCCAAGAAGGAAAACAACTACCTAGTAAAACTGCAAGAAGCATTCTCTATCGGCTTATATGTAAACCTCCAAAAATTGAAAAATAGAGTAATTTCAAGAAAAGACAGTGATCCCATTTTTTTTGGATTTCAATACTTATGATATTGTTGTTTTAAAGATTCAACTGATTTTTACCTAGTTCCAAATGTATAATACATTCCAAGGTTACCTTAAGGCGGTGGTAACTTACCTTTGTGGAAATTCTTAGTTAAGGCACTGCTGGTTGCTGTAACAAATCAATTCTAAAATGTCAGTGGCTTAACACAACAGTTAATGCAGGTGTCACTAGTTAGTAAGTGACTTTCCTTATGTGATGATTCAGTGATCAAGTTTTCTTCCATTTTGTGGTTCTACCATCCCTTAAATCCTCAGAGTTTTCTGCGCTCGGTAGAGAAAGATACAGTGTATGGTACACCCTTGTTCTTAGAAAACCTAAGTCTGGAATATGACATAGCTCACTGCTGCTAAGGTGGCACTGACAGGAGGCATTCACATGTGTGTACAAAGAGATGTGTCACTGGCTAACAACTTTCCTTCAACAGCTACTTCACACTAAGGAATGAAGCACACATTTTGATGAACAGCTATTCAACACAACCACAGGTCATAATCCCCCCTTAAAAACAAAGGAAATCAAGCACCCTTTCCCCAGAAAAAAAAAAGGTTGTGAGGGGCTCATTCATTAATTCATTAATATTCCACTGTTTGAACCTTCCACTGAAGGTTTTTCGACAAAGTAAGCACATACATTTATATTCATGCCTCTTCCTCTGTCACCCTCTCCTCCCACCGAAGAAAGTATATTTGAAAGATTAAAAGAGAAGGGGGAAGACATTAGCAAACAACATATTTCCATGTATATTTCTGGAGTAGATGGAAGTGTGTTTAATGATGAGGTCGAAAGGAGAGAGGTGATCCCAAGAGTAACCATGGAAGACTGTAGGTAAGGAACAGCTCCTTGAAACAAGAACAGAATGCTTCATAAAAGGCAAAATCCATGAATGAGAGAGGGAGAGATCTTAAAATTAAAAATATAACTGTTGAAATTAAAAATACAAAAGCAAGTTTTGAAGACAGGATATAGAGAAAAGGAGATGGCAAATAGAAACATAATTTACTGCTAGCTGACCCTATCAACTGCTAGCTACACCCCCAGAAAGGACACCCTTGACAGAGTGGGTCCTTGCCCACTCCAAGCAAGGCCCATGTGTTTGTCTTCTATACCACCATCGAAGCCCAGGAGTTGTTGAAGATGGTTTAAAGTATTGTAGTGGCTAATAGAAATTACAACATTTAGAAAAGGTGGAGTAGAGGATTTTTTAAACTATATTTGAAAGATGGCTTTTCCTTTGTCCAAGGAAAAATATTGAAGAAGTTAAAACTTTGGGGGAGGGAGGGTGACCCCCCCAGTTCCTACCTCACATTCTGCCCCTTAAGGCTCTAAAGAAGCACTTACTTCTTCTAATCGCAACAGGATAATTAGCTACCAGTTCCAGAAAGCCTCACTTTTTATCCTGTGATTTTTCTCTTCCTCTCCCAAGCAGGACCTTTCTCCAAGAGTAGATTAGTCCATATAGAATAATGCAGTAGGAAGACTATGGTTGTTAGGCCTACAACTCCAGGTAGCATACATGGGTGCCCCAAATATAATGGCCTTTGAAGTAATATGAGTTTTTTTTAAGTTTATTTATTTTGAGAGGACAGAGAGAGAAAGAGCATGCATGAACTGGGGAGGCACAGAGAGAGAGAGAGAGAGAGAGAGAGAGAATCATAAGCAGTCTTCGTGCTGTCAACCCAGAGCCAGTCTTGGGGGCTTGAACAGTGAAATCATGACTGAGCCAAAATCAAGAGTCGGATGCTTAACCGACTGAGCCACCTAGGCATCCCTGAAGTAATGTGAGGTTTAAATGCATTCTGGGGTCCCTGGGTGGCTCAGTTGGTTAAGCATCTGACTTGATTTCATCTCAGGTCCTGATCTCAAGGTTCATGAGATTAAGCCCCACAGGGGGCTCTGTGCTGACAGAGCAGAGCCTGCTTGGGATTCTATCTCTCTCAATCTCTCTCTGCCCTTCCCCCACTGGTGTTCTCTCTCTCTCTCCCCTCCCCCTTCTCAAAATAAATACATAGGAATTTAAAAAAATTAAATAAATGCACTTGTTCTTCCAATTATCCAGCAGGTAAATTTTGAAACACACACACACACACACACACACACACACACACCTAGGCTTTTACAAATACACACACCCACATACATCCTAATGGCAAATGTTAACACATATACATCCAAAGGGCAAAGTTAAAATCTCAGAGATGGGGCACCTTCATGTTTCAGTCCATTAAGCATCTGACTCTTGATTTAGGTGCAGGTCCTGATCTCAGGATTCATGAGATCAAGCCCCTTGTGGGGTTCTTGTGCGAACAGCATGGGGCCTACTTGGGATTCTGTCTGTCCCTCTCTCTCTGCCTTTCCCCATTCTCTTTCTCTTTCTCAAAATAAATAAACTTACACTTTGTAAAAAAAATCTCAGAGATAACAGTCTCAGTGACGAATGACTTTTGACTCCAGGAAGTTAAGGGTATTATATATAGTGGGAAGAATGGAAGCCCTCAAACTGGAGTTCATGCCCTCCTTTGTCCATGTAAAGACAGCTACTATTCCATGCCACTAAACAGCTGCTATGTGTAATTTGGACCCAGGTTTGTAAGATCATATACATTTCTGGCACAAGCTAGAAATTTAGATTTTTTTATGTTAAATCCTCATATGTTTAGATTTTTAAAACTTCAAATGAAACATTGTGGGCTATATGTAGATGTCTGTTTACCATTACTAGTTTAAATTTATTTTTTAAGGGAAATAATTTCCCCATAATTTGTAAAGCCTTCTCTCTCACACAGAGTGTAAAGGGTTTGATTGTGATTAATGCAGAGTAGCATTATCAGCTCTCTTCAGCACCCAGCACCTTTCATATGGCACATAGAAAGCTTTGATTAAATTGTTGGGGGTTGGTACATGTGTGGTTGATTGCAGAGGATTATTCTTCGAAGTAAAATAGAAGACACAATCCTTACTTACATGAGCCTGTGCTCTTATAATACAGATGTACACACCAGGCACAATTTCACACAGCACAAGATGGAATACTATCCATTCTGTCCTACAGGTGCTGCCAGAGTTTGAAGAAGAGAGGTCAGTTAGGCCAGAAACCTCCAGGCTTCCTGGAGAAAGTGAGGCTGGGACTTCATATCATCCCATGAAGTGTGGGCTGGTATCCAAAACAAGTTTCTTCCATGAAGATAAAATGGAATGAGGTATGAGACAGCAAAGGACTTAGCAGTCCCTGCAGTGAAATGTTAATTATGATGCTCCTTCATTTACCTTTGGGTCTATAAAAGGAATGAAGTGGAAAAGAAGTTGGATAGAAGCCCCCAAAGCAACCAAGGACATGGACAAGTGGGTATGTGGAGGGGGAGAGAAGTACCGTTTAAATGCAAGATGTTCAGCAGAGAAAGGAGATTCTGTAAACAAATGTTAATTAAGTGCAATTTGAAAGAGATTATAGCATGTGTGTCACACTGTGGTAGTTCTAATTAATCTCCAACACTTATTTCATGATCCATGGACTTCAACCACTTCACCTGTGATGGAAGAGTGTAGCTTAAATATGGTGGATATTGTTCAAATTAAAATATACTCTCTGACACATGATAAGATGAGCTGCCCTTTTCCATAACGTAATTTAGATTTAATTATCAATAAAAGAGAAGTAAAGATGTGATTCAACTCTGCTGTAAGGACTCCAACTCCCACTCCTTCCAATGTATCTTTCTTGCTGTCCATGAAGTTTTATTTTTAAACTGAAGATCTAATTGTGTACTGCCCTTTTGAGGTTGGGATGGAGAAAGCATGTCAAAATCTGGAGGGGTAAGACACATTAAATGTTATAATCAGTTACCACCTCCTTCTCAAACACACCTGCTTCTGACTCAGATTATGGCCCCACCTTGTGATGAACAAAGCTTCAGCGTCTATGGGTCAGTTTTGAAGGATGCTAAGTAGGGCAGTATGCTATTATTTGAAAATAACAGGCAAGTCCTAATTCAGAAGCCTGGCATATAATGTTCTGCTCTGATATTTTCCAAAGGATGGAATAAAAAATGGTATTAAGAGGTAAACAGTATCAAATCATATTAAATTACAGAGTAAAAATATGTGTAGCTTTAGTAAAAATATGTTTATGTTTATTTTATAATATATAAAATAAAATATATATGTATAAACATATATAAAATAAATAAATATAAATAATATAAATAAATAATATATATTATAATATATAATATAAATAAATAACATATATAATATGTTTATTTTAGTAAAAATATGTTTATGGTCCTTTTTTATTTTACAAGGGGAAAGTTTTAATTTGAGCATGTCTTCAGAAGTATTTTAGTCAACAGAGGCTAACTGCTGTAATAAACCACCCCCAAACTTCAGTGTCTTTCTAAAATAGAAAGCTATTGTTCAATCAGTGAGTATGGTTACTGATCAGCCTTCCACACAGTGAATCCAGCACCTAGCTTCCTTCTGCCCTGTGGCTTTGCTGTCTCCTCTGGTCTCAAAGATTTTTGCTGGCTTCTTTTCATACAAAGAAAGGAGATGTGAAAAATTAGATGGAAGGTGGTTATGTGCCAGGTCTTGAGGAGGTATTTGTCACTCTATCCACTCCACTGGCTAGAACTTGGTCACCTGACAACAGCCCATTGCAAGGGAGGCTGTGTAATGCAGTCAAGCTACATGCCCAGAAAGAAGGCTCCTAATAGTCTCAGAGAGGTTTTTTTCTAAAAGGCAGACTATCACACCTCAGTCACAGAGCCTTCCCAAGGTACAGTTATTTTAGCTAGGATTTAATAATATTGGTTTGTTTTTATTCTACTTATGTTATCTTCTATTTTGGGCAAGTGAAACTGGCTTTACTTCTATGGCAGTACTCTAAAACTTCCTTTCAAAATAAATTTATTTTAAAATAATCAACTTAAGGAAAAAGTTTAAATAAAATTTAATAAAGTTTAAATAAAAGTTTTAAGTATTTAAGTAAGAATACAAGTGGAACATGGAAATGGCCAAATCTGTTAACAGAAACACATCAAAACACACACTGTTTTGTCTACCTTTGAATGACTTTTCCAGCCTTATTTTCAAGGACTGTTTCCACGCCTAATTTCTGACATTGAATCCAGTAACTTTCAAACCATCCTCCATTGAACACCGGCTTGCCATGACAAGTTACTAAACCAAACATTCTCAGTTTTTAATTTTCCTCTTGTAGATTAAAAACAAATTAGCATTTGTCTGCTGGATCTAGAATGAGACTTAGACAATATCACATACTTACTTATTTGAAATTAAGCTTTAATATATCACAAGTTCATGGTATTCTACAAAAAATAGTGAGACATCCAGGTGAGCCAAATTCCAAACAAATTAGAAAATTATGCCACAAAGTTTGCCGTGACTTCATTTATACCTTCTTCTATCCCTGACCCACCCCCTCAAACCCAATCCATGCACCAGTCCTACCTGTTGAAAGCTACTTATGTGTCTACTGCACCACCTATCCCTGCTTTTACCACTGCTGTTACCACTGCACACCTGGACAGAGGCTTATCTTCCTCCTTTTCTCCCAACCCCAACTCTTTTTACATCTATCCTTTATGTCTGCAATCTGTGAGACCTTCCTAAAACCCAAAGTTCATTATGTTATTTCCTGTTTGAAATTATTAAATTGTGCTCCACTTGACTATAGGATAAACAACAGGCTCCTGAACTTAACCCACATGACCCATAGAGTTTTGGCCTAGCTGCCTTGTTCAGCTTCTTGTCTATCAGCTATCCCAGCTTTCTCCATTCTCCTAGTTCATCAAAAGTCCCAGCTTTCCCTCTCCATGAGTCACTGCCCAAGAATTTATCCCCACCTAAAACATCATTTTTTTCTCCTCTGTTGCCAAAGAACCTACTGTCACCTGACCAGGGTGGGTAAGAGCCCCTAGTATGAGCTCTTGTAGCACCTTGTGTATACCATTTTCATATCAGACATTACAATGCAGGCTTATTTTGAGGTCCCAGAGACACTGATTATGTATTGTTCACCTTTATATCCCCAGTGCTAGATCTTATATGCAAAGAGCTCATTTTGTCACTCCAGAAATTCTTCTAACTTTTGCACCTGACACCTCTTGATTTGGAGAATTGCACCTTCCCATCTCCAACCATAGGACCCTTCAGAGATTCCCAAACATGGTACCTTGCTGCCCCCAACTCTGGCCAATCGAAGCCAAGTCAATGATTGATCTCCCACTGGGAATGTTTCAAACTGGAATTCAGGGAAAAGGGATGATTTTCTAAGATAGCAAAACTGAGAAGTGTGAGATGACAAGAGCAGGGCAAGGTGGAAGAAAATAAGTGTCTCACACATAGCAGACAGCTAAGAGGTGCCAAGGACATGTGATTAGCACTTGACTTGGGGTCCAGCTATCTCCAAGGTCAATTACACACCTGCCCTCTCCCTGGCTCTTGAGTCTTCCTATAAATTCCCTTTTTCTCAACATAGTTTATGTTGGTTTCTATCCAAGAAATTAATTAAAAGTCTTAGTTTAAAAATCTTCCCTAGACTTTGACCTCATTTATGGCAGGATGAATATTAACACATCTGTGTCTACAGTGCCCAGCATAGTGCCTGGCAAGCAAGAATGAGAACTTGTAGTAATGGGGAGAGGCCTGAGTCTGCCTCAGCTGTTCACCTGAAGCTCTGTGTTTGTTTCTAGCTATGTCCTGGCAAGATATATTCCCTATATCTTTCTATATCTGTTACATGAAGACAAGCCATATAATAACATAGATGGAGGCCAGGAGCAAATAGGCTGGCAGCTCTCCTTCATTTTACATACAAATATAAAGTGTCTAGGAGAAGAGATGGTTTTATCAGCATTTTAACCGGATCCAAGGTACTATGAACTGAAAGTGCAATTCACTGCATTAGTATAAAAATATGCTAGGTTCAACTTTTGAATATTTTAAACTTTTCCATGAGCTTACCTCTGCAATGAGACATTAGGTTTCTTGAGGCATAAACTTTTTATTTTAGTGTGTTCCTCATACAATCCAGCTCAAGTCTGAGTATAGAGTTGGTGACTTATAAATAGAATCAGATAGAATGTGTGAGTGAAGAAATATGTGAATGCAATGTCTCAAGCTATATTGTTCCAGAAAAAAAAAAAAACCTTATAGAAACATTGAAGATGACAGTGTAGGAGAACCCTGGGCTCACCTCCTCCTGCTGATCACTTAGATTCCACCCACATCTGCCTAAACAATCCAGAAAACCACCAGAAGACTAGCAGAATGGACTCTCTGGAGCCAAGCATAGACAAGAGGTCCACGGAAGAGGGTAGGAAGTGTGGAGAGGTGGTGTGCACTACACAGACTGGTGGGAGGGAGCCAGGGGCAGAGGCAGATGGAAGAGCAGCCCGCCCTGCAAGGCAGAGTCCCTGAGTCTGGTTTGCAAAAGTGGAGGGCCAGGACTGCCTGAGTTCTGACAGCCAGAAGGACTTAACATCTGGAATGTTATATGTCAACAGCTCTGCTCTCGGAGAGCAGGGATGGCGAGAGAACACTGGGAGGGAGAGTTGTTGAGCCCTGGAAGACAGCTCAGCTCCACGGGGAACAAAGGCGGTGGCCAGCACCATCTCCCTCTGCCACCCCCCAGCCAAAATCCCAAAGGGAACCAGTTCCTGTCACCAACTTGCTTGCACTGCACAAACACCCAACACTGTGCTTCTGTGGATTCATGCCTCCAACGGGTCTGCCTCCCTCCAGTGCTGCAGGGCCATTCCCACAGGGGACCACCAATAGCAAAGTGAACTGAGCCTGCCCCGCCCACCCCTGTGCACCTTGTGGATCCACCAGGGCTAATACGCCAGATCCCATCCAAGTAGCACCACAAGCCTGGCAGTGTTCAAGTAGCCCAGACAGGAGCCACACCACTCCAAAGTGAGTCCTGCCCCTGGGAGAAGGGAAGATAAGGTCCACACCAGTCTGACTGTGGCCCCAGTGGTGGGCTGGGGGCAGACATGTGGTCTGACCGTGGCCCTGTCCAACAACACAACTTACTGTGGAAAGCACAGAGGAAGTACCCTGCAGTTGGGAGCCACCCCAGGGACTACGCAAAATGACAAAACGGAAGAACTCTCCTCAAAAGAAACTCCAGGAAGTAGCGACAGCTAATGAATTGATCAAGGACGATTTAAGCAATATAACGGAACAAGAATTTAGAATAATAGTCATAAAATTAATCACTGGGCTTGAAAAAAGTATAGAGGACAGCCGAGAATCTATTGCTACAGAGATCTAGGGGTTAAGAAATAGTCATGAGGGGCTAAAAAATGTTATAAATGAGGTGCCAAATAAAATGGAGACAACCACGGCTTGGATTGAAGAGGCAGAGGAGAGAATAGGTGAATTAGAACATAAAATTATGGAAAAAGAGGAAGCTGAGAAAAAGAGAGATAAAAATATCCAGCAGTATGAGGGGAGAATTAGAGAAGGAAGTCATGCAACCAAACGGAACAATATCCATAGATAGGAATTTCAAAAGAGGAAGAGAGACAGAAAGGGGCTGAAGGTGTACTTGAACAAATCATAGCTGAGAAGTTCCCTGATCTGGGGAGGAAAAAGGCATTGAAATCCAAGAGGCACAGAGAATTCCCTTCAGCCGTAACTTGAATTGATCTTCTGCACAGCATATCATAGTGAAACTGGCAAAATAGAAGGATAAAGAGAAAATTCTGAAAGCAGCTAGGAATAAACAGCTCTAACTTATAAAGGGAGAACAATAAGACTGGTGGCAAACCTAACTACTGAAACTTGGCAGGCCAGAAACTTGGCAGGAAATCTTCAATGTGTTGAACAGAAAAAATTTGCAGCCGAGAATCCTTTATCCAACAAGTCTGTCATTCAGAATAGAAGAAGAGATAAAGGTCTTCCCAAACAAACAAAAACTGAAGGAATTCATCACCGCTAAACCAGCCCTACAAGAGATCCTAAGGGGGAATCTGTGAGTGAAATGTTGCAAGGACCACAAAGGACCAGAGACATCACTACAAGCATGAGACCAGAGACATCACAATGACTCTAAACTCATACCTTGCAATAATAACACTGAATATAAATGGAATAAATGCTCCAACAAAAAGCCATAGGGTATCAGAATGGATAAAAAACAAGACCTATCTATTTGTTGTCGGTCTACAAGAGACTCATTTTAGACCTGAGGACACCTTCAGATTGAAAGTGAGGGGATGGAGAACTATCTATCATGCTACTGGAAGTCAAAAGAAAGCTGGAGTAACCACACTTATATCAGACAAACTAGACTTTAAACTAAAGGCTGTAACAAGAGAGGAAGAAGAGCATTATATAATAATTACAGGGTCTATCCATCAGGAGGAGCTAACAATTATAAATATCTATGTGCTGAATATGGGAACCCCCAAATATATAAAACAATTACAAACATAAGCAACCTTGTTGATAAGAATGTGGTAATTGCAGGGAACTTTAATACTCCACTTACAGAAATGGACAGATCATCTAGACACAGAATCAATAAAGAAACAAGGGCATTGAATGATACATTGGATCAGATGGACTTGACAGATATATTTAGAACTCTTCATCCCAAAGCAACAGATTATACTTTCTTCTCGAGTGCACATGGAACATTCTTCAAGATAGATCACATACTGGGTCAAAAAACAGCCCTTAAAGAATTGAGATCATACCATGAACACTTTCAGACCACAATGCTATGAAACTTGAAATTAACCATAGGAAAAAGTCTAGACAACCTCCCAAAGCATGGCCATTGAAGAACACCCTACTAAAGAATGAATGGGTCAACCAGACATTAGAGAAGAACTTAAAAACATATGGAAACAAATGGAAATGAAAATACAAGAATCCAAACGCTTTGGGATGCAGCAAAGGCAGTCCTGAGAGGAAAATACATTGCAATTCAGGCTTATCTCAAGAAACAAGAAAAATCCCAAACACAAAAGGGACACCTAAAGGAAATAGAAGCAGAACAGCAAAGACACCCCAAATCCAGCAGAAGATAAATAATAAAGATCAGAGCAGAAATAAACAATATAGAATCTAAAAAAATTGTAGAGCAGATCAACGAAACCAAGAGTTGGTTTTTTGAAAAAATAAAATTGATAAACCGCTAGCCACGCTTCTCGAAAAGAAAAGGGGGATGACCCAAATAGATAAAATCATGAATGAAAATGGAATTATTACAACCAATCCCTCAGAAACACAAGCAATTATCAGGGAATACTATGAAAAATTATATGCCAACAAAGTGGACAACCTGGAAGAAATGGACAAATTCCTAAGCACCCACGCACTTCCAAAACTCAAACAGGAAGAAATAGAAAACTTGAACAGACCCATAGCCAGAGAAGAAATTGAATCAGTTATCAAAAATCTCCCAACAAATAAGAGTCCAGGACCAGATGGCTTCCCTGGGGAATTCTACCAGACATTTAAAGCAAAGATAATACCTATCCTTCTCAAGATATTCCAAGAAATAGAAAGGGAAAGAAAACTTCCAGAGTCATTCTATGAAGCCAGCATTACTTTGATTTCTAAACCAGACAGAGACCCAGTAAAAAAAGAGAACTACAGGCCAATATCCCTGATGAATATGGATGCAAAAATTCTCAACAAGATACTAGCAAATCGTATTCAACACATATAAAAATAATTATTCACCATAATCAAGTGGGATTTATTTTTGGGCTGCAGGGATGGTTCATCATTCACAAATCAATCAACGTGATACATCACATTAATAAAAGAAAAGATAAGAACCATATGATCTTGTCAATCGAGGCAGAAAAAGCATTTGACAAAACCCAGCATCCTTTCTTAATAAAAACCCTCGAGAAAGTCAGGATATAAGGAACATATTTAAACATCATAAAAGCCACTTATGAAAAGCCCATAGCTAACATCATCCCCAATGGGGAAAAACTGAGAGCTTTCCCCTTGAGGTCAGGAACACGACAGGAATGTCCACTCTCACCGCTGTTGTTTCACATAGTGTTGGAAGTGCTAGCATCAGCAATCAGACAACAAAAGGAAATCAAAGGCATCAAAATTGACAAAGATTAAGTCAAGCTTTCAGTTTTGTGCGGATGACATGATATTATGCATGGAAAATCTGATAGACTCCACCAAAAGTCTGCTAGAACTGATACATGAATTCAGCAAAGTCGCAGGATACAAAATCAATGTACAGAAATCAGTTGCATTCGTATACACTAACAATGAAGCAACAGAAAGACAAATAAAGAAACTGATCCCATTCACAATTGCACCAAGAAGCATAAAATACCTAGGAATAAACCTAACCATAGATGTAAAAATCTATATGCTGAAAACTATAGAAAGCTTATGAAGGAAATTGAAGAAGATATAAAGAAATGGAAAAACATTCCATGCTCATGAATTGGAAGAATAAATATTGTTAAAATGTCAATACTACCCAAAGCTATCTACACATTCAATGCAATCCCAATCAAAATTGCACCAGCATTTTTCTTGAAGCTAGAGCAAGCAATCCTAAAAGTTGTATGGAACCACAAAAGACTCCAAATAGCCAAAGTAATATTGAAGAAGAAGACCAAAGCAGGAGGCATCACAATCCCAGACTTTAGCCTCTACTACAAATCTGTAATCATCAAGACACCATGGTATTGGCACAAAAAGAGACACATAGAGCAATGGAATAGAATAGAAACCCCAGAATTAGGCCCACAAAATTATGGCCAACTAATCTTTAACAAAGCAGGAAAGAATATCCGATGGAAAAAAAAGACAGTCTCTTTAACAAATGGTGCTGGGAGAACTGGACAGCAACATGCAGAAGGATGAAACTAGACCACTTTCTTACACCATTCATAAAAATAAACTCAAAGTGAATAAAGAACCTGAATGTAAGACAGGAAACCATCAAAACCTTAGAGGAGAAAGCAGGAAAAGACCTCTCTGACCTCAGCCACAGCAATTTCTTACTTGACACATCCCCAAAGGCAAGGGAATTAAAAGCAAAAATGAACTATTGGGACCTCGTGAAGGTAAAAAGCTTTTGCACTGCAAAGGAAACAATCAACTAAACTAAAAGGCAACCAATGGAATCGGAAAAGATATTTGCTAATGACATATCAGACAAAAGGCTAGTATCCAAAATCTGTAAAGAGCTCACCAAACTCCACACCCAAAAAACAAATAACCCAGTGAAGAAATGGGCAGAATCATGTATAGAGACTTCTCTAAAGAAGACATCCAGATGACCAACAAGCACATGAAAAAATGCTCAACGTCACTCCTCATCAGGGAAATACAAATCAAAACCACACCTCACGCCAGTCAGAGTGGCCAAAATGAACAAATCAGGAGACTATAGATGCTGGAGAGGATGTGGGGAAACAGGAAACCTCTTGTACTTTTGGTGGGAATGCAAACTGGTGCAGCCACTCCAGAAAACAGTGTGGAGGTTCCTCAAAAAATTAAGAATAGATATACCCTATGACCCAGAAATAGCACTGCTAGGAATTTACCCAAGTGGTACAGGAGTGCTGATGCATAGGGGCCCTTGTACCCCAACGTTTATAGTAGCACTTTCAACAATAGCTAAATTGTGGAAAGAGCCTAAATGTCCATCAACTGATGAATGGATAAAGAAATTGTGGTTTATATACACAATGAAATACTAGTTAGAAATGAGTTAGAATGAGATATGGCCTTTTGTAGCAACATGGATGGAACTGGAGAGTGTTATGCTAAGTGAAATAAGTCATATAGAGAAAGACAGATGCCATATGTTTTGACTCTTATGTGGATCCTGAGAAACTTAACAGAAGACCAAGTGGGAGGGTAAGGGAGAAAAAAGGTTAGAGAGGGAGGGAGCCAAAAGATAAGAGACTCTTAAAAACTGAGAACAAACTGAGGGTTAATGGGGGGTGGGAGCGAGGGGAGGGTGGGTGATGGGTATTGAGTAGGGCACCTGTTGGGATGAGCACTAGCTGTTGTATGGAAACAAATTTGACTATAAATTTCATATTAAAAATAAAAGAACTTTATAGCTATAATGCAGATGAGTGACCCTGGGTAACTTTATCCCCAAACTTGATTCCATGGCTTAGAGTTATGTGAGATGCTGCTGCTCTTGTTCCCAGATATTTCTGCCTCCTGACCCAAGCGTCCTGTCTCTGAAATTGCCACATATACATTCATTTCAAAATACAAGCTTTCCTCTGGGTTTCACAAGAAACATTATCACTCCCAGTATTTCATGTTTTCAGTAGGCTTTACCAAGATTTATGAGGAAAGTTCCCAACATACATATCCCTTCCACCTTCTCATTGCCTCTTTCCTTATCTCTTTTTCTGTCCCTGTTCCATCTTCAGAATAACACATTCTTCCCCTTGAGTCATATAAAACACTTCTTACCACATCCAGGCCTTTAGGGTCCCATCTCCTATCTACTCTTAGGAGTTCATCAATGTATACCTCCTAAACACATCTAGTCACCTTCTCAGGAAGAATAGTAGTAAATGACACTTTCTCCATTACATGATATAGTTATTCTAAAATTCCAGTAGGAATTGAGAGTTTTTCAATAAAATATCCCAGGTTTTTCACAGCCTAAATGAAATTATTAATTAAGGAAAGTACAACAGAATTCAAAGTACTAACTAAAAATATATTTGACATTAATTTCAATTAAAGCAAAGTTCTGAGAAATGAAAAGTTACCTAACACAAATTGATCTGGGTGGAAATGAGTTTTTCCAGCAAATAGTAGCTTTCAAGTATGCTGCTTCAGAATACTCAATCAGGGAAGAATTCTGCCTCAAAAATATTGTGATAGATGCTAAAAATCAGTACATAGAAGCTGTTAAATAATAACAGACATAAGAACAAGGTGGCTTCTGTGGCACCTAGATGGCTCAGTCAGTTAAGCATCCAACTTTGGCCTAGGTTATGATCTCACAGTTTGTGAATTCGAGCCCCACATTGGGCTTTGTGCTGAAAGCTTGGAGCCTGAAGCCTGCTTCGGATTCTGTGTCTCCCTCTCTCTGCCCCTCCGCCACTCATGCTGTCTCTCTCTGTCTCAAAAAATAAACATTAAAAGGATTTAACAAAGAAAAAGAAAAAGAACAGGGTGACTGCAATGCCCAAATTGGGGCTGCCATCTGGCTGCAGGTAATCAAAACAGGCCTGCATGGATGAAGATGGCCTAAACCCAGTGATGGCAAAAGCAATCATCTGATTTTTACTCAGAATAAACAAATCAGATTTCTCCCAGGGAGCAGCCAAGAAAGTGTACATGACCAGATTGGAAATGATGTGCTATTATCTGCCCAGCACCCATGGGTATCCACTTATTTTTGGTATTAAAAACTACTGTTGTTGGAAAATAATTATCCAGTTCTCTTGGCTCTGACTCCACTTCTTTTTTTTTTTTCTGAAGGAGCAGATTGTATCACTGAGTTTCAAACTTCCATTTCTTTCTTTAAAGGGTTATTTGGCTTATGGGCACCTGCTGGAAAGCTCAGGTAAGCAGAAGCTGAAGCTTTCCAGCAGGACATGGCAGAAGCTATGTAGAAATGAGGGCCAATTTGCAAGCTATCTACAGAGTAACTGACAAATTGCTGTCCTCCCCTGGAGAATGAGCGCTTACCTCAACCTTGAGAAGAAACTCATTATGCATAGAATGGAGCTGCTTTAAACTTTTCACTCTGAGCTTCTACAATCTTCTTCAGAATGGAAAGTTTCTGCAGGTACAACATATGACATAGAAATAGCACAGTCTCCACTTTCCCTTGGGGTCAATGATGTAATACCAACACGCACACAAAAAAAATCATTAAAGTCTTTCAACAGGAACCATTATCTACTGAATGCCAAAGATGGCAGTGGGCTCTATGAAATTTTAGAAGACAAACCAATGTGTTTGTGTGTGCATGTGTGTATATACACATTTGTGTGTGTATGGATGTATAGACATACATACCCAGAAATATTGTGTGCCAGGCACTTTAATGTGTTCTATATAAGTTCCAACCACACAGCATATAGTTTATCAAGCATACATATAGAACTATGAGTTAAAGTACTGTACCATATCTACGTAAAGAAAGTTCCAAACACAGGGTTCTAAGGGTTCAGATAATAGAAAGAAACATCTGGCTGGGTAAATAAGGGAATGCTTTGTGCATGAGGTGGCATCAAGACATATTATAGATGCCTTGCCTGTCTTGGTCTGTTTGTTGTTGTTGTTGTTGTTTTGTGGGGTTTTTTTTGTTTTGTTTTGTTTTTTTAAAGAATCTCAACAGGGCCTGAAATCAGTTGTAGACCATGATTGTGTCCAATAAATTGGTCGGCTGGTGGTTCCTCCAGGTATCTACTTGCATGAGTTGATATCATAAAATGAAGAAGACTGAATCAAGATATTTCACATTCAGATCCCTGGGAGTAGTGTGGGTAGAGGCAGAGAGAGGAAGAGAATAATACTGCCTACAGGGACAACATCTGTAAGGAGAGGCTCTGAAGGGAATTGCAGAGAATTGTTTTCATGATGGATTTTGTGAGGTTTGAGACATAGGCAGCTGCGCTTTGGGAAGTAAGGGGCTACTTCTACTCCTTCAATGGAAACTGTTACCTCAAAGGAAAATGTGCAGGACAGGGAGGTAATGTTTTCATAGAGGCCACCAACAGGGAGCACAGTAAACATTGGTGAGAAGGTGGGAACAGAACTCAAATGGACAGGTCGTGGGATGTGGCTGGTCACCAGTGTATTTGTCACTGTAAGTGGCAAGGTTGAAGGTGGAGTTGATGAGAGACTATACAGCTTAGCTTTTGCTAGGACTTCCAACTTTTGCACAGGCAGCCATCCTGGTGAGTCAGATAGTAGAACCTACCCTTGCAGAGCCACAAAACGGTAATAAACAGGCATGCAGGTACATTTCCATTCCTCTTCCCAGGAAATCAGACACTCAGGGCAGTGGGAGGAGCCTCTCAAGCTCAGACCTAAATAGAAAGGGAAGGAAAACTTCCAGACTCATTCTATGAAGCCAGTATTACTTTGATTCCTAAACCAGACAGAGACCCAGTAAAAAAAGAGAACTACAGGCCAATATCCCTGATGAATATGGATGCAAAAATTCTCAATAAGATACTAGCAAATCAAATTCAATGGCATATAAAAAGAATTATTCACCATGATCAAGTGGGATTCATTCCTGGGATGCAGGACTCGTTCAACATTCGCAAATCAATGAATGTGATACAGCACATTAACAAAAAAAAAAAGAGAAGAACCATATGATCCTGTCAATCGATGCAGAAAAGGCCTTTGACAAAATCCAGCACCCTTTCTTAATAAAAACGCTTGAGAAAGTCGGGATAGAAGGAACATACTTAAAGATCATAAAAGCCATTTATGAAAAGCCCACAGCTAACATCATCCTCAACGGGGAAAAACTGAGAGCTTTTTCCCTGAGATCAGGAACACGACAAGGATGCCCACTCTCACCGCTGCTGTTTAACATAGTGCTGGAAGTTCTAGCATCAGCAATCAGACAACAAAAGGAAATCAAAGGCATCAAAATTGACAAAGATTAAGTCAAGCTTTCGCTTTTTGCAGATGACATGATATTATACATGGAAAATCCGATAGACTCCACCAGAAGTCTGCTAGAACTGATACATGAATTCAGCAAAGTTGCAGGATACAAAATCAATGTACAGAAATCAGTTGCATTCTTATACACTAATAATGAAGCAACAGAAAGACAAATAAAGAAACTGATCCCATTCACAATTGCACCAAGAAGCATAAAATACCTAGGAATAAATCTAACCAAATCTGTATGCTGAAAACTATAGAAAGCTTATGAAGGTAATTGAAGAAGATTTAAAGAAATGGAAAAACATTCCCTGCTCATAGATTGGAAGAATAAATATTGTCAAAATGTCAATACTACCTAAAGCTATCTACACATTCAATGCAATCCCAATCAAAATTGCACCAGCATTCTTCTCGAAACTAGAACAAGCAATCCTAAAATTCATATGGAACCACAAAAGGCCCCAAATAGCCAAAGTAATTCTGAAGAAGACCAAAGCAGGAGGCATCACAATCCCAGACTTTAGCCTCTACTACAAAGCTGTCATCATCAAGACAGCATGGTATTGGCACAAAAACAGACACATAGACCAATGGAATAGAATAGAAACCCCAGAACTAGAGCCACAAACGTATGGCCAACTCATCTTTGACAAAGCAGGAAAGAACATCCAATGGAAAAAAGACAGTCTCTTTAACAAATGGTGCTGGGAGAACTGGACAGCTACATGCAGAAGGTTGAAACTAGACCACTTTCTCACACCATTCACAAAAATAAACTCAAAATGGATAAAGGACCTGAATGTGAGACAGGAAACCATCAAAACCCTAGAGGAGAAAGCAGGAAAAGACCTCTCTGACCTCAGCCGTAGCAATCTCTTACTCGACACATCTCCAAAGGCAAGGGAATTAAAAGCAAACATGAACTACTGGGACCTTATGAAGATAAAAAGCTTCTGCACAGCAAAGGAAACAACCAAGAAAACTAAAAGGCAACCAACGGAATGGGAAAAGATATTTGCAAATGACATATCGGACAAAGGGCTAGTATCCAAAATCTATAAAGAGCTCACCAAACTCCACACCTGAAAAACAAATAACCCAGTGAAGAAGTGGGCAGAAAACATGAATAGACACTCCTCTAAAGAAGACATCTGAATGGCCAACAGGCACATGAAAAGATGTTCAGCGTTGCTCCTTATCAGGGAAATACAAATCAAAACCACACTCAGATATCACCTCACGCCAGTCAGAGTCGCCAAAATGAACAAATCAGGAGACTATAGATGCTGGAGAGGATGTGGAGAAATGGGAACCCTCTTGCACTGTTGGTGGGAATGCAAATTGGTGCAGCCGCTCTGGAAAGCAGTGTGGAGTTTCCTCAGAAAATTAAAAATAGACCTACCCTATGACCCAGCAATAGCACTGCTAGGAATTTATCCAAGGGATACAGGAGTACTGATGCATAGGGGCACTTGTACCCCAATGTTCATAGCAGCACTCTCAACAATAGCCAAATTATGAAAAGAGCCTAAATGTCCATCAACTGATGAATGGATAAAGAAATTGTGGTTTATATACACAATGGAATACTACGTGGCAATGAGAAAAAATGAAATATGGCCTTTTGTAGCAACGTGGATGGAACTGGAGAGTGTGATGCTAAGTGAAATAAGCCATACAGAGAAAGACAGATACCATATGGTTTCACTCTTATGTGGATCCTGAGAAACTTAACAGGAACCCATGGGGGAGGGGAAGGAAAAAAAAAAAAAAAGAGGTTAGAGTGGGAGAGAGCCAAAGCATAAGAGACTGTTAAAAACTAAGAACAAACTGAGGGTTGATGGGGGGTGGGAGGGAGGAGAGGGTGGGTGATGGGTATTGAGGAGGGCACCTTTTGGGATGAGCACTAGGTGTTGTATGGAAACCAATTTGACAATAAATTTCATATATAAAAAAATAAAAAAAATAAATATAAAAAAATGTTTAAATCTATAGTGATATTTAGAAAGTTAGGAACCAAGGCAAGTGCCAGAAACCAATAAACAAACAAACAAACAAAAACCCCTCAGATTCATAACTGGATTACATAAAGTTAACAAAACCCAAACTTATTTGGAAACAGATTTCCACATTTATCTGTTTCCCGATCTTGAATTCTCAAAAATTTTTATTTTTAAAATACTGCAATATTAACACTAAAAGTCTTTACATGGCCACCACATTTGTCCATCCCAGTCTAGCTTGGACTATTCTTATTATCAGCTCTGATACCTGATACACCAATCACTAATTGGCCAGAGAAAGATCAGCCAGGCCATAGACCACCTGTCAGGGTCAGGCAGGCAAGTCAGGGGAGATGCTCCTGAAGTTTCTTCCTGCTTATCAATTGAGGGCACAGGACAGGCAGAAGCCCCTGTATCACCATTACTCTTGTTCAGAGTGATGGTTTTCACATGGATTACTTCCAGGGAGCTTTAGCCACAGTTTTGGAACTCTAGAGAACTGACTTTGCTTATCTTTTTTCTTCAGTTTTTCCTCTATCTCTGTCATTTCTGAAAATGTCACGTACTTGCCATCAGAAACCTGAATTTGCTTTTAAAAATCTTCCTGACTTCCACACACTAGAAATGAGACAGAATTAGGTTTAATGGACTAATTAGATCTTGGGTCCCCAGGATGTCACCAACTTTCACCTCCTAGGAAGTAACACTGATAAAGATCACCAAAGAGAAACATGCTCTATCATGTGTAACAGCTTTCCTAAAGAAAGCAGGATCCTCTGGCTCTGCCATACTCCTATAATATTCCTGAGAAAAGAAGAAAAGAAGAAAAGCATCTTCTGTTCTTGTTTTATTTTTCTCTTTCTCGCCCCCTGAAACCACACAAGCTCTACTGTGAATAAATAAAGCTGAATGTGGGTCATCACCCAGAAGAGTCAGTTTCATCTCATCAGGGAAGTCAGAAGTCTCTAAACACAAAGACCTTCTCCTGGGGAGAGGCAGCAGGGTGGGAGGGGAGTCTTTGGCACAAGTCAAGATGCAGTATGCAGGGGCATGGGGAGGGGAAAGCACAGAAAGTGAATGTCTAAGAAGCCTGCATCACATGCCCTTTTCAAGGCTCAGCCTCTGTCAATTGGTTTGTCCCTTTTATAGAAAAAGAGATCAGGACTAAGAATAGGAGAGTTGAAAAGGGCATGAAGGTTAAGAAAAATGGCTTGGCTGAAAATACCAAGCTATTTCTTTGATTTAGAGTTTCCTTCTTTTCACAGCTCATTATCTGTTTCCATCCCTCAAGGTGATTTTGTCACCTTTGACTGTCATTCCTCCTCTTGACCTTGTTACCTTTTCAGGTACAGGATGTTTAAAACAATGCCTTTTCAAACCCTAATCTCTTCATTCCATCCTTCCCCTAATCCATTTTCTGGAATGGCTCTCCCTGAATAGCTACACACCTTAATTCTCTCTAGAAGACATTAACTCTTTTGTCTCCCCAGCACCATCTGTCCTCAGTTATGAGGACACAAAATGCTCCTTCTTTTAGAACTATTCCTTTCCTAGGTCTAGGCATGTAATCAGAATAAGACCTGTCATTTCTATGGATGGAGGTAGGGACATTTCCTAAGTTACATTAAATATTGTAAGCCCACAGCTGCAATAGTGTTTGGTCTAGGGATGAAGCTATGGCACAAGGCAGGTCAATGAGAATGCTTTCTAGAAGATTTATAATTGGAGCCCATGGAAGAAGGTCTTATTCCTCTCTGAACATAAAGTGAGAAATAAGCAAAGACCAACCAGATGAAAACAAAGGCTATTTGTTCAGAGCTTGCTATATAGCAAGAGAGTCAGCCACCATCACTTGTGTTTTGGCAGAGACTCAAAGGCAGAGGAGTTGGAAAGCTTTGCAGTAGGGAAAAAGGAAGTCCTCAGTTATGCCCTGCCTGGAGGCTGCTGACATGGTGAAAATGTAGGAAGGCTAACTAGAAGGAGAGCATCCTATGAAATTGATTAGGGGTGCATATTTGCTTTTATGTGTTTGGTCCTAAGTTGTGAGAACAAAAATTAGGGAAAGTGTCAGTTATTAATAAAATCTTGGCCATTTTAGCTTCCTGGATTATTACTAGTGATAGCAATCTGACTTCCTAAAAGTCTAATTTATAGCAGACTAGCTTTCCATGCTATTTTTAATAGATAAGGGGGTTGGTTTCCTGGGCAAGTTGCTGCAGGGAGAAGGTCAGAATTTTATTTTTATATATGGTCTGGCCATTTGCCGGAGTCCAGCTCCAGCAGGTCCAGGGGTTCCTGAAGGATGAACGGCGTCGGCGAAAAAATGAAAATAAAACAAAACTAAAATAAAAAAATAAAAATGGACACAGACAACAGCAGTGTGTTGAACTGGCCGATTTATTGTAGTAAACGTGGCATTATATATGCTAGTGATTTCCTTGTAACATATGTCATCTATGTTTTTCTAACATTACCTAATTTTGAAAACGTTCCTATGTATAAACAACCTTTAAGAAATAACATGGTGATTTTCCCCTAGCTTTCCCGCATACCCTTTGATTATAGATTAATTTCTTACATTATTCCATTATGCATCTGCATGTATCTATAATCTACAAAGCATTTGCTTTGCTGTTCTCCTGAAAGGCCCTCCATTTCTCAACACCTCAAGTGGAACAGTTACAGGGACATGATCTCCTAACCACATGAGGCCAGAAGAACAATGTGTTTGCCTCGGTCTGAGGTGCCAGGAAGGGGCTGAAAAAACCTTAGAAACCCATGCCTCATACATTCTCAGAGAGACAATGCACCTAGGAACCAATGAACCATTCTGTACCTTAACTGACTAGGTTCAGTCATCATCTGGAATGCCTCCGGGGGGCCAGGTGGGCCTAGGGGTTGAAGTCCCCTGTACCCAGAGATACACTCCTTAGTTGCTGGAGTGAGGCTTTCAAATCCATGTCTCTCCTTTTCAGGCCCTCTTTGCTGGCAAACGTATGAGGCTATCCTTCCTGTAAGTAGAGGAGTCTCCATAGGGGATGGCAAGGGCTAAACAAAAGGCCGCACAATTTCTTGCTGAACCTTATTTTCTTCCCTAATGGTTCTTTTTCCAGGGGGCCTGCCGAGGGAAATTCCCCAACAGACAATACCCCAGGTAGTTTTAAGGCCAAATTACCTAAAAGCAGGAGTACAAGAAGCTTCACTGTTGGTGGGCCACCCTGCAGTCACCAATCCGTACACAGCCCGGGCTCTGCCACTCAGGATGGGATAGCTCGGGTTCCAGGAGCCATTATCCATTTATATATTCAGTCACTCAACACTTTTGATGATTAAGGTTTGGAGTTGTTTTTGGCCAGGGTTCCTGCTAAAAGAATGAGGCCAACATGCAGAGCATTGCAGAAGCAATGACAGAACAAGAGAGTCTTGGTGGTGTTTGAGTTCCTTTCTTCAGCTATCCTAAGTATAGCTCATCCCTGGCTCCCTTTGTGATTTGCTGAATCAATCCTCCCTTTATTTTAAGAGCTAATATTTTCCCATTTTTTACTCTGCTAATTTGAGCTATGTTTCAACCAAGAGAGTCCTTCCCTGTTCACTCACTAATAGTGACTAGTAGTCGAGTGTCCCTTTCTCAGTCCTCATCCTGCTTGAAAGCCCTGAAAATATAACACTGTTAATTGTAGTACTATTCCATGAATCCATGCCTTTGTGGTTTTCTTTTCCTCTCTAGATGCTCTGACTCTAATTGACTCTCTGGGCTTCCTTTGACGACCTGTGGGAGACCAGCTCCAGCAACCAGGGGTTCCCAAAGGAAGAACAGCATCGGTGAAAATAAAACAAAACTAAAATAAAAAACTAGAAAATAAAAAACTAAAATAAAAAACTAAAACTAAAATAAAAATGGACACAGACAACAGCAGTGTGTTGAACTGGCCGATTTATTGTAGTAAACGTGGCATTATATATGCTAGTGATTTCCTTGTAACATATGTCATCTATGTTTTTCTAACATTACCTAATTTTGAAAACGTTCCTATGTATAAACAACCTTTAAGAAATAACATGGTGATTTTCCCCTAGCTTTCCTGCATACCTTTTGATTAGAGATTTATTTCTTACATTATTCCATTATGCATCTGTGTTTATCTATAATCTACAAAGCATTTGCTTTGCTGTTCTCCTGAAAGGCCCTCCATTTCTCAACACCTCAAGTGGAACAGTTACAGGGACATGATCTCCTAACCACATGAGGCCAGAAGAACAATGTGTTTGCCTCGGTCCGAGGTACCAGGAAGGGGCTGAAAAAACCTTAGAAACCCATGCCTCATACATTCTCAGAGAGACAATGCACCAATGAACCATTCTGTACCTTAACTGACCAGGTTCAGTCATCATCTGGAATGCCTCCGGGGGGCCAGGTGGGCCTAGGGGTTGAAGTCCCCTGTACCCAGAGATATATTCCTTAGTTGCTGGAATGAGGCTTTCAAATCCATATGTCTCTCCTTTACAGGCCCTCTTTGCTGGCAAAGGTATGAGGCTATCCTTCCTGTAAGTAGAGGAGTCTCCATAGGCGATGGCAAGGGCTAAACGTAAGGCCACACAGTTTCTTGGGGAATCTTATTTTCTTTCCCTAATGGTTCTTTTTCCAGGGGGTCTGCCGAGGGCAATTTCCCAACAGCCCATACCCCAGGTACTTTATTAAGGCCAAATTACCTAAAAGTGGGAGTACAAGAAGCTTCACTGTTGGTGGGCCACCCTACAGTCACCAGTCTGTCCACAGCCCGGGCCCTGCCACTCAGGCTGGGATAGCTTTGCTTCCAGCAACGACCCTATAAATCTTTTCTATTATCTTTCCCTCCCTCTCCAAGTTCTGTACGGAGCATCTGCTCTTTCTCTGCATACCTTTTTCCTCAGGTATCATCCACTCACATGGACTCAGTAATTACTTCTTCCTGGACCCAGCCCTGATTTCCATTTTTACCCATGCTCCAGTACCACTTACCCAACATTTTCATCTCTCCAACAGGGTCAGCATGTCTCCAAAGAAACTCTGCAACTCCCAAAAAATGTGGCATTTCTAACAGAAATTGGGCTGTAGTCCTGATACTGTGGAGCCTGGAAATTTGGAATCATCCCTGGGCATCTCCCCATCTCCTCTTTTGTCTCTTTATTTTTGGTAGAAATTGTCATTTTCACAGGAAACAGTCTTAAATAATTTTCCCAAGGTCAGAAGGATAATGAGCAGCAGAGTCAGGACCCTCAGATTTTACACTGATGGTGCTTCCCAAATTGTGTTTCTTTGAACCCCCTGAACTCTAAAATAGAAAGGCTGCCTCATGGGTGAGGATACATGTCCAACCGACCCAACAATGACAACATCACTTCCCAAGCTGGAGAACTGGAGCCTAGAAATCTTAACAAATATAATGTGTAGAGTCTTGTCTTAGTTTTATCTCCACTTTTTTCCCCAAGAGTTCTCCAACAAAAACTATGTAACTTGCCAGATGATATCCACTATGTACATGTCTCTGTTTAAACCTAATTCATAGAAACTGAGGGTCTCATATTTGAAGGGAACCCAGAGGTTACCTAATATAGACTTCTGCAAAACACATACTGGTCTGTTCTATTGCATGGAAAAATGACCCTTAAGCCTCAGCTTGAACAACTTGGCGATGAGAATTTTAGTACTAGAATGACTTTGCCTGTTACAAACACTTCCTGGGGTGCTTGGGTGGCTCAGTTGGTTAAGCGTCC
Organism: Prionailurus viverrinus; assembly: GCF_022837055.1. Lineage (NCBI taxonomy): Eukaryota > Metazoa > Chordata > Mammalia > Carnivora > Felidae > Prionailurus > Prionailurus viverrinus. The sequence goes on along the minus strand of NC_062575.1, from coordinate 38,583,120 downwards.
GACTTTGGCTCAGGCCATGATCTCACAGTTTGTGAGTTGAACCCCATGTCAGGCTCTGTGCTGACAGCTCAGCGCCTGGAGCCTGCTTCAGATTCTGTCTGTCTGTCTCTCTCTCTGCCCTTCCCTAACTCATGCTCTGTCTCTCTGTCTCAAAAATAAATAAAACATAAAAAAATTTAGGGGCGCCTGGGTGGCGAAGTCGGTTAAGCGTCCGACTTCAGCCAGGTCATGATCTTGCAGTCCATGAGTTCAAGCCCCGCGTCAGGCTCTGGGCTGATGGCTCGGAGCCTGGAGCCTGTTTCTGATTCTGTGTCTCCCTCTCTCTCTGCCCCTCCCCCGTTCATGCTCTGTCTCTCTCTGTCCCAAAAATAAATAAAACGTTGAAAAATAAATGTTAAAAAAAAATTTAGAAACAGTTCCTTATGGGGCACTTGGATGGCTCAGTTGATTGAGTGTCTAACTTCAGTTCTGGTCATGATCTCATGGTTCGTGGGTTTGAGCCCCACATTGGGCTCTGTCCTGACAGCTCAGCTTTGCATTCTGTGTCTCGCTCTCTCTCTGTCCCTCCCCAACTCATGCTCCGTCTCTCTCTCTCTCTCTCTCTCCCTCTCTCTCAAAAATAAAATAAACATTAAAAATTTTTTAAAAAGAAACACTTTCTTATGCTGAGATGCAAAAATTTCTGTGTAGCTTCCACCCACTCTTAATTATTCCTCTGCAGCCAAATGGCAATCTTTCCAAACATGAAGACTTCCCTCGGTAGGTCCCAATGATATCTCTCTTTTTTTAAAAAGGAGTCCAGCATTCTCAGCCCTTCAGATGGCATGTTATCTAGGTAGGCCCTTTTCATTCTGGTTTCTCCTCATCCAGACTGTCAATTGCCTATTCAATTAATGCTTCCCTGATTGTACCACTTCATCTAGCATCTGAGCAGTACCAGGAAAAGTGGCATTCTCTCCTCTCTTATTCTGGACACTCTGCGTTTATTAGCACAAAGATCCCATTAACTACTTCAAAATCCTTTAAGATCTTGATGAATTTGGACAGGATCCAAGTCTGCTAATGCAACCTGTCAGTGAGAGCAAAAGCTGATGGCAGCAGCATCTTTCTTCCACAGGAATTTTACAAGAGCTTTTTTGAGTGGTGCTTTCACATAATTAAGCTTCTCTAATATGACTGACCACGTTCCAGCCTGTAGCAAGGACACATTTTTGAGCTTGTTGTCAGGATTATTATCAGATATAGATCACTATCCTAGACTAAGAAATGCACATCTTCAACATATTGCAGTATCATTGGAACTTGATTCAGTTTCTGAGTTTTAGGTCTCTTTACTGACTGGTGAAAACAGAGAGATTAGGGTTTGTATATATTGAGTTTATTTTTATTACATACAACAAAACCACCCCAATTGATCACAGGAAAAAGTCCAGAAAGATGCTAGAGTATTTCATGGATATAGTAGGAATGTTAGGCAATACAGAGTATCTTCTCTTCAGGTTTTAAATTAATATCCTAGGCCACATTTTCTAAAAGCATAGACTAAGATGGGGAATCTTGTATAAGTCATTTACTGAGGAATGTGCTCAGGAGAGGATGTTAGGAAATGATAAAAGGAGAAGAAGAAAAGCAATGATTTGTTTTCAGGAGAAGTCTATCTTTAACTTGATTCTGTGTGGGTACTACAGAGTGTGAATTGCACCACAGATGTTTGCTAGGTCTGTCTCTGTGCAGGATGGTAGGAGTGGCCAAGACCTAACTTTTAGACCTCAGTAAACAGGACAGCTTCTATCAGCTGAAAATAGCCCTCCTGAAAAGGGTGCAGGTGTGAGCCATTACCAACACACACAGAAGATGGGAAATGGGTGAGCTGGCCAGATAAAAGGATTCTGGGAGGGACACTAACAGTGTCTGTTATAGGGAGAGATCTGTTCTGGAACTAATGCAGAGGGGCAGGATCTTCCAGGACAACTATGGCCAATGGGATCCTCCTGTTGTGCAACAGAGGTCTGCATTCCTCCAACATCCAGTCAATGGGCATTAGTGAAAACATGTTTTGCCCCAGGCACTGCACCAGATTCTTGGAGCACAGCAGTGAACATGCCCTCAAGCAGTTTGCATCACAGAGAAGTGGAAATCACTGTGTGTGGGCAACCCCAGTAGGAAGATCTAGGCATGGCAAGTAGAGCATGATGACTAGAAGCATGCACGATCTCTGTGTCCTGGTTCCTTCTGGTTCTTTATGTATCAGTTATGTGACCCAGGCTACTGACTCAAACCTTTTAAGCCTCTATTTCATCATGGAGAGAAAAAAATGGCTTCCACTAATTTTATAGATGGTACATATTTAAATATTAAACTAGATAATGCATGTAATGTACTTAGCTCAGGGCCTGGCCCAGAGTAGTTTCTCAGTAACGCCAAATAGTAATAATACTATCATTATTGCCACAACACTGGTTAGGACTTGCAAGAAAATATCTCTTCAATGAGTTCCTTAATTTTATTTTTCCTTAATTAAATCATACTATGTGGCTGGACTCATGCTGGGCTTAAGGTTATGGATTAGGAGTAGACAGCATGATGCTTGAACTCAGGTCCTGGGGCAAAGTACCTGACTCTTCTACCTAAAATCCGTTTTGAGTCTGTCATCAGCCAGCTCTCATTTCCTTGACTTGGCCACCGGTAACTTCTGAGACTCTCCAGCACTGTCCCTTAAACATCAATTTCAGTTTCTAGGAAATAAGACTGGAATGGATCCCAGGGATAACCACTCTGATTCAACACTTCTGGTATAAACATGGAACCAGAAAGGGGTGTTAAGTGTTCCCAAGTAGATCTGAAAGTTCTCACAGACTAGGATGGACAGTTCCCCTCTGCTTCTTCAAAAAATACCTGTGGTTTCTCCCCCTCCTTTTCCATACATACACACACCAGAAGAAGAAGAAAAAAATATTGTCACAACTGTCAGAAGAGCTAAACTCAAAAGCACAAGAAACAAGTGTTGCCAAGGATGTGGAGAAAAAAGAACCCTCATGCACTGTTGGTGGGAATGCAAATTGGTGCAGCCACTGTGGAAAATAAAATGAAGTTTTCTCAAAAATATAATAATAGAATTACAGTATGATCCAGTAATTCTAATACTGGCTACTTACCCAAAGAAAACAAAAACACAGGAAGAAGGATCTAGATGATTTGTGCTTCTAGAAATTTTAATTTTCATCCATATTACTGTTTGCTTTTCTCGTAAGACTTCATTGTGGCCAGATGCTTAATGTCCATTTCCCCACACATCCAAACAGAAGAATGGGGTTTCTATGACCCCATTGAAGTGCCCCAGGAAAAGTTTCCAGAGACAGCACAACCCTTTGTTAAATGTTTCAAGGAGCCCTAGCCTATAAAATAGGCAGATGATGAACAAACTGCAGCAGAAAAAAATGAAACACAAATAGGAAATGAGTATTCTATCAAGCAGCAATGCCAAGGTCTGGGGATGCATTGCCTCATTCTCATCTCATAAATTCAATGGAAAGTTCATTGCTTTGAATGAAAAGTCTGTTTGTGCAGTCTGATCATTCATATGACGACCACCTAATTTGAAATCCAATTCAGTACCTGACAGATAGGTTTGTTTCCCACTCCCAGTAGATGAAATGGTCTGTTTTACAATTGAACAGATAACAAAGGAGATCAGGATTGAGGGGCATCAGAGAAATAAAAATACTTTTTAACTTCCCAATGGCCAAGCTAAATCTTTTTCTTTCTGCCAGGTTACTCCTCAAACATATGAAAGCAGAAAAATTGGCACACAGCCATATCAAAGCCATGCTCAATTTGTGCAGTTCATACTGGTGTGTGACACAGCCAGCCCTAAAGCCTCTAGAGATTCTTAATCAACATCCTCCCAGGCAGGTAGGTGGGGCTTTCATCTCAGAGGGTCTTAATGAATGACTAGAATTACACATTCCTTTCTAAAATTATCAGGGGAATCCTTCCTCAGGTTCTCTGCACCATCATTCTTTACAACTGGATTTTTTTTTTCAAAAGTCAGTCAGTCTGCCTAAGAATCCCACCACAGATTTATTTTGACTGATATTAAGTACATTATCAATGATAGCCTTGCTTTGTCTGAAATCCCCAACTGTTTTCAAAGAAAATCTCCACATCTTTAAGAAATCTGAAGTGAAAATACGAATCATAGTTTGGGGACATCTTTTCCTACCTACATACACAAAAGAAACTAATATATAATATATTCAAAATTGATGCTCTTCAAATTCTTCTCTTGACACAATATAAGTGATCTTTGGCATCCCTCCAGGGTTAGGCCAGGTATAATTAGGTAGAGATAGCTGGCATTGTGCAATGTCAATATTAATTTAGACCACCCATTGTTTCTTACTTATACTTAGCATTGATTCTACAACTTTTTGCCTATATCATGCAGTTAAATTCTTTCTAATATAAGTCCTTAAGGATTTATAGACATTTTCTCATGCTCTAACAAATTGCCATTCTTGCTAGAGTTCTGGTAACAACCCTTGGTGGAAAATGATACAAAAAATGAAGATACTATCAAAGTGATTCCTGGCTGCTAAAATGGAAATGAACATGAGTCATTTTTAGTTACAATCAAAATGAAAAAGTTAAGTCATAGCCACATCTCAAACTGTAAGACAAAAACAAAGCTAAGTTCCCTTTTATGCTGCAAGATCCTAAAGATTAAATGTTGGGGGGAAAGGGAAGCAAATGGAAATGTAAATTTGTTTATACTATACTCTAGTATAGTTTATACTGAGTATAGTTTATACTATACTATAGTATAACTATATAGAGACAGTTTTCTATATATTTCTCTCTTTAATTGATAGAAGAATATGATTTATTTCTCAGTCAGTCTGTATCCCCTTCCTGGTCACTATAGTCCACCACAATTTTTACTTTAATATTAATATCCATATGTTGACAAACATAAAGATGTTCTCCCACACAGACTTAACATCTAGGATAGTTGACTGAAACTGTTTCTATTTTCTTTCAGATGTTCCCAGGCCCTGTGGACTTAGGCATTCCCAAGCCAAACACCAGAAATGAATGTATTTAGCATTTAATAATAAGATTTAAAGGAGAAACATGTTCTCCATCACCACCATCACCTAGCTCTATCCCACGCTCCTGATCTGCTTTTAAGTCCCAGTTCATAGTTTACTTCCTCCAACAGACTTTCCCAGATTGTCCCAGACAAGATTAACTTCTCTGCCACTGTTTGGTTATGGGCCTTCTCATGGCTGGCCTTGAGCAGGATTGTTTCTGAGAGCATCTAGAGGGCAGAGACCAGATCTGATTCAGACTTATTTCTTCCTAGGTCACTCTTCCCCCCAAATTCATATGTTAGAACCCTAATTCCCAATGAGATGGGATTAAGAGATAGGATCTTTGGGAGGTGATTAGGTCATGAGGGTAGAGCTTTCATGAATGGGACTAGTACTCTTTTTTTTTTTTTAATTTCCTTTAATGTTTCTTTATTTCTGAGAGAGAGAGAGAGAGAGAGAGACAGAGAGCGAGCATGAGCGGGGGCGGAGCAGAGAGAGAGACACACAGAATTGAAGGCAGGCTCTAGGCTCTGAGCTCTCAGCACAGAGCCCGATGCGGGGCTCGAACTCACAAACTGCGAGATCGTGACCTGAGCCGAAGTCAGATGCTTAACCGACACAAACCCAGGCGCCCCGGGACTAAGTACTCTTATAAAAGAGACCCCAGAGAGATCCCTGACACCTTCCACCATATGGAGGCGCCCCAGGACTAAGTACTCTTATAAAAGAGACCCCAGAGAGATCCCTGACACCTTCCACAGCAATAAGATGGCTGTTTTGAAATAGGAAGTGGGCTCTCACCAGACACCAAATCTGCCAGGCTCTAAAATGTAAAAAAAAATAAACTTCTATTCTTTAAAAGATACCCACTCTATGGTATTCTTTTATAGCAGCCTAAACTGCTAAGTTGAAAACATGAAATTGTCCATATTCAATCATTTTTTTCTTACAAAAACAATTTCAAATCATTTGTTTTTAATAGAGCAAATGAAACCAATATCAATGCCATCCATTTCTTTGAATGCTAACATTCACACTCAACCAGAGTCAAATTTCTTTTAGGGTCTATGTAATTTCATACATGTCCTGAAACTATATGTACTCTCCTTATTTGCCTTAATAATAAACTGCCCAATAACCAAGGTTTGTTGGATTGACAGACTGCCTACCAGCCAGCCAGAATGCTGTGAATACATTGCAATGACAAAAGTTCACATCAGGCCCAGGGAGGGTCTCCTACCTCAGCTGCCTCTGCTTATTGGCTCCTTAGGCTTATTAATGGCAAATTACAAACCCTCCACTGTGTTCCTGTTTCAAAAAAATACAAGTTCCTTTAAAAACTTTTATACCTTCTGCTCATTTTCTATCTTCCTTCTATTCTTGGGACCAAATTAAAAAAAAAAAAAAGCTCTTCTTATTGCAGGCAATTATGAAAACAATTTAGGCCTTCTTCACTATTTTTATTGTTGTGGCTTTTTATGTTATTATTACTGATCTGTGACCCTATATATTGTATAGTATAGTGCATTGTACTATAGTGCAATTGTAATGCATTGTAATGCATCATCTCATTTGATTTCCAAACAACTGTCTACAGGATGACTCTTTTCATTTTACAACTAAAATGTCTGAGGAATTGAGAGTTTCGGTGAATTTCCGAAAGTTACACCAAACTTAAATGTGAAATTAAACATTTTGTTTCCAAGATCAGTGTCATCTTAGCTGGGCCACACTGCCTTTTCTGGGAGGAGGGTAAACACACGAGAAATAATTTTTGCATTAGTATGGATCTGTATTCACAAGCTCAGATGCTCACAGAGAATCAGCAGATACAGATGTGAGAAAATCATATGAAGCAGAGAGCACTGAGGTAAACTGGGAAGGCACAGCTGCTCCTTAACCTTGACAATTTTTGCCACTAGACCATGTGGACTCAAACTCTCTAGATCTTCTAAAATTTCCTCCAAAATCTAATTTTTTTTATGTTGAGAGAGAACAAGTAGAGGAAGGGCAGAGAGAAGGAGAGAGAGGAAAAGAGAGAGAATCTCAAGCAGTCTCTGCAGAGCCCAATGCAAGACTCAAACTCATGAACTATGAGATCATGACCTGAGCCAAAACTAAGAATCAGACACTTAGCCAACTAAGCCATCCAGGTGACCTAGATTTTTTTAAATGTAAAATTTTGTGATGTTTAAATGCTGACAGTTAATTTCCTTAAATACACACATGTTGTGCACCAGTAGTATCCTAGCTAAACATAACACTATTAAGTATCAGATGCTGCTCAAAGTGTGCCACCTCTATCTGTAGCAGAAATGGCAAATGTGTAGTACACAAGTGGCCACTCCTTGACCCACAGCAAACATGATCAACCTATCTCACCACTTGTTTACTGAGTTTAGATGCAACTTAATGTTTCACCCTCTGACCTATTGGAAGTAGGCCTACCTGGTCTGGGAAACAAATAACCAGTGAAGGCACCAAAGAAAAAGAAACCATTAATAACGGTTTCCAGATATACACACAGTCACCTAAATGCCCCAATACAAGAAGACACTTGATAAATACAATGAAAAGAGAAAAAGAGCAAGTCAGGCAGCAGAAGTAAAAGAAGTAGAATCTCTGAGTCACAACAGGGTGGTTGCAGTTCTGGTTTAATTGTTGTAATCATTAATATGTATTTGAGGCCATGCTCTGCACTTTAAGACTGCATCTCTAAATCAGACACTTATTTTAGCTAGTTTCAAATCATTTAATTGCCTTTAGGAAAATAGAGTGAAAAGTGGTACATATATTTATCCCAAATTACAGCTATATCTTCTTTTTATTATTTTTTTCTTTCTCTATAGCTCACAAAATGTAGAGTCCCAGGCTCTATTAAATGATATATTCCAGAGGGCTTCAAACAGCTCACCATCCAATTCACTGATCAGAAAATAAGGCAAGACTGTGATTCTAAAGGCTTGTACATCTACCATGACATATTTAAGCACAACAGACATGAAGAAACATTCTATGCCCTGAAACTCTAGTGACTGCTAAGGTCATTCTCTCAGTAAGTATTTGTTCAGATGCTACAGAAAACTTGCCTTGGTATGAGTTCTACAAAAGAAGAGATTCTGACTGAATTTCAAACTGTAGCCTGCATTTCTATCCAAGCTTTCTTAAAGCTCAGAAAGTTATGGGAAAGCTTAAGAGCAGTGAGAAGTAATTTAGATATTTTTCTTTTTTTAATTCATTATTCTATTAAAACAGGGTTTGAACATTCAAATTCCTACAAAAAAATATAATGTAAATAGGTAAAGTGATTACATATGTTATTTCAACATAGACACAGTTTGCGCAATTAAAGACTATTCCCACATGTTCAGTATGGTAAGAAAAAATAGTCTCACTCCCATTAAACATGTGGGTCTCATGATCTTTCATTTATTTCTTCTTTTTCCCCCTTCTTTTTTTTAAGCTTATTTATTTATTTTGAGAGAGAGAGTGCATGCACGGAAGGGGTGGGGGCAAAGGGAGGTGGGGGGGAGAGAAAGAGACAATCTCAAGGAGGCTCCATGCTCAGCACAGAGCCTGACTCAGGGCTTGATCTCACTACTGTGAGATCATGACCAGGGCCAGAATCAAGAGTTGGACTGTAACCAACTGAGCCACCCAGGCACCCCAAAAAGGCATAGGATTTTAAAGAGAGAAAAACACCATTAAGTTCTTTATTGCTAAATTTAAAGACAACCAAGGAATATAAAGTGACATTAAATGTTATTATTCAACCTACATGGATGCTTCCTATGTGTAGGACACACAGTACTACAAAATCCATCAAATTCAAAACCAAGTCAAAGGTCAAAGCATCAGGAAGAAGAAAGAATACTTAATTCATAAGGGATAGAATACCATCAAAGTTGTGACGCAGGTGAAGCTTGCCTTTGACACTTTGCAATACTGCAAATTCCTTTCTGAAGCCACCTTTACATCAAGAATTTGGTCACTTCAAGGCCCAACCCCTGCTAGTCCCAGAGATTCCCCTGTCCAAGATGAGGTCCTTAAGCCTCTTCAATGTGTTCTGTGTCTCCTTAGATCCACAAAGTCTACAGGAGTCAGATAATATCTTAAATGGGGTTGCATACACCTTCAAGGATTTACAGGACAATCTATTGAAGCACAAGAGGAGAACATTAGAAATGCTTAAAAAATAGTTTACAAATATTTAATGCCTGATTGTCCCTGAATCCCTTTCCCTGATTGTTTGTCAGGTTGAAATATGTTCCATGTGGTCCATGAAGTACCTTGAGGGGAGTGCGGAGTTTCACAGATCAAAAGTAAACATTCCTTCTGCAGCTTAGCTGTCCTTGGTTAGTGGATTTGCGGATAGTAATATCTTGTCTTAACCAAACATTCACCAATGAACAGAAAGCTTAACAAGTTTCTCACAAACTACAAAATGAAGATAATACAAATCATATGAGCACAGAAAACTAACAAGAAAATGGGGTGATAGAACTCCATCTCCTAGTCTGAGTTTGTCAGCCACATTATGAGGTTGAAATCATGATTAGCTAATTAGATTGGTCGAAAAGTCTACAAAAACAAACAAAATAATCAAAATATTTTGTATGTATTGTCATTAATGATAAGCCTCACCCTAAGGACCAGTTGTGTCCTGAGATATTAGCTAAAGATAGTACATACTTATAATTTAAGAATAAATATAGACATATGGGGTGAGGGGCATGTTCAAAAGGCTTTACCACTGAAGTGTATGATGAAAACTCAGATATCACCAAGCTGGATAAATAAAGTTAATTGGAACAAATTAATGAAAACACCATAAAAGAAAAAAACTTCTTTGCCAGGATTATGTCATCATGAGGCTGAAACAACAAAATTAATTACACATATTTAACCTATCAATCAAAAACAGAAACAGAAGAAAACTTGGACTTTAAGCTATTGACCATCTCCTTATTAGTAGAAAACAAACACATAAAAGCAGGATTTGTGTGTGTGTGTGTGTGTGTGCTTCAAACCAGTCTTTGAAAGTACCCAAATTAAATTGGCCTTTCATACGCTTGGCCCTGCCTAGAGGAGGCTGGCCTCTTGCAAGCAGAGAAGCCATACACACTGGGTGTTATTTTCTATGTTATTTTTTCCCAAGTTAAGTGCCGACTGTCAAAAATAGTAAATCAAGGGGCGCCTGGGTGGCTCATTTGGTTGAGTGTCCGACTTCAGCTCAGGTCATGATCTCACAGTTCGTGAGTTCGAGCCCCATGTTGGGCTCTGTGCTAACAGCTTGGAGCCTGGGGCCTGCTTGGGATTCTGTGTCTCCCTCTCTCTGCCTCTCCCCTGCTCATGCTCTGTCTCTCTCTCTCTCAAAAATAAATAAACATGAAAAAATTAAAAAAATAGTAAATCAAGACAAAGAGAAGCATTTGCTGCAGAATAGGGCCACACTGCACTGTAAGGAAGCCTGCCCTGCACCAGACTCTCACTGCCTCTCTTGTCCTGCTGATTGGTTTTGTAATCAATTCTGTAAAGCTGGTTAACTTTTCAGTCTGAATCATGTACACAAGTTTATCTGAGTGTTTGACAGCCAAATTCCTATGCCTACCTTTCAGAGAAGCTCTGAACTGAATTGTGCAGCATTCTCTGTTGAGCTGAGTGGGACTTGAAATGACTTTTCAGAGACAGGACCTATTTATTCCGTTTTCTCAGTTTAATAGGAAAATGGCTTCCCATTCTCCTTCTGTATTTGTACATTTTTTTCACATTTGCTGAAATTGTACCTGTAAATCAACAAAGGTCAAGGTAATCCCCCCAAAAAACTATCCAATTTCAAAAAAAAATTAGAAGTATTATGTGTGTATGCATATTAATATGCTAAAAGTTTATATCTCTTTGCTCTCAAACAAAAAATACATTAAAAGTTTTATATATCCCCAAAGGAATTTTTGCCAGAGTAACCCAAATATGAACAGAGGAGGCCTGGCTCTGGAGGCTTTATTAGGTCCCACTGGTCACTTCTCCTGTCTCTTAATGGTTCCACTCAACCAGGACCCAGAGAAGATGTCTTGACAATGAGAGGCTCATAAGACTCATGCCATTGTAATGATTCTCCAATTTTCTAAAACCTTGTTTTTATCAACTTTCAGGGATTCTGAATTTTGACACAATTAAGTATTTGCTAAAATGCTGAAGAATTCCATTGTTTCAAATCAACTGAAAAGAAATTAACAGTTGATGATCATGTTTTATAATATGATTCCTTGACAAGTACTGTATTTTTCTTCTATTTAGTTTTGAAAACTCATCTTCCTTAGGAGAAGTAAGGTCCCAAAGATATTCTATATTAAAATTACGTATTTCTCTGAGTGCCCCCACCATCTTCCTGCTGCCTTTGAACTTCTCAAGTACCAGATTGTGTCCTGATCATCTTTGTAAGCATCATCTCTGGTAAGTGGCAGTTGCCTAAAGAAATGATTAAAGAAGGAATGAGAAAGTAAAGAGTTGATCTTCAATTTGAGAATATTTTGTCAAATGCAGCATATTTGAAGAGAGAACAGACTTGGAATTCATCCCAACCTGGGTTCTGATGCTCACTAACTATACATCTTGGGCAGGCTACTTAACCTCTCTGGGTTTTTGTTTCTTCATCTTTAAAATAAAGATGATAACAATGATTATCTCACTGGCTTGTTGTGACAATTAAATAAGATCATACATGTAACAGCTTTCCCTGAGTCTGATTAGCTTCCTATCCACTGCTGCCCTCCTACCTGTACCTATTCTTTGGGGTGGGGGGTGGGGGATGGGAGGGGTGACTGCAGATCTGATAACATCAGCTATTGAAAGGATCATGGGGCCAATCCTAATGAACCAGGCCACAGGGCGGTGAAGGGAAAGACATTTACTACTACTCTTTGTTCATCCTTTTAAAGGCTTTTACCAATGAACTTGTTTACAGGTTGATGCGGTATCTGCCCCAAGCATCTGCCTTAGTCCTGTGGTAGCACTGGGCACACAATATGAACAAGGCAGAGCAAAGCTTTAGCTATGGGGGAGCCCAGGTCTCAACCAGCACAGCAAGCTGACCATGAATTATATAGCCATCACCTGGAAGTGGACACACTAATCATGTCTCCATGCTGGACTGAATCACTGTAGCCAGAAAGACTGACTCATTGGGCTGAAAGAACAAGAGTGATCCCCTCCAAAAAATTGTTTTACTAGAAAACAAGGGAATTGCTGCTGTCTGTCCCCACCCAGGTCCAGAGCCAGGCCTAAGTCATGCAAAGGGAGGCTTTAGTCAGAGGCTAAAGAGGCTGTCTTCAGGGTAGTTGCCTGACTCCCAAGGCAGCCTTGCCTCTGATCTTGGATTGAACAAACTGTGAACTAGAATGGTGAAGAAAGGTTTGTTCCCTTTATCTATGGGAGGAAACAAGACTGGGACTTCAAAAGCCCAAGGCAGCAATGCCTTGAGCAATGCCCCAGCATTCTTCCTGCAAGTATATGTAGTGCTATAGGTGGAGAGCAGCACCTTCAAGGGCTCTGACTGCCCAGACAGAAGAGAAAGCAATGTGCGTAGTGTCAGAAATCCCAGTGAGTCTCCCAAAACACTGGAGGCAAATAGAGCTGGACATTGAGATTCAACGCGAAACAGAAGGGGAGAAATACATCTGAATTGTTCATTCCATTATCATCAATTATCTCCTCTTCTTAAAGGGAGGGCTGTACATTATATATATATATATATATGTATATATATATATATACACATATATATGTATATATATACACATATATATGTATATGTATATACATATATATATATATATTTTCTTGTTGCCCCACCTTCCAGGGCCTAGCTGTGCGGTTGGGACTGCAGTGACAATAATAGCTGTTGTTTGCTGTGTACTATATGTGAGCACTTTTGTACATTATCTCATTTAACCATCTGTGTAATCTAAAGTAAGCAGTACTTTATCCTTATTCTATAGATGCAGACAGAAAAGCTCAGAATGGTAGAGTGACCTACTCAAATTAACCCAGCCAAGGAGCAGCAGAACCAACTTCCATACCAGCTTTGTTCCCCGCCACTTCTGTTCTCACCACTAATTCTGCTCTCTCTCCACAGAACCACCCAACATCTCTGACTCTCTCCTCTTCACAGCCTTAAAACACATTTGCTTCATTTCCAGTGAGTTGGCCTCCAGAAAAGAATATCTGAAAGAATCTGAGACTCTCAACAGAACAGAAATTAAGCTGCCTTGCTTGAGGAGGGAAGCATATACCACCATGCAAACAGTGACCAAGCTAGGGAAGCATGTTAGGGACTGCCTCCCACCTCTCTTCATAGAACAAGGTCAGACAAGCATCCAGAGTTTATCAGCTGTGTTACCTGCTATGGAGAAAACAAACAGGGATGCTGGAGCACATTGCTCTTCTCTCCAACAAGGATAACTCATTGTGGAAGGGCCATTTCCAAGAACCTAAGCCTGAAGAGGCAATCAAGTCCCAACTGGACAGCAATTGAGGGGCATTGTATCTTACTAAAAGGAAATTATGACAATTAGCCCAGATAGAAACATTTTTCCCTCCATCACAACCTTCAAATTAAAAACCACTATATTATACTGATTTATTCCATTTTAATGGGTGCATTAATTATTGTACTGAAGATAATGGGGCCCATGTTAGATAGCAGAAAGAACTGCTCTAGTTCTAAGTGCTTATTAATGAATAATATGGCATAGTCAATTAAGGCCCAGGAAAGAACCATGGCAGCCAGTGATTGGTGGGCTTGTTGCTGGATCTAATTTTTGTTATTGGGTCAGTAAAGGCAGGAAGCAAATAGTTCTCAATGGGAGAGAACGAAATTACAAATTAGATTAAAGTAAATCACCTTTTGAGCTTTCAAGCCTTTTGGATTGAGGCATTGCTTAATGTAGGTGACAGCCCTTTCTTCCTGTTACTTGGCATAAGGTTATTGGGAGCCATTTGTAACACTCCCATTTTATCTGTGAAAAGACATTTTAATTGGAAAATCATGTGCCCATAAAATTATTGTCATAAATTCACATTCCACCAAAGGGCTGCATTATGACCATAAAACAATTTGTAAGTGGATTCATTTTACCACTAAATCACTTTACATTATGTTGTGAACAGAATGATTAAAGCAAGTTACCATTTTGTTGGCAAAGTAATTACATTATTATGCATTTCATCCACAGAGATACTTATACTACTGAGTCCATTTGTCTTGTTGACAGAATACCCATATGTATTGGACAGAATGCATTTTATTTAATAGAGGCAATTAATTTTATTCACCAAACACTTTTAAACTTAAGCTAATTCTTTTTGTCACAGGAGTAGATTTGATTATTGGACAAAATTAATCTTGCCTACATGATCTGTGCTCATAAAGTTTTTCCAAACAACTATACAAGTTTGCAAACAAATAAACAAAAGCAGAAGAAAATAATTAAAAATAGCAAAACAAAAGCCTTAAGAAAATGTTCCTCTTGGGTCCATTTCTTTAACTTTTCTATGTATCCAGGAGGGATAAAATCCAAAGATACCTTGAAAATATGGAGGTGGAGATGGTGACAAAGAGGAGCTTCTCTATTCTGTATAATCATGGTAGGCACAGATAGTTCTTTAAAAATGACCCTGTATGACTACTTGAACAGCTACCTGTCTAGTGTCTTTTCATCACCAGCTTCCTTCAGTGCTAAGTAGTGCAGGTTTTGAGTTAAGTCAGGCACTGAGAGGCAGCAATAACTTCAGTCCATTGAGAACCTCAGGAATCCGTACTGGGAGCCAATATGGAATTTAGGAGACTGTACCATAAAAGTTACCCAAAATAGTTTTCTTAAAACCAAACAAAGGGACAGAAAATGGCTTATCCTAAATTATAGGGTTCAGACCCAATTGTTTGCCCCTGGAATTTCTAGGTTTAGAAGTGTAGAGTCTTTCTTGCCTGTGTTGGCTTCCTTGTCCAGGACCTTAGCAGACAGCAGATATTAGGGCAGCAAGAAACCATGTCTTGATGTCCCTAAGGCCCTCACAGTATAAGGCTGGATACACAGCAGTCATTCTAGAACGAGAAGACTCTGTATTCATTTACCCATTATTCAACTTGTATTTTCTGAGTACTTACTCTGTTTCATATGAAAGTCCTGGGTAAACAAAACCCTGCCCTGAAGCAGGTGATAACCTGTGGGAGTCAGACAAGTAAACAGGAAATTAAGTGTGGTGAGAGAGTTCTTGGTGGTGAGAGAAAGTTCTGTATCTTGATTGTTGAAGAAAGAATTATTCATTCTTGATACTTATTTAAATGGTAAGGCAGATTTTATTCAGGGGGACCATTGTGATAGATACAGGGTCTACTAAAATAGCATTTTGTTATAGGGGAGAGAGGTTGGATTGAACTCCAAATCTAACAAGGAAAGTAGGAATTTATAGCCAAGGAGCAGGGTCAGGGAATGGGTAGGGTCAGTGGATGGAAAATTTATAAGAGGAAATGTCATGAGTAAGGGGGAATTCTTGCTGAAGTCAGACCGGGGGGTAGTGGAGATAAGGAATTTGGTCAGATATCAAGGTGATCAGATATGGAGGGTGGGGGATTCCAGCCAAACTAATTTATCAGGATTCTTGTTAAAAATGGGCTCTTGAAGCCTAAATGTCCATCAACTGATGAATGGATAAAGAAATTATGGTTTATATACACAATGGAATACTACTTGACAATGAGAAAGAATGAAATATGGCCTTTTGTAGCAATGTGGGTGGAACTGGAGAGTGTTATGCTAACTGAAATAAGTCATACAGAGAAAGACAGATACCATATGTTTTGACTCTTATGTGGATCCTGAGAAACTTAACAGAAGACCATGGGTGGGGGGGGAAGGAAAAAAAAAAGAGGGAGGGAGCCACAACATAAGAGGCTCTTAAAAACTGAGAACAAACTGAGGGTTGATGGGGGGTGGGAGGGTGGGGAGGGTGGGTGATGGGTATTGAGGAGGGCACCTGTTGGGATGAGTACTGGGTGTTGTATGGAAACCAATTTGACAATAAATTTCATATTAAATAAATAAGAAAACAAACAAATATATATATATTATATATATATTTTTATATATATTTATATTATATATATATATATTTTTTTTTTAATGGGCTCTTGACTGGGATACCTGGGTAGCTCAGTCAGTTAAGTGTCCAACTTGGGCTCAGGTCATGATCTCGCAGTTCATGAGTTTGAGCCCCATATCGGACTCTGTGCTGACAGCTCAGAGCCTGGATCCTGCTTCTGATTCTGTGTCTCCCTCTCCTTCTCTGCCCCTCTCTTGCCTGTGCTCTGTCTCTCTCAAAAATAAAAATAAAAGCATTTTTAAAAATTAAAAAAAAAAACTGTGTTCTTGAGGACATGTCCAAAGGGGCCTAGTTGAAAAGAACTCAGAAAAACCTGACTAGAATGTGTTCAAGGAGAGAATCTTTATTTGATTGATAAAATCAATCTGTGCATTGAACTATGCACAGAAACGTACATGCAAACTAGTGTACTCGAGAACTGTGAAATCCAAGTAAAACCTACAGCCTAATAGTTAATTATGTAGTGCTAATGTCAATGTCTCAGATTTGAGAATGTTCTATAGTTATATAAAATATTACCATTGGGGTCAGCTGAGTGATAAGTATCCCTCTGTACTATTTTTGTAATATCTCTGAGTCTATACTTAGAGAGAAGTACAGAGTACAGAAGTACAGAGAAATACATGACTCTTTGGGGCAACAGAGAAGATGCCCTGAAGAAAATCATATCTTCCCAAGGCAAGAAATTTAAGTGCTTACAGAGTTGAGCAAGAGGGGGAAAATGTGAAGCTTGGGGGTCTGAGAGAACAGAATTATGGCCAATGCAATACATATCCAGTTTCAAGGCATTTGGATTTTAATTATCTTAAAAGAAGGGCAAAGCTTTGAATAAGCTGAGACTTAAAAGATATTTAGGACAAAGAAGTGTCAGGAGTAGAGGAAAAGGAGTCCTTGAGCCCTTAGCAATGATGAAAGGATGAGTGAAGGAACCCTACCTTGCAGTCAGAGATTGCTGGGCACCTGCTGCAAGCCAAGTATGTGGGCTGTGGTGCTGCAATGGTGACCATGTCATGGCACAGCCCTCAATGCCCTACCCAGTTCACTGGGCTTTATTAAATTCAGCAACACTCATGTCTCTGTGCTTCTTCCCCACAAAACACATCCACGAATACATTCTCCCAGGATTCTGTTAGGTGGTACTTGGTTAATCAGGATGACTGCCTCCTATCACAGCAATGCTTTTAGCTAATCTGTACGTCACAATGGTGGAATACTGTATCCCCAGGCAAGCTGGTGGAATGAGTAGTTTGGCTAGAGAGGCTTCTGTCCATTAAGCTTCCACTATAATACATCTATCCAAATCACATACATCTTTTCAGATACTCCATGAAACGTCCACCCCAGCCTTCCCACTCCAGGAACTTTTTAAAATTTCTACACTAAGTAAACTAGCCTTTCTGTCCTATTATAAAAACCACCCATGTGTAGACAGAAAATGAATAAATCAGCAACTTATTTGTACATTGTAAAAGCATCACAGCTGAATACCTGTGGGGTTCACTGGGAAATGGCAAGAGGGACTACAGCTCCAGACATAATAAGAAAAGTGACAGCTGACTGTTACAGGATATGCAGCTTGATATACATTTGCATGGAATGCACACAACAGCCTTACAAAAGCAGATATGATTATCATCATGCACATTTTACAGATAAGGAAGTGGATGCACAACATGGTAGATAGCTTTCCCAAGGGCATATGCTCAATATGTGTTGTTCCAGGACCCAAACCTGCACTAACTGACTCCTGAGTCTTCTCTTCCACTAAAGAACTGATTTTCAGTTGTCACCAGAAACATCTCCACCCATCCCTTGCTAGTTTTGACGATTTACCTGCTGTTCAGCCTGGAATTAAGGGACCCTGGAGTAGACAGGTTTTAGGTCCTTGGGATCCATCTACACTTTTTGAAACACCTGCAAGCCGATTGCATTCCATGGACCAAGGTTAAAATCCATCAGTAGCCTTTGTTCCTTCTGGGGATATATGGAAGCTTTTTAACAGTCACCTTAATGCAATCTTTGGGTGATATTTCTCTCACTTAAGGAAACAAATGGGAAAAGGGGATTTTGCCTACAGTATATTAAATTACTTTAAATTACTGGAAGCCATTTTGCCAATGGATTCTCCTGGAAATTTTAAATATGGTTAAGGACATTTTACCTATCTCCCTGACACTTTCATAAATACCCTCCAAATGCAATACCAGAAAGCAGAGCAGCATATGTTTTCATCTCCAGTATGGGCTTTTTATGAAATGTAAGCACCACATCATTATGGATCCTTGGAAAAACAGGTCATGATGAATCTTAAAGAAAACCATACTTCAAAGCCCCAACCTCATTACTGAAAATGAAACAAAAAATTCCAAAAGACAAACTCATGAGCAGGAAGCATTCCATGAGTTTAAATAGAAATGGTGTTGTATGTCTTGATTTTATGAAAGTGAAAGCAGTCATCATAGAAAGAATTGCACAGTTACATTACATGTGAAAGTAGATTTTATAAGTTATTGACTAAGTCTTCATGACACCAAACCATCTAGCCAATGCATTCAGAGGCCCAGTCAGTTACCACATCTGACAGATAAGACAATGGAAATGTTTCCTTTCAAAGTTACAGCTGCTGAGATTGTACAGATATCAATGCCCACTACCATCACCATCACTGGGAGTGCATGTTAAAAATAAAAAGATGCAGGATCCTGGGAAGATGGCAGCGTAGGAGGATGCTGGGCTCACCACGTGTCCTGCTGATCACTTAGATTCCACCTACACCTGCCTAAATAACCCAGAAATCCACCAGAAGACTTGCAGAATGGAGTCTCCAGAGCCAAGTGCAGACGAGAGGCCCATGGAAGAGGGTAGGAAGGGCAGCGAACTGATGCGCGCTAAAAGGACTGGCAGAAGGGAGCCAGGGTAGAGGGGCAGCCCGCCGGCCAAGCAGAGCCCCCAAGCAGAGTCTGGCTTACCAAAGCGGAGGGGCCAGACAGAGTGTGTTCTGACACCAACCAGGACTTGACATCTGGAAGGTTATAAGCTAACGGATCTGCTCAGAGAATTGGAGAGCTGGAGGACAACGGGAGGGAGAGTTGTTGAGCCCCGGAAGACAGAGCACAGCTTGGCAGGGATCAAAGGTGCTTACCAGCGCCATTTCCTTTGCCTATCCCCGAGCCAAAATCCCAAAGGGAACCAGTTCCTACCAGGGAACTTGCTTGCACCGCGCAAACACCCAACCTGTGCTTCTGCGGATCCATCCCTCTGGCGGGTCTGACTCCCTCCCGGTGCCACAGGGCCCCTCCCGAAGTGGATCTCCAAAGGAAAAGTGAGCTGAGCCTGCCCCTCCCGCCCCTGTGCACCTTGCCCATCCACCCCAGCTAATACCCCAGATCCCCAGCACCACAACCCTGGCAGTGTGCAAGGAGCCTAGATGGGCCATGCCACCTCACAGTGAATCCCGCCCCTAGGAGAGGGGAAGAGAAGGTACAAAACAGTCTGACTATGGCCCCAGCAGTGGGCTGGGGGCTGACATCAGGTCTGACTGCAGCCATGCCCAACATGCAAGTTATTCAAGACAGCACAGGGGAAGTGACCTGCAGTTCTGCACCACTCTAGGGATATCTGAAATGATGAAACAGAAGAATTCTCCTCAAAAAAATGTCCAGGAAATAACAACAGCTAATGAACTGATCAAAAACTATTTAAACAATATAACAGAAAGTGAATTTAGAATAATAGTTATAAAATTAATAGCTGGGTTTGAAAACAGCATAAAGAACAGCAGAGAATCTATTGCTACAGAGATCAAGGGACTAAGGAACAGCCAGGAGGAGCTAAAAAATGCTATCAATGAGCTGCAAAATAAAATGGAGACAACCACGGCTCTCATTAAAGAGGCAGAGGAGAGAATAGGTGAACTAGAAGATAAAATTATGGAAAAGAAGAAACTGAGTAAAAAAGAGATTAAAAAATCCAGGAGGATGAGGGGAAAATTAGAGAACTAAGTGATGCACTAAAGAGAAATAATCTATGCATAATTAGTATTCCAGAGGAGGAAGAGAGAAGGAAAGGTACTGAAGGTGTACTTGAAGAAATAATAGCTGAGAACTTCCCTGATCTGGGGAAGGAAAAAGCCATTGAAATCCAAGAGGCACAGAGAACTCCCTTCAGACGGAACTTGAATCGATCTTCTGCACGATATCATAGTGAAACTGGAAAAATACAAGGATAAAGAGAAAATTCTGACAGCAGCTAGAGATAAATGTGCTCTAACATATAAAGGGAGACCTCTAAGACTCGTGACCGATCTCTCTACTAACACTTGGCAGGCTAGACAAGAATGGCAGGAGATCTTCAATGTGATGAACAGAAAAAATATGCAGTGAGAATCCTTTATCCAGCAAGTCTGTCATTCAGAATAGAAGGAGAGATAAAGGTCTTCCCAAACAAACAAAAACTGAAGGAATTCATCACCACTAAACCAGCCCTACAAGAGATCCTAAGGGGGATCCTGTGAGACAAAGTACCAGAGACATCGCTACAAGCATGAAACCTATGGACATGACAAGGACTCTAAACCCATATCTTTCTATAATAACACTGAATGTAAATGGACTAAATGCACCAACTAAAAGACATAGGGTATCAGAATGTATAAAAGAACAAGACCCATCTATTTGCTGTCTACATGAGACTCATTTTAGACCTGAGGACACCTTCAGATTGAGAGTCAGGGGATGGAGAACTATGTATCATGCCACTGGAAGTCAAAAGAAAGCTGGAGTAGCCATACTTATATCAGACAAACTAGACTTTCAACTAAAGGCTGTAACAAGAGATGAAGAAGGGCATTATATAATAATCACAGGGTCTATCCATCAGGAAGAGCTAACAATTGTAAATGTCTATGCGCTGAACACAGGAACCCCCAAATACATAAAACAATTACTCACAAACATAAGCAACCTTATTGATAAGAATGTGGTAATTGCAGGGGACTTTAACACTCCACTCACAGAAATGGATAGATCATCTAGACACATGGTCAATAAAGAAACAAGGGCCCTGAATGAGACATTGGATCAGATGGACTTGACAGATATATTTAGAACTCTGCATACCAAAGCAACAGAATATACTTTCTTCTTGAGTGCACATGGAACATTCTCAAAATAGATCACATACTGGGTCACAAAACAGCCCTTCATAAGTATACAAGAATTGAAATCATACCATGCATACTTTCAGACCACGATGCTATGAAGCTTGAAATCAACCACAGGAAAAAGTCGGGAAAACCTCCAAAAGCATGGAGGTTAAAGAACACCCTACTAAAGAATGAGTGGGTCAACCAGGCAGTTAGAGAAGAAATTTAAAAATATATGGAAACAAACGAAAATGAAAATACGACAATCCAAACACTTTGGGATGCAGCGAAGGCAGTCCTGAGAGGAAAATACATTGCAATCGAGGCCTATCTCAAGAAACAAGAAAAACCCCAAATATGAAATCTAACAGCACCGAAAGGAAATAGAAACAGAACAGCAAAGACACCTCAAACCGAGCAGAAAAAGAGAAATAATAAAGATTAGAGCAGAAATAAACAATATAGAATCTAAAAAAACTGTAGAGCAGATCAATGAAACCAAGAGTTGGTTTTTTGAAAAAATAAACAAAATTGACAAACCTCTAGCCAGGCTTCTCAAAAAGAAAAGGGAGATGACCCAAATAGATAAAATTATGAATGAAAATGGAATTATTACAACCAATCCCTCAGAGATACAAGCAATTATCAGGGAATACTATGAAAAATTATATGCCAACAAACTGGACAACCTGGAAGAAATGGACAAATTCCTAAACACACACACTCTTCCAAACTCAAACAGGAGGAAATAGAAAGCTTGAACAGACCCATAACCAGCGAAGAAATTGAATCAGTCATCAAAAATCTCCCAACAAATAAGAGTCCAGGACCAGATGGCTTCCCAGAGGAGTTCTACCAGACGTTTAAAGCAGAGATAATACCTATCCTTCTCAAGCTATTCCAAAAAATAGAAAAGGAGGAAAACTTCCAAACTCATTCTCTGAAGCCAGTATTACTTTGATTCCTAAACCAGAGACCCAGTAAAAAAACGAGAACTACAGGCCAATATCCCTGATGAATATGGATGCAAAAATTCTCAATAAGATACTAGCAAATCGAATTCAACAGCATATAGAAAGAATTATTCACCATGATCAAGTGGGATTCATTCCAGGGATGCCGGGCTGGTTCAACATTTGCAAATCAATCAACGTGATACATCACATTAATAAAAAAAAAAGAGAGAGAGGAACCATATGATCCTGTCCATCGATGCAGAAAAGGCCTTTGACAAAATCCAGCACCCTTTCTTAATAAAAACTCTCGAGAAAGTCGGGATAGAAGGAACAATCTTAAAGATCATAAAGGCCATTTATGAAAAGCCCACAGCTAACATCATCCTCAACGGGGAAAAACTGAGAGCTTTTTCCCTGAGATCAGGAACACGACAGAGATGTCCACTCTTACTGCTGTTGTTTAACACAGTGTTGGAAGTGCTAGCATCAGCAATCAGACAACAAAAGGAAATCAAAGGCATCAAAATTGGCAAAGATGAAGTCAAGCTTTCATTTTTTCAGATGACATGATATTATACATGGAAAACCCGATAGACTCCACCAAAAGTCTGCTAGAACTGATACATGAATTCAGCAAAGTCACAGGATACAAAATCAATGTACAGAAATCAGTTGCATTCTTATACACTAATAATGAAGCAACAGAAAGACAAATGAAGAAACTGATCCCATTCACAATTGCACCAAGAAGCATAAAATACCTAGGAATAAATCTAACCAAAGATGTAAAGGATCTGTATGCTGAAAACTATAGAAAGCTTATGAAGGAAAGTGAAGAAGATATAAAGAAATGGAAAAACATCTCATGCTCATGGATTGGAAGAATACATATTGTCAAAATGTCAATACTACCCAAAGCTATCTACACATTCAATGCAATCCCAATCAAAATTGCACCAGCATTCTTCTCGAAACTAGAACAAGCAATCCTAAAATTCATATGGAACCACAAAAGGCCCCGAATAGCCAAAGTAATTTTGAAGAAGAGGACCAAAGCAGGAGGCATCACAATCCCAGACTTTAGCCTCTACTACAAAGCTGTCATCATCAAGACAGCATGGTATTGGCACAAAAGCAGACACATAGACCAATGGAATAGAATAGAAACCCCAGAACTAGACCCACAAACATATGGCCAACTAATTTTAAAATTTTTTTTTCAACGTTTATTTATTTTTGGGACAGAGAGAGACAGAGCGTGAACAGGGGAGGGGCAGAGAGAGAGGGAGACACAGAATCGGAAACAGGCTCCAGGCTCTGAGCCATCAGCCCAGAGCCTGACGCGGGGCTCGAACTCACGGACTGCGAGATCGTGACCTGGCTGAAGTCGGACGCTTAACCGACTGCGCCACCCAGGCGCCCCTGGCCAACTAATTTTTGACAAAGCAGGAAAGAACATCCAATGGAAAAAAAGACAGTCTCTTTAACAAATGGTGCTGGGAGAACTGGACAGCTACATGCAGAAGGTTGAAACTAGACCACTTTCTCACACCATTCACAAAAATAAACTCAAAATGGATAAAGGACCTGAATGTGAGACAGGAAACCATCAAAACCTTAGAGGAGAAAGCAGGAAAAGACCTCTCTGACCTCAGCCATAGCAATTTCTTACTTGACACATCCCCAAAGACAAGGGAATTAAAAGCAAAAATGACCTATTGGGACCTCATGAAGACAAAAAGCTTCTGCACAGCAAAGGAAACAATCAACAAAACTAAAAGGCAACCAACGGAATGTGAAAAGATATTTGCAAATGACATATCAGACAAAGGGCTAGTATCCAAAATCTATAAAGAGGTCACCAAACTCCACACCCGAAAAACAAATAACCCAGTGAAGAAATGGGCAGATAACATGAATAGACACTTCTCTAAAGAAGATATCCGGATGGCCAACAGGCACACGAAAAGATGCTCAACGTCACTCCTCATCAGGAAAACACAAATCAAAACCACACTCAGATGCCACCTCATGCCAGTCAGAGTGGCTAAAATGAACAAATCAGGAGACTATAGATGCTGGAGAGGATGTGGAGAACAGGAACCCTCTTGCACTGTTGGTGGGAATGCAAACTGTTGCAGCCGCTCTGGAGAACAGTGTGGAGATTCCTCAAAAAATGAAAAATAGACCTACCCTATGACCCAGCAATAACACTGCTAGGAATTTCCCCAAGGGATACAGGAGTACTGATGCATAGGGGCACTTGTACCCCAATGTTTATAGCAGCACTTTCAACAATAGCCAAATTATGGAAAGAGCCTAAATGCCCATCAACTGATGAATGGATAAAGAAATTGTGGTTTATATACACAACGGAGTACTACGTGGCAATGAGAAAGAATGAAATATGGCCTTTTGTAGCAACGTGGATGGAACTGGAGAGTGTTATGCTAAGTGAAATAAGGCATACAGAGAAAGACAGATACCGTATGTTTTGACTCTTATGTGGATCCTGAGAAACTTAACAAAAACCCATGGGCGAGGTGAAGGGGGGGAAAAAAAAAGGTTAGAGCGGGAGAGAGCCAAAGCATAAGAGGCTCTTCAAAACTGAGAACAAACTGAAGGTTGATGGGGGGTGGGAGGGAGGGGAGGGTGGGTGATGGGTATTGAGGAGGGCACCTTTTGGGATGAGCACTGGGTGTTTAATGGAAACCAATTTGACAATAAACTTCATATATTGAAAAAAAAAGATGTCCAGGAGGCAGTCCAACATGGTGGAGTAGGAAGACCTTGAACTCACCTCCTCCCATGAATGCAGTAACCTATACCTACATATAGACCAATTCCCCCTGAATAAAAAGGGAACGATTGAACAGCTACTGCACAACAAATGATATAAGGGCCACATAGAGAAGGATAGGAAAAACAAAGATATAGTAAAGTCTGGAACCCTATATCCAACACAGTGACCTGCAGTAGGGAGGGATATCACAGAAGGGCTCATGTGAATGCTTGTGTGCCCTGGGTCACAGTGGAAAAACAAACAGTGGTTTAAAGGGAAATGAGATTATAAATGAAGGACATACATTTAGTAATCCAAGAGTGTCTACCAAAAGGGAGGGAAACTGGTAGAATACTCTCCAGGGTTAGAGGCACCTGTGAGCACCAATTTTTACATTCCCCCTCCATTATGATAGTGTGGAAGGAAGAAATGTCCAGATACTCTAGCCAGCCTTCTAGGGCCACCCCAGTGTACCCCAGTCCTTGACCCACACTAACTCTAGTTGTCCTCCCAAGGGAATTCCAGTGTGATGTACCCCAGGACTTCCCTGACCCTTACCCACTCCAGTTTCAACCAAGGAAACTCCCACATGGCATGGCCTGGGAAACCCTAGGTTGTACCCTTTCCATACACAGTCTACACAGGGGTAAGCTACATAAGCCCACTTCTTTAAGGCCAGGAAAGGAAGTTGTTCTGCCTAATTCATAGAAAGAAAACAAAATCACAGAATGTCAAACAAAAGCATAAGACAAAGGAATACATTCCAAATGAAACAATAAGATAAAACCCTGGAGGGTAGAGGGGAGGGGGTCGGGGGAACCCTAAGGAAACAGAGTTAAGTAATTTACCTGATAAATAATTCAAAGTAATGATAATGAGCATTGAACTGATAAGAATGGAGGAAATTTTCAACAGAATTAGAGAATTTTAACTGTTAGAAAAATGGAAGAACCAATCTGAACTGAAAAATACAATAACTGAAATGAAAAATACACTACAGGGAATAAGCAGCAGATTAAATAATACAAAAGAGCAGATCAGTAATCTGAAAGATAGGGTAATGGAAATCAGCCAGTCAAAAAAAAAAAAAAAAAGGAGAGAGAGAGAATATTAAGAAATTAGGTTAGCTTAAGGAACCCCTGGTACAATATCAATCATATTAGCATTATATCATGAGTATCCCATAGGAAAATATGAAGGGGCAGAAAACTTAGAGAAATAATAGCTAAAAATTTCTCTAACTTGGGGAAGGAAACAGATATCTAGATCTAGGAATCAAAGTGAGTCCCAAGCATGATGAACTTGAGAAGATCCGTACCATGATATATTATTATTAAAAAAGCAAAAATTAAAGATAAAGAGAGAATCTTAAAGGCAGCCAGAGAAAAACAAATAGGCACATACAACAGAAACACCATAAAACTATCAGCTGGTTATTTTCAGCAGAATCTTTTCAAGCTAAAAGGGAGCAGCAAGGCATATTTAAAGTTCTGAAAGGAAAAAAAAATTACACCCAAGAATATCTGATAAGGTTATCATTCATAATTAATGGAGGGATGTAATTTCTCAGAAAAGCAAGAACTAAAGGAGTTCATATATACTAAACCAGCTTTACAAGAAATGGTAAAGGATATTCTTTAATCAGGAAAGCAAAGGACATAACAAGAAATAAAAAAATATATGAAAGACAAAATCTCAGTGGTAAAAGCAAATATTTGGTGAAGGGAGAAAATCAGCCAGTTAAAAAGTTACTATGAAGGTTTGGGGCACCTGGCTGGCTCAGTTGATTGAACATATGGCTCTTGATTTGGCTCAGGTCATAATCATAAGGTTGTGGGATCAAGCCTGACATCGGGCTCTGTGCTGAGCATGGAGCCTGCTTAAGATTCTCTCTCTCTATCTCTCACTTTCTCTCTTTCTCTCCCTCTGTTTTTCTTCCCCACTTGCACTCTCTCTCTTTCTCTAAATTTTTTTTAAAGTTACTATGAAAGTTAAAGACAAAAATAGTAAAATAAACTATAATTACAGTAAGTAGCATAGGTATACACAAAATAATGTAAAATATGATGTCAGAAACATAACATGTTGGAGGGTGTAAAAATGTAGTACTTTTATAAAGTGTTGCTACTTAAGCAACTATGAGCTTAAAATAGACTGCTATATATGTATAGGTTGATATATATGAACCTCATAGTAACCACAAAACAATATCCTAGATTCACAAAAAAATACAAAGAAAGGAACCCAAACATAACACTAAAGAAAACCATCAAACCACAAAGGAAGAGACTTAGAGAAGAAGAAAGGAATGACAAAAACAACTCAGACCAACTCATAAAATGACAATAAGTACATAACTATTAATAATTACTTTAAGTGTAAATGGACTAAATGCCTGAATCAAAAGATATGGGGTAACTAAATGTATTTTTTAAAATGTAAGACAAGACCCATTTATATGTTCCTACAAGAAACTCACTTCAAATCTAAAGGCATACACAGGGATTGAAAGTGAATAGATATGAAAAGATATTCTATGAAAATGAAAATGAAAATAAAAAGAAAGCTGGGGGCCACTTGGGTGGCAGAGTCAGTTAAGCATCCAACTCTTGATTTTGGCTCAGGTCATGATCTCACAGTTTGTGGGATTGAGCCTTGCATCAGGCTCTGCACTAACAGCATGGAGCCTGCTTGAGATTCTCTCTCTCCCTCTCTCTCTGTCCCTCCTCTGCTCATTCTCTCTCTCTCTCTCTCTCCCTCCCTCCCTGTCTCTCTCTTTCAAAATAAATAAATAAATGAACTTAAAAAAAAGAAAAATGGGGTAATAATATTAATATGAAACAAAATATATTTTAAAACAAAGACTGTAAAAAAAGACAAAGAGCATTACATAATGATAAAGGGGTCAATCCAAACAAAGGATATTACATCCAAAAATATTTATGCATTCAGTATAGAAGCACCTAAATATATAAAGTAAACATTAACAGACATAAAGGGAAAATTTTACAGTAATGCAATATTAGTAGGGGACTTTAATACACCACTTACAATGGCTAGACCATTGGATAGAAAATCAATAAGGAAACATTAGACCAGATGAACATATATGCATATGCATATGCATATATATAGAAAGAACATTTTGTTCAATAACTGCAGAATACACATGGAACATTCTTTTTTTTTTTTTTTTTTTTTTTTTTTTTTTTTTCTGAAATTTATTGACAAATTGGTTTCCATACAACACCCAGTGCTCATCCCAAAAGGTGCCCTCCTCAATACCCATCACCCACCCTCTCCTCCCTCCCACCCCCCATCAACCCTCAGTTTGTTCTCAGTTTTTAACAGTCTCTTATGCTTTGGCTCTCTCCCATTCTAACCTCTTTTTTTTTTTTTTTTTTTTCCTTCCCCTCCCCCATGGGTTCCTGTTAAGTTTCTCAGGATCCACATAAGAGTGAGACCATATGGTATCTGTCTTTCTCTGTATGGCTTATTTCACTTAGCATCACACTCTCCAGTTCCATCCACGTTGCTACAAAAGGCCATATTTCATTTTTTCTCATTGCCATGTAATATTCCATTGTGTATATAAACCACAATTTCTTTATCCATTCATCAGTTGATGGACATTTAGGCTCTTTCCATAATTTGGCTATTGTTGAGAGTGCTGCTATGAACATTGGGGTACAAGTGGCCCTATGCATCAGTGCTCCTGTATCCCTTGGATAAATTCCTAGCAGTGCTATTGCATGGAACATTCTTAAAGAGAGAATATATATTAGGCCAGAAAACAAATGTCACATTTGGGAAGATAAAAATCATATCAAGCATCTTTTCTGATAACAATGATGTGAAACTAGAAATCAATTACAAAAAGAAAATTGAAAAAAATACACAAACAAATGGAAACTAAACAACACACTATTAAACAACCAGTGAGTCAATGAAGAAATCATAGAGGAAATTGAAAAAAAAATAACTTGAGATAAATAAAAATAAAAACTGCCGGAGACCAGCTCCAGCAATCAGGGGTTCCCGAAAGAAGAATGGAGTCGGTGAAAATACAACAAAACTAAAATAAAAAAACTAAAAGTAAAAAACTAAAATAAAAAACTAAAATAAAATAAAAATGGACACAGACAACAGCAGTGTGTTGAACTGGCCGGTTTATTGTAGCAAACGTGGCATTATATTTGCTAGTGATTTCCTTATAGTATACATCATCTATGTTTTTCTATCATTACCTAATTTTGAAAATGTTCCTATGTGTAATCACCCTTTAAGGAATAACATGGTTATTTTCTCATAATGTTCCCTCCTGCCCCTTGCTTAATGATTAATTTCTCACATTATTTTCATTATGTCCCTATGTTTATCTATAATCTATAAAGCATTTGCTTTGCTGTTTTCATGAAAGATCATCTATCTCTCAACACCCCAAGTGGAAGAGTTACAGGGACACGACCTCTTAATTGTTTCCCCGAACTATTTGTGGTTTGAGGAACAAAAGTGTACGCCTGGATCCGAGGTGCTAGGAGGCGGCCAAGAGGGTCTTAGAAACCCACGCCTTATACATTCTCAGAGAGACAATGCACCTAGGAACCAATGAACCATTCTGTACTTTAACCAATCATCATCTGGAATGCCTCCTGGGGGCCAAGTGGGCCTAGGGGTTAAAGAGTGACTTGTGCCTGTAGATACACTCCTTAGTTACTGGAGTGGGGCTTTCAAATCCGTATGTCTCTCCTTTATTGGCCTCCTTTGCTGGCTATCCTTCCTGTAAGTAGAGGAGTCTCCGTAGGGGATGGCAAGGGCTAAATGTAAGGCCACACGATTTCTTGCGGAACCTTATTTTCTTTCTTAATGGTTCTTTTCCCAGAGGGCCTGTCGAGGGCAGTTCCCCAATAGACAATACCCCAGGTACTTTTATTAAGGCCAAATTACCTAAAAACGGGAGTACAAGAAGCTTCACTGTCAGTGGGCCACCTTGCAGTCACCAATCTGTCCAGAGCCTGGGCCTTGCCATCAGGCTGAGATAGCTCGGCTTCCAGCAAAACACAACTTTCCAAAATCTGCAGGATGCAGCAAAGCAGTTCCAAGAGTTCATAGTGATACAAACCTACCTCAAGAAACAAGAAAAATTCTCAAATAAAAATCTAACTTTAAACCCAAAAAAACTAGAGAAAGAAGAACAAAGAAAGACCAAATTTAGTGGAAGAGAAGAAATAATAAAAATTATAATGAAAAAAAGTGAAAGAGAAACTAAACAAAATATAGAGAATATTAATGAAACTCAGAGCTGGTTCTTTGAAAGAATGAACAATATTGATAAATTGTTAACCAGACTCACCAAGAAGTTACAACTGATACCACAGAAATATGAAGGATCATAAGAAAGTACTACAAATAATTATATGACAAAAATTGGCAAACCTAAAAGAAATTGATAAATTCCTAGAAATACACAACCTTCCATTACTAAATCATGAATAGAAAATATCAATATACTAATTACAAGTAATAAAACTGAATTGGTAATTTACAACTCCCCCAAAACAACAGCTCAGGACCAGAAGGCTTCACAAATGAATTCCACCAAACATTCAATGCAAAATTATTATCTATCCTTCTTAAATTATGTCACAAAATTGAACAGAAAGGAATGCTTCCAAGTTCATTTTATGAGACCAGCATTACCCTGATACCAAAACCAGACAAATTGAAAGGAAGGAAGGAAAGAAGGAAGGAAGGAAGGAAGGAAGGAAGGAGTGAAGGAGGGAGAGAGAAAAAAAAATGAGAAAGAAAGGAGGGAGGAAAGGAGAGGAGAGGAGAGGAGAAGAGACGAGAGGAGACGAGAGGAAAGGAAAATTATAGGCTAATATCCTTGATGAACCTAGATGCAAAAATCTTCAAAAAAAATTAGCAAACAAAATTCAACAATACAAAAACATCATACACCATGATCAAGTAGGATTTTTTCTGGGGATGCAAAGACAGTTCAATATTTGCAAATCAACATGGTATACCATATCAAAAAGCAAAGTATAAAAATCATATGATCATCTCAATAAATGTAGGAAAAGCATTTGATAAAATTCAACATCTATTTATGATAAAAACTCTCAACAAACTGAGTATAGAAGGAATGTACCTCGACATAATGAAGACCATATACAACAAATCTACACCTAACATCACAGTCAGTGCTGAAAAGATGAAATCCTTTCCCCTAAGATCAGAACAAGGCAAGGATACACACCCTTGTCACTTTCATTTAACATAGCTTTGGAAGTCCTAACCAGAGCAATTACACAAGAAAAAGAAATAAACTCATCCAAATTGGAAAGGAAGAGGTAAAACTGTCACTATTTTCAAATGACAAGATACTATATGAAAGAACCCCCAAGACTCCACCAAAACCTATTAAAACCAATAAATGTATTCAGTTAAGTTGCAGGATACAAACAATTATCATACAGAAATTGGTTGCATATCTGTACAATAATGAGTTATCAGAAAGAGAAATTAACAAAAACAATCCCACATGCAATTACATCAAATAGGAATAAATTAACTAAGGAGGTGAAAGACCTGTATTCTGAAAACTAAAATGTTGATGAAAGAAATTGAAGACACAAATAAATAGAAAGGTATTCTGTGCTCATTAATTGGAAGAATTGACACTGTTAAAACGTTCACACTAACCAAAGCAATCTGAAGATTTAATGCAATCCCCACCAAAATATCAATGACATTTTTCACAGACCTAGAACAAATAATCCTAAAATTTATATACAGTCACAAAAGACCCCAAATAGACAAAGCAATCTGGAGAAAGAAGATGGATAAAGCTGGAAATATAGCACTTCCTGATTTTAAACTATACTACAAAGTTATAGTAATCAAAACAACATGGTACTGGCACAAAAACCCACACAAACATCAAAAGAATAGAATAGACAGCCCAGAAATAAACCCACACATATATGGCAAAATAATCTATGATAAATGAGGCAGAAACATACAATGAGGAAAAGACAGTCCCTTCAGAAATGGTGTTGGGAAACCTGGACTGTTACATGCAAAAAAATGAAACTGGAATACTATCTTATGCTATACACAAAAATAAATTCGAAATGAATTAAAGAGTTGAATATAAGACCTGGAACCATAACATTCATGGAAGACAACATAAACAGTAAGTTCAATGACATCAATCATACATGTGTGTGTGTGTGTGTGTGCGTGTGTGTCTGTGTGTGTGTCTGTGTGTGTGTCTCAGTCTCCCCAGGCAAGGACAACAGAAGCTAAAATAGAAGAAATGGGATTACATCAAACTAAAAAGCTTTTGGACAGTAAAGAAAACCATCAACAAAATGAAAAGGCAACCTTCTGAATGGGAGAACATATCTGGAAATCATACATCTGATGAGGGGTTAACATTCAAAGTATATAAAGAACATACACAACTTAATATCAAAAAACAACCTTATTAGAAAAGGGACAGGAAACTTGATTAGACATTTTCCAAACAAGACATCCAGATGGCCAACAGGCACATGAAAACATCACTAATCAACAGGGAAATGCAAATCAAAACCACAGGGAGATACACCTCACACCTTTCAGATTGGTTATACCAAAAAGACAATAGCAGGTACTTGTGAAGATGTGAAGAAAAGAGAACTCCGTGCACTGTTGGTGAGAATGTAAATTGGTGCAGCCCCAAGTAAAACAGTATTGAAGTTCTTAAAAATGCTTTTAAATAGAATTACTGCATGATCCAGCAATTCCACTTTGGGGTATTTATCCAAAGAAAATGAAAACGTGAATTTGAAGAGATATGTGCACCCTTATGTTTATTGCAGCTTTATTTATAATATCCAATATATTATAGCAACCTAAGTGTCAATCAATAGATGAATGGATAAAGAAAGTATGAATATGTCTGTTAGTCATCTGGATGTCTTTTTTAGAAAAGTATCTATTCATGTCTTCTACCCATTTCTTAACTGGGTTGTTTTGTTGTGGGTGTTGAGTTTGATAGTTTGTTGAGTTCTTTATAGATTTTGGAATCAGACACATGAAAATATGCTCAACATCACTCATCATCATGGAAATACAAATCAAAAGCATGTTGAGACACTACCTCACACCTGTCAGAATGGCTAAAATTAACAACACAAGAATTACAGGTGTTGGCAAGGATGTGGAGAAAGGGAAACCATCTTGCAC
Source organism: Prionailurus viverrinus (assembly GCF_022837055.1). Classification (NCBI taxonomy): domain Eukaryota; kingdom Metazoa; phylum Chordata; class Mammalia; order Carnivora; family Felidae; genus Prionailurus; species Prionailurus viverrinus. The sequence goes on along the minus strand of NC_062575.1, from coordinate 38,549,748 downwards.
TGTTGATGGGAATGCAAAGGGGTGCAGCCATTCTGGAGAACAATATAGAGGTTCCTCAAAAAAATAAAAATAGAACTACCTTATGATCCAGGAATTGCACTGTTAGGTATTTACCCAAAGGATACAAAAATACAGATTTGAAGGGGTACATGCACTCCAATATTTATAATAGCACTATCAACCATAGCCAAACTATGGAGAGAGCCCAAATATCCATTGACTGTTGAATGGATAAAGAAGATGTAGCATATACATAAACTTGACCAAATGCATTATGCCTTAATTTAAAAAATTTAAAGCATAATATGTACTTTAATGCCAGTTTTAAGTGAGATTTTACACCCTTTTAAACTTGTCAATGTGTGCACCTCAACTTTCCTTTGAAGAGGTGGTCCAAAGTTGATGATAGAAAAATGAAGAAAAATTTTTGTCTCATCTTCGTCCTCTCCTTCTCATTCACTCTCCCTTCAGTGTTTCCAGACTTTTTTTTCAAAGCATAAAAGTATTATTTCATGTTCATTAATCAGATTATTCCACTGCCTAATTTATCTGACAAAGCAGATTTTGTTCCAAATAACTAAACTAAATTTATCCCTTTCCAATGCTGGCCAATTACTCCTTCTCTTAGCACCACTGTCCAGCATGCATAATGAATTGTTCTCAGCTCAGTGTTGGATACAATTTCCATGCAGAAGCTAATTAGGAAATTGCATTTGTTTAGTGTCTTGACAACCAATATCGACCATAGGCCCTCTGATGACTTATAAAATAGCCAAAGTAATGGGCTTGAAAATTTTGCCTCAGGAGCGATTTTCATTTGAAGTTGAGGAAAGCAGTATTCTTTTATCCACAACCAAGATGTATCCCTATTGACTCAATTCAAACCTTCCCTCATCTCAGAGGACTTTCTGAAAGAAAGAATCTGAGCTACAACCTCAAAATCTGTCTGCTAAGATGGAAAACAGACCCACCTGACCAGCTGTCTCTATGATGACAGGTATGCCCCTAAAGTTCATTCATTTGCTCATTCATTCACTCAAGAAACATTTATTGAGCACCTATTATACTCAACATACACTAAACAAAACAGAGTCTTTGGCTTTGCAGAGCGAGTGTCCTAACAGGAAAGATATAACATAAAACAAAATTTCATAAATGATAAGTTATGTGAATAAATAAAAATGGGAAGTAGAATTAAGAATGTTCAAGAGGATGGAGACATTTTATATAGGATTGTCAGAGACAGTCTCTTTGAGGAAGCAACATTTGAGCAGAGACTTGAATGAGGAGAATCAGACAGCTACACAAGTGTTGAAGCAATTATATGAAGCAAAGGAAAAATCAGTTTCAAGAATCCAAAGGTGAAAACACTCCCTATAAGTTCTAGAAACAGAGAGAAGAAGAATCTAAAAAGTAATCCCTGACTTTGCCCCACTGCCTGGTCTCCCTACCAGGACCTTTTCCTTTTTGATTATTCAGCAGTGACCCTTGACAGGACTGTGGCATCATCTGCTCCAGAAAAAAAAAAATTACAGCGAAAATACAAGTATCAACCATGATTCCTTTTCCAAAATCTTGTTGGAGAAACCCTGCTCCTTTTGTCCTAGTCAGACTCAGCTGAGATCCCTGCCCTCTGCAGACCAAATGTAAGGCTCTAGTTAAGCTGGATTATTTTTACAGATGCCCCACATAAAGAGAGCTCTCCTCTGGAAGGAGGTACTGACTGAGATAAGCTCTAAGGCTGAGTCAGCACAACAAGAGAGATCAATAAACATAACCATGAATTATACTTTTGTTAAGACTAACGGAAGATTCATTTTAAGTTACATGCCCTTTCTGATTAGAACCACTACTGCCCAGGAAACATAACATGCTGGGGGTTCACATCAGACATTTCAGATAATTAGGATTTCATAGTTCAAACAACTGTTTGATATTTTACTCTAGAAATCGATGCTGTTGGTCAACTAAACAGAACTCACCCATGGGACATGGACGTATACTCAGCAAGGATTTGATGACACTACTTATTCAATTTCTATTTTTTCTTTTCCATCTCAGGTCTCATAGACACTGGCCAAATCTAATTTGTGTGTTAGAATAAGAGGATTGCAAAAGAAATAGAAAAGCCAGTCTTGGTATATAAAGACCTACTAAGTCCTAGAAGGGAAAGAAATACTGGGAATCAAAACAGACTTTATATGGGATTAAGAACATAGACCTTGAGGTCTAAATTCTAGCATGTTGTTTACAAGCTGCATGACCTTATTCAAGTCATATCATATCTGTTTATCCATTTCCTTATCTGTAAACAAGGAACAATAATAGTACCCACCTGTGTTGGTTCTTCTGCCTTTGCCCCTCCAGATTAACCTTCCACCCTTCTCTGCCCAGCTTCTCTGTCCCAGGAGGCTGATCTTCCAGGAAAGCCTAACTCAGGGTCCAACTCCAACTTCCAGTTGTATTTGGCTGATACAAGATTGTAGTAGGAAGGTGGAAAGTGAAAAGAAAAAGAGGTCAGGGTTCCTCCCCCCACTCCCTGAAAGTGCAAAGTGGACAGTCACTGACAGCTTTTATCACGCATTCCCTCTTATACTAGCTACAGGATTCACTGAATTTTGGTACCACTATTCTCTTCCCTTGCATCTTCAGGCCAAAAGGATGCTGTAAATTGGGTTCTCTAGGGAACAGACTCTGAAATGGAAACTCATATCCAAGTAGCTCAACGGAAAAGGCTCTTAGGATCTACCCCTATAGGGAAAGGAATAAATCAGGATTGGGCAGAGGGAGTTTGCAGTCAAAGATTTATGCTGATTCTATGGACGTCTCTGAAGTTGGGATGAATCTTCAGAGTTGTTCTGAGGGGACCAAGCCCTCATCCTTCTCTGGTAGAATAGACATTGGATGTAAATAGATGTCTTCAGCCAAGGCAATTCCCAACCACCCTTCCAGAGGTCTGACTGCTAATGGCTATCAGTTAGTGGCACTGCCACCAGCCAGGGCAATGAGACCTCCAGGCCTGAACAAGGGACTTGGGCAGAGCATGCTGTATCCCCTACAGAGTGATGACTTCTCTCCACTGTAAACACCTCAGAAGTCCTCGGGGAACTTTTTATTCCCTTACTTTCACTCAAATTTCTGGAAATAGCCATTTATTTAAATTCTTTTTTGCATTACCATTTGTCTCTTGTTGGGTCTCAGATGAATACAGCCCCTCATCAACTTATGAGAGTTACACAATGCTGAGAACACATTCAGGATTCCATAAACATTAATTATTATCCAGAAATGAATCCTAACCATTTTCTGACAGTGAGTGTTCCTTGACCCCAGGGTTTCCATGAGTTAGTGGCCAGATTGGCAAGAAGCCCCTTAAAGATAGCCCAGTGGTGGGATAACTTGAAGTTTAGAATGTTTTCCTGAAGTAACTGGTTTTTAGCAGATTTTTCAGTGTCCAAAATAAAAATTTAAAGGTTATGCTACCAAAACAATGCAGGCACTTCATTTACTCAAAGATGAAATTTAAAAGAAAGATATGGTTCCTGCTCTCACAGTTTACAGTCCAGGGGGAAAGACAAAGTACACAAGAAATTAAGCAAATATATATTTGCAAACTGTGGTTCAGGCAAAGAAGGAAGTGCACTGTTTGCAAAGACAGAGAATAATAGGACAGGCAGACTAAATAAACAGGTGGGCAAGGTAACCTGTGAGGAACTGACATTAATCTGAGATAACTAGGCAATATGTTAATCTCAGCGCCATGCTGGGTGACATGCTAGGGTAGATGTGGGAGTATGATATGTTGTAAGATCACAGAAGGAGGTAGGGGCCAGGTCTTAGGGTGTTGTAAGCCATTATAGAGAAGTGAGCTTTCTTCTAAGTGCAATGGGATATCACTGGAAGGTTTTAAGCAGAGGGGAGATGTCATCTAATTAATGTTTATAAGAAACAATAGTGACTATTATGTGGAAAAAGGACTGGAAATGGGCAGAGCAGAGAGATTTGGTAGGCTATGATTATGAATCAAAAAAGCAGTGGCAGTGATTTTGATAAGCATGATGGCATTGAACTTGGAAGGAAAAGGACAAGTTCAAGATATATTTGGACTTGATAATGATTGGGGCATGAGGGGAAATGGAGAGGGAGGAAACAAGGACAATTTCCTTGCTTAAACAATGAAGTGGATGGTGGTGACATTTACTGAGATGGGAAATGTGGGGAAACAAGTCTGGGGGAGAAATCAAGGGTTTCGTTTTGTACCTGTTGATTTTCAGATGTCTCCAGGCAAAAAATGGCCAGAAAGTAGATGTGTGTTTTGTTGCTCAGAAGAGGCATCCAGCCTGGCAATGTGGGCATCAGAAGGTATTGAAAATCATAATAATGAACAGTACAAACTAGTAAAAGAGTAGAAAATAAGATAACAAAGAAACATGCCTGAGATCTAACCCAGAGGAATTCATCAGTCAGCAGTGTAATTCAATATTTATTGAGTATTATTTATGTGCAAAGCTTAAATGTTGCTATAGGAATAATTTTATCACACATATTTAATGCATATTGCTTTTTATTATTTTTTTTTTACCATTTTTCCTAGCTATAAATAATTCAACTATTCTTTCCCTTTATCTGACATATTTGGACCACTTCTGACAGGCATGCCACATTCACAACTTTCTGGGTGACTATGAGTTGTCTTATGCCCTTGCAAACAACTATCTTCAATATGATTCAGTAGGCCATAAGGAATAAGACCAAAAGAAAGATCCCTGCTGCCAGCCCAAGAGACATGTTTTCAGAGATACCCCAGTGGTTAGAGACTGCAGTGGTCATCTCTGGCTAAACAGGCCCTGAAAATGGATATGTGGCTCAGCATGATAAGCCTCAGAGCTTTGTACAGGTCAGAGTCTGTGGCCCTTCTCTCTGTTAGTGTTCCCCCTTGCCAACAGGTGCTTGCTTGGTCTCAGATGTTCACACCATCTGATTTCTGGAGGGTTCCTGTAAAGAGGGCTATCTGCTTCTTGTTACAGTGTCATTAGAACAATTATGACAAAAGTGAAATACAAACTTGAATAAATCAGGCCTCTCTGGCTTGGCTTTCCCATGGAGGATATACGGTTTTCTAGATAAGTTTTCATTGATATCCTTTATCTCCAAACTCCAGATCAGCCTGGAAATCATCCAAGCAACTTCCAAAATTCAATCAAACACAGTATCAGAAGGTCCTAGAAATGAGAGGAAAAACTCTCCCAAGAGCTTTTGCAGCCTATGTGAGATCTTGCTTAAAGGAGGCAATAAATTCAAAGAAATGAATTGCAAATGGAAGACTCTCAACCATCAATCTGTCAAGAATTTGAGATCTAGGATACTATTCAATGCTCTTCAACCACAACATTCAGATAAAGCTAACCTCACATACAAAGAACATCTCTACAAGGGTTGAGCCTAAGACATGAAGAGGAGCCAACATCTCCAAGCATCTTAGAGAAATCAGCCTTTCAGAATGCAGAGGGGAAAAGTTAGAGAAGAGAATTTACCTTTCTTTTTTCACATACTTGAGATTCATAAGACTTTTCTGACCTCCCAGAGGCTTCGGTGTATTAATTCTTTATTGAAATGGAATGATATGCAAAGATATTTTCATAAATATTTTGCTCATGTGGCAGGTCTTTCTCCCACCTCAATCTAGTCTGAGACCAAACACTAAAATATCCCAACACCCAGGATCGACCTGCTTGCCAATGGATGAATATTTGATATGAGATATTTTCTTTTTTAAGAGATGGGTAATCAAATCAGGACTGAATTATCTAGATTTCAAACAGTTTAGCATAAAATTAATTAGTTTGGAGAATTACGCAGTAGATAAACATACTAAGCAGCTAAGCCTCCCTAACTGCTGTTTACATTTTACATCCAGTTTCTTTCATTATCCCAAGGAGTTGCCTGTAGCATGACTTTCCCATTAAGGGAGAGGAACCTACCAAATTATTTCATTTTTATGTCTTCAGAGCTCCTGATAAACGGACAGTGGCATCGAATCTCTCCAAATACATTTTATTTTCATTAAATGGCTAGTCTAAAACCAACCAACCAAGACATATATAGAATGGCTGTTCAGAATAAAAATACGTGGCTCTTCTAGAATACGTTAAAACAAACTCACAATAATTATTCAGGCAGATAGTACCTGTTAAAAAGAATCTGACTTTAATGCAGTTGATGCTGTATTGTGTTCACAGTAATGATGGATAGACTGTAAGTATGGATCTCTCTCACCAACACTGCAACATTAAGAATATAGGTGTTTGCATGTAAATTTAATTATTCATTGCAAATACCTCAAATGTTAAGAGAATTCAAAATCTTGGAAGAATGAATCAAGTCCCATTCCCTAACATAAACTGGCTACTGTTGTGCCAGAATGAATCCAACAGTATATCAGAGCCAGGCTAAATATACATAGGAAATTAGTAATAAAAATGATAATAAGAAATGAGATATTAAACTGGGTGTTGGTGGTGTGAATTGGTAAGTTTATATAGAAAGTGAAAATATTAGCCCCTGTCATGTCAACAGAAGGGCTATATGAACCTGAACACTCAGTGACAAGTTTTTAAGTATAGCTTTATTGTTGATCATAATTTACAAATGGAGCTAAATTGTTCCCTTTGAGATAAAATTAAAACTCTCCACTTCTGGGATCCCTAAACTCGTGAGTGAATCTAGAGCTCAGACATGGTAGAAGGAAGCACAGTGAGTAGAGTGACTCCATTTCCCACCTGAACTTGGCCACTATGTCCTGTTCTTCACAGCTGTGCACAGAATGGGGCCTAGAATTCCTGGAACACTCTCACATCAGTGCCTGGTATGAGGGAATTTACCCTATCTCCAGAATGACTTAGGCATTAGTGGAAAAGCACCTACAGAGTCAACCCAACCCATCCCTTTCATGACTGTGTTAACCAAACAGGCATGTTTATGGAGCACATATCCTCTCTGGGAGCAAGTCATCTCAGCAGCAGATGACCCCAGGGGGAAAGATGAAGGAAAATTATTTCCCCTTCTGAATATAGAATCGTCATTATGTTGATAGACCCACACAACATTTTTCTTGGCTTGAGACCCAGCCAGCTTCTTTGTTCTCCCTGGTTATCTTCAGATGAAATAAAATCAAAGGAAACCTCAGTGGAACAGAGGTGAATGAAGCAACAGAAAGAGAAGTCAAGAAACTGATCCCATTTACAATTGCACCAAGAACCATAAAACACGTAGGAATAAACCTAACCAAAGATATGAAAGACCTGTAAGCTGAAAACTACAGAAAGCTTATGAAGGAAATTGAAGAAGACACAAAGAAATGGAAAAACATTCCAAGCTCGTGGATTGGAAGAATAAATATTGTTGAAATGTCAATACTACCCAAAGCAATCTACACATTCAATGCAATCCCAATAAAAATTGCACTGGCATTCTTCCCAAAGCTAGAACAAACAATCCTAAAAGTTGTATGGAACCACAAAAGACCCTGAATAGCCAAAGTAATATTGAAGAAGACCAAAGCAGGAGGCATCACAATCCCAGACTTTAGCCTCTACTACAACCATATAATCATCAAGACGGTATGGTATTGCCACAAAAACAGACACATAGACCAATGGAATAGAATAGAGAACCCAGAATTGGACTCACAAATGTATGGCCAACTAATCTTTGACAAAGCAGGAAAGAGTATCCAGTGGCAAAAAGACAGTCTGTTTAGCAAATGGTGCTGGGAGAACTAGAAAGCAACATGCAGAAGAATGAAACGACTACTTACTTACACCATTCACAAAAATAAGCTCAAAATGGATGAAAGACCTAATTGTGAGACAGGAAACCATCAAAACCCAGAGGAGAAAGCAGGCAACAACACTTTTGACCTCAGCCACAGCAATTTCTTCCTTGACACATCTCCAAAGGTAAGAGAATTAAAAGCAAAAATGAATGAGGAGGAGCCAAGATGGCGGAACAGCATGGAAGCTTTTTGTGTGTCTTGCATCCATGAAATACAGCGAGACCAATACCAAACCATCCTGCACGCCTAGAAAACTGATTGGAGGATTAACACAACAATCTGCACAATCTGAACCACAGAATTCAGCAGGTACAAGGTGCAGAGAGCTAAACTTGGGGAGGAAGAAGCTGCAAAAGTTAAGGAACCTCTTTTGAGGGAGGAGAGAGGCCAGAGACTGGGGAGGTGGGGAGACTACAGGAAAATCACCCCTCCCCAAAAGCAGCTGGGCAGTAAGTGGAAAATTGGAAACAGCCGCGGGGACTAAACTAAAAAGGAAGAAAGGAGAAAGGAGAGGGTTTAAACTCCATTAAGACTGTAAACAAGGGGAGCGCAAAGGCTGCAGCCCTGCAGCTTGATACCTGGCGTGCTCTGGTGGGAAGGGCGAATACCCAGGAACAGAGTGGGATCTGGGAGGTTCTCGGGCCACAAGGGGAAAAGCGGTTCCACTGCTGGAAGGACATTTGGTAGAGACTGTTGAAGCCACCTGGTCCCAGCAGACCCCAGAAGGCAGCCACATTCACTGGTGCTGGGGCAAGGTCATTAAGGGTGAAGACTGGTGCCAGATATGTGCTGTGATTTTCCATAATCTCTGAGATGCTGCTGCTACACTGTGTCACTAACATTTTCTGGGACAAGCTGGCACCTGGCCACAGTCTCAGGGCACCAGCAACAACAGGGTCCAGTGGGTGTACCTGGGTGCAGCCAATATTCGGCCATTGCTCATTTGGCCATTGCTCGGTTAGACCCTCCTGCAGAGGGGTAGAACGGGTCAAAGCTGCAGTCCTTCAGAAGTAAGAGGCTGGGGAAAACAACCGCATCTGCGACAAAACTTGGGAGAGAGGTACTGCCTGGGGCCTGGTCATGGAGAGTGAAGAAGTGGGGAGTGGATGAGAGATGAAGACTGAGGACGGGTCCAAGACTGCTGATTGGGGAGAACAGACTGGATATCTGGGTGGTGCCATTTTCACAGTTCCCGTGCATGTGCATATACACCAACAAAGCCTGCAACAATCCACCCCAGTAGGCTAGGAGCACCATCTAGTGGGGAGCAGAGCTGTTACACTAAGCCCTGCCCAACTGGGCCAATTTCGCTCATCAGGAACACAAGTCTCACCGGCAGCTTGGTTTATGGACTATAGAGAGCTACATAGATTGACTTCAAGGGGAAAACGAAAGAATTTCAGTCTTACTTCAATCTGTTGGCAGGTTCATCTGTTCAATTTTCCTTCTTTCCTTCTTTCTTTCTTTATTTCTTTCTCTTCCTTTTCCTTTTTCTCTTTTAAAATTCTTTTATTTGTCTTGAATACAGAAAGATAAAAAATTCATTGTTATTTTCAATATTTACTAAAAATATCTTTCTTTAGTTTTTATTACTATATTTTTTACTTTTCTGTAATTTTTTTAAATTCTATTTTACTTCCATAATTTTATTTTACTCTACTTCTGTGTACTCACCTTTTGAAATTTTCAAACAATTTTATTCTTTCTTTCTTTTTTTTTCTCTTTTTCATTTCTTTTCTTTTTCTTGAATGAAGAAAGAGAAAAACCTCATTTTTACTTTCAATTTCTATTAAAATATTTTTATTTAATTTTTATTACTATATTTTTTGCAGTTATGTAAAGTTTTTCAGATTCTATTCTACTTCCATCATTTTATTTTAGTCTACTACAGTGTATTCACTTTTTCAAATTTTCAAACGATTTTTTTCTTTTCATTTTCTTTTTTTATTTTTTTCTCTTTTTAGTTTTTCTTTTTTCTCAAATACAGAAAATGAAAAAATGAAAAAATTCATTTATTTTTAATTTCTATTAAAATATTTTTCTTTTTGTTTTTTCTACTATATTCTTTCCTTTTGTGTATATTTTTTCAAATTCTATTTTACCAGTCATCTCATTTTATCTACTTCAGTGTATTCATTTTTTCATATTCTCAACAATTACCTTTTTTCTCTTCCCCCCACTTTTTTTTCACTAATCTGTCAAACCACTTTCAACACCCAGACCAAAACACACCTAGGATCTAGCATCATCTATTTGATTTGTGTGTGTGTGTGTGTGTGTGTTCGATTTTTAATTTTAATATTTTTTAATTTTATTTTTTTAATATTAATTTTTCTACCTCATTAATTCCTATTCTCCCTTCAAAATGATGAAATTAACGAATTCACCCTAAAACAAAGATCACGAAGAAATGACAGCCAGGGACTTAACCAACACAGATACAAGCAAGATGTCTGAACCAGAATTTATAATCACGATAAGAATATTAGCTGGAGTCAAAAATGGATTAGAATCCCTTTCTGCAGAGATAAAAGAAGTAAAAACTAGTCAGAATGAAATAAAAAATGTTATAACTGAGCTGCAATCACGGATGGATACCACAGCAGCAAGGATGGATGAGGCAGAACAGAGAATCAGCGATATAGAGGACAAACTTATAGAGAATAATGAAGCAGAAAAAAAGAGGGAGATTAAGGCAAAAGAGCACAATTTAAGAATCAGAGAAATAAGTGAGTCATTAAAAAGGAACATCAGAATCACAGGGGTCCCAGAAAATGAAGTGAGAGAAAAGGAGGCAGAAGGGTTATGTGAACAAATCATAGCAGAAAACGTTCCTAACCTGGGGAAAGACACAGACATCAAAATCCAGGAAGCACAGAGGACCCCCTTAGTTTCAACAAAAACCGACCATCAACAAGGCTTATCATAGTCAAATTCACAAAATACTCAAGCAAGGAGAGAATCATGAAAGCAGCAAAGGAAAAAAAGTCCCTAACCTACAAGAGAAGACATCAGGTTTGCAGCAGACCTATCCATAGAAACTTGGCAGGCTAGAAAGGACTGGCAGGATATATTCAGTGCGCTGTATCAGAAAAATATGCAGCCAAGAATTCTTTATCCACCAAGGCTGTCACTCAAATTAGAAGGAGAGATAAAAAGTTTCCCAGACAAACAAAAATTAAAGGAGTTTGTGACCACTAAACCAACCTGCAAGAAATATAAAGGGGGACTTTCTGAGGGGAGAAGAGATGAAAAGAAAAAAAATTTATACACACACACACACACACATACACACACACACACACACACATACATATATATATATACACATATATATACATATATATGCATGTATATATGTATATATATACCAAAAGCAACAAAAAATTAGAAAGGACCAGAGAACATCACCAGAAACTCCAACTCTACAAGCATCATAATGGCAATAAACTCATCTTTCAGTACTCACTATAAACATCAATGGACTCAATGCTCCAATCAAAAGACATAGGGCAACAGAACGGATAAGAAAACAAGATCCATCTATATGCTGTTTACAAGAGACCCACTTTAGACCTAAAGACACCTTCAGATTGAAAATAAGGGGATGGAGAACTATCTATCATGCTAATGGTCAACAAAAGAAAGCCAGAGTAGCCATACTTATATCAGACAATCTAGACTTCAAAAAAAAGACTGTATCAAGAGACGCAGAAGGACATTGTATCATAATCAAGGGATCTATCCACCAAGAGGACCTAACAATTGTAAACATTTATGCACCTAATGTGACAGCACCCAAATATATAAATTAATTAATCAGAAACATAAAGAAACTCATCAATAGTAATACCTTAATAGTAGGAGACTTCAACACCTACTCACAGCAATGGACAGATCATCTAATCAAAAAATCAACAAGGGAACAATGGCTTTGAATGACATACTGGACCAGATGGACTTAACAGATATATTCAGAACATTTCATCCTAAGCAGCATAATATACATTCTTCTCCAGTGCACATGGAATGTTCTACAGAATAGACCATATACTGGGACACAAATCAGCCCTAAGTAAGTACAAAAAGATTGAGATCATACCGTGCATATTTTCAGACCACAACGCTATGAAACTTGAAATTAACCACAAGAAAAAAATTTGGAAATGTAACAAATACTTGGAGACTGAAGAACAGCCTACTAAGGAATGAATGAGCTAACCAAGCAGTTAAAGAGGAAATAGAAATAATATGGAAGCCAATGAAAATGATAACACCATAACCGAAAACCTCTGGGACGCAGCAAAGGTGGTCATAAGAGGAACGTATATAGCAATCCAGGCCTTCCTAAAGAAGGAAGAAAGATCTCAGATACACAACCTAACCTTATGCCTTAACTAGCTGGAAAAAGAACAGCAAACAAAACCCCAAACAAGCAGGAAACAGGAAATAATAAAGATTAGAGCAGATTCAATGCTATCAAAACCAAAAAAAACAGAAGAATAGATCAATGAAACCAGAAGCTGGTTCTTTGGAAGAATTAACAAAATTGATAAACCACTAGCCAGTTTGATCAAAAAAAAAAAAAAAAAAAAAAAGGAAAGGACCCAAATAAATAAAATCAAGAAGGAAAGAGGAGAGATCACAACCAACACAACAGAAACAAAAACAATAAGAGAATATTATGAGCAAATATATACTAATCAAATGGATAATCTAGAAGAAATGGACAAATTCCTTGAAACATATACACTACCCAAACTGAAACAGGAAGATATAGAAAATTTGAACAGACACATAACCAGTAAGGAAATCGAATTAGTAATCAAAAATCTTCCAAAATACAAGAGTCCAGGGCCAGATGCCTTTCCAGGGGAATTCTACCAACCATTTGAGCAAGAGTTAACATGTATTCTCATGAAACTGTTCCAAAAAGTAGAAATGGAAGAAAAACTTCCAAATTCTTCCATGAATCCAGCATTACCTTGATTCCAAAACCAGACAGAGACTCCACTAAAAAGGAGAACTATAGACCAATCTCCCTGATGAACACGGATTTGAAAATCCTCAACAAGATATCAGCCAACCAGATCCAACAATACATTACAAAAATTATTCACCACGACCAAGTGGGATTTATACCCAGGATGCAGGGCTGGTTCAATATCCACAAAACAAGCAATGTAATTCATCACATAAATAAAAGAAAGGGCAAGAACCATATGGTCCTCTCAATAGATGCAGAGAAAGCTTTTGACAAAATGCAGCATCCTTTCTTGATACAAACCCTCAAGAAAGTAGGGATAGAAGGACCATACCTCAAGATCATAAAAGCCATATACGAAAGACCCAACGCTAATATCATCATCAATGGGGAGAAACTGAGAGCTTTCCCACTAAGGTCAGTAAGAAGACAGGGATGTCCACTCTCGCCACTGTTATTTAACATAGTAGTGGAAGTCTTAGCCTCTGCAATCAGACAGCACAAAGAAATAAAAGGCACCCAAATCTGCAAGGAGGGGGTCAAACTTTCACTCTTCACAGATGACATGATATTGTATATTGAAAACCCAAAAGATTCCACCAAAAAACTGCTAGAACTGATCCATGAATTCAGCAAAGGTGCAGGATATAAAATCAACGCACAGAAATAGGTTGCATTCCTGTACACCAACAATGAAGCAATGGAAAGGGAAATCAAGGAATTGATCCCATTTCCAATTGCACCAAAAGCCATAAAATACCTAGGAATAAATCTAAGCAAAGAGGTGAAAAATCTATAGACTGAAAACTATAGAAAGCTTATGAAAGAAATTGAAGAAGACACACAAAAATGGGAAGAGATTCCATGCTCCTGGAGAGGAAGAAAAAATATTGTTAAAATGTTGATACTATCCAAAGCAATCTACATATTCAATGCAATACCAATCAAAATAGCACCATCATTCTTCACAGAGCTGGAACAAACAATCCGAAAATTTGTATGTAACCAGAAAAGACCCCGTATTGCCAAAGCAATCTTGAAAAAGAAAACCAAAGCAGGAGGCATCACAATCCTGGACTTCAAGCTATACTACAAAGCTGTAATCACCAAGACAGTATTGTACTGGCACAAAAACAGACACTCATATTAATGGAACAGAAAAGAGAACCTAGAAATGGATCCACAAACGTATGGCCAACTAATCTTTGACAAAGCAGGAAAGAATTCCAATGGAATAAAGACAGTCTCTTCAGCAAGTGGTGCTGGGAAAACTGGACAGCAACATGCAGAAGAATGAACCTGGACCACTTTCTTACACAGTACACAAAAATAAACTCAAAATGGATGAAAGACCTCAATGTAAGACAGGAAGAGCTCAAACTCCTCAAGGAGAAAACAGGCAAAAACCTCTTTGATCCTGGCCGCAGCAACTTCTTACTCAACACATCTCCAGAAGCAAGGGAAACAAAAGCAAAAATGAACTACTGGGACCTCATCAAAATAAAAATCTTCTGCACAGCAAAGGAAACAATCAGCAAAACTAAAAGGCAACTGACAGAATGGAAGAAGATATTTGCAAATGACATATCAGATAAAGGGTTAGTATCCAAAATCTATAAAGAATGTATCAAACTCATCACCCAAAAAACAAATAATCCAGTGAAGAAATGGGCAAAAGACATGAATAGACACTTCTCCAAGGAAGACATCCAGATGGCCAACTGACACATGAAAAAATGCTCAACATCACTCATCATCAGGGAAATAAAAATCAAAACCACAATGAGATACCAACTTACACCTGTCAGAATGGCTAACATTAACAACTCAGGCAACAACAGATGTTGACGAGGATGAGGAGGAAGATCTCTTTTGCATTGTTGGTGGCAATGCAAGCTGGTGCAGCCACTCTGGAGAACAGTATGTAGGTTCCTCAAAAAACTAAAAATAGAACTACCCTACAGCCCAGCAATTGCACTACTAGGCATTTATCCACGGGATATAGGTGTGCTGTTTTGAAGGGACACATGCACCCCCATGTTTATAGCAGCACTATCCACAATAGCCAAAGTATGGAAAGAGCCCAAATGTCCATCAATGGATGAATGGATAAAGAAGATGTGGTATATATGTATACGATTGAGTATTACTCGGCAATCAAAAAGAATGAAATCTTGCCATTTGCAATTGCATGGATGGAACTGGAGGGTGAAATGCTAAGTGAAATTAATCAGAGAAAGACAAAAATCATATGACTTCACTCATATGAAGACTTTAAGAGACAAAACAGATGAACATAAGGGGAGGGAAACAAAAATAATATAAAAATAGGAAGGGGACAAAACAGAAGAGACTCATAAATATGGAGAACAAACTGAGGGTTACAGGAGGGATTGTGGGAAGGGGGTTGTGCTAAATGGGTAAGGGGCATTAAGGAATCTACTCCTGATATCATTGTTTCACTCTATGGTAACTAATTTGGATGTAAATTTTAAAAAATAAAAAATTAAATTAAAAAAAAGCAAAAATTAACTATTGGGACCCCATCAAGAAAAAAAGTCTGCACTGCAAAGGAAACAATCAAAAAAAACTAAAAGGCAACAGACAGAATGGGAAAAGCTATTTGCAAATGACATATTGGATAAAGGGCTAGTATCCAAAACCTATAACTCCCAAACTTACCAACCTCCACACCCGAAAAACAAATAATCCAGTGAAGAAATGGGAAAAAGACATGAATAGACACTTTTCCAAAGAAGACATCCAGATGGACAACAGGCACATGAAAAGATGCTCAATGTCACTCATCACCAGGGAAATACAAATCAAAGCCACACTGGGATACTACCTGACACGGGTCAGAGTGGCTAACATTAACAACTTAGGAAACTACAGATGCTGGCAAGAATGTAGAGAAATGGGAACCCTATTGCAATGTTGGTGGGAATGCAAACTGGTACAGCCACTCTGGAAAACAGTGTGGAGTTCCTCAAAAAATTAAAAATAGATATACCCTATGATCCAATGATAACATTACTGGGAATTTATTCAAGAGATACAGGAGTGCTGATTCATAGGGGCACATGTACCCCAATATTTATAGCAGTGCTTTCAACAATAGCCAAATTATGGGAAGAGCTTAATGTGCATCAACTGATGAATGGATAAAGAAGATGTGGTTTAGATATACAATGGAATACTACCCGGCAATGAGAAAGAATGAAATCATGCCATTTTGCAGCAAGGTGGGTGGAACTGAAAGGCATGTTAAGTGAAATAAGTCAGTCAGAGAAAGATAGATATCATATGTTTTCACTCATATGTGGAAATTGACAAACTGAACAGAAGACCATGGGGGAAGGGAAGGGGAAAAATAGTTACAAACAGAGAGGGAGGGAGGCAAACCATAAGAGACTCTTAAATACAGAAATAAACTGAGGGTTGGTGAGGGGTGGGGGAGAGGGGGGAAATGGGTGATGGGCATTGAGTAGGGCACTTGGGATGAGCACTGGGTATTGTATGTAAGTGATGAACCATGGGAATCTACCCCCAAAACCAAGATCACACTGTATACACTGCGTGTTAGCTAACTTGACAATAAATTATGATAAAAAATAAAAGATAAGTATTTTAAAATATATTTAAAAAGTATTTGGCAACACTGGGCCCATGTTCTTTCTTGACTACATACTGCTGAACATGAATGGTGGCTACCCCTTCAGATGACCCAAAGCTTTCCACTTCCAATTGTTTTCCAGTATCTGTTGTCCATTTGTCATCACCATTTGTAAATATACTTATCTTACTGTACAGATAAAAGGAAAAGTGGCACACTTTTGGTTCCCATTTCTCTATCAAAACTGGTAAATAGACTGACAAAATTGCATGAGTCAATAAAATTGGGAAAGACCTATTCTTAAAATCTGGAATGCATCTACCGCTGTCCTTCTTCATTAGGTCACTTTTCTGGAGGAAATGCCTGTTTCTATTGAAGCAGAAACCACAAAATATTCATTGACTCAGAATGGAAGGAACATTCGCCAACATACAACGTCTAGTCCAGAGGCAGGGGCAGAAAGTACCAGGCAAGTTTGGGGTGGGTGTGGAGGAATGATTTCTAGCTCAGTTTTTCATCAGTCTGCCTTGCCCTAAACCAAGCCCTCTTTTCCACTCTCAGCTTTGATCCTACAGTTTGTGTCCAAGTACATGATGTGATTTACCACTACTACAATTTCACAGGTTAGCAGTTAGTTTCAGCCCATCTTTCAGAAGTTAAATATGAGGGGCGCCTGGGTGGCGCAGTCGGTTAAGCG
Organism: Prionailurus viverrinus; assembly: GCF_022837055.1. Lineage (NCBI taxonomy): Eukaryota > Metazoa > Chordata > Mammalia > Carnivora > Felidae > Prionailurus > Prionailurus viverrinus. The sequence continues at coordinate 38,532,617 of NC_062575.1, read as the reverse complement.
TCCGACTTCAGCCAGGTCACGATCTCGCGGTCCGTGAGTTCGAGCCCCGCGTCAGGCTCTGGGCTGATGGCTCAGAGCCTGGAGCCTGCTTCCGATTCTGTGTCTCCCTCTCTCTCTGCCCCTCCCCCGTTCATGCTCTGTCTCTCTCTGTCCCAAAAATAAATAAACGTTGAAAAAAAAAAGAAGTTAAATATGGATATTCCCAGGTGTGAGGTGAGGACAATGCAATGGGGAGACAGAAAAATGCCCTGGAGAGTAGAGATACTGAAAACATGCCTCTTCTGCATATATGGTCTCAGGGGATCAAAACCTAAACAAATACAAGAGAGACTCCAGAGAAAGAATTCCCGATTTTGTTTTCATAAACTGTAAAGAATTCCAACTGCTCCCTCCTCCTCTCTATCTCCTGGTCCCTTTTCATTTTCTTTTTCCCTTCCTCACTCTACCATGGGGCAGAAAATCCTACTGATTGCTAATACCTTTTATAAACACTTTGTCAGAACCTGAAAAGTTGATATGTTGCCAGAGGGCCTTAGACCATGAATCTCAAAGTCCTCATGATTTAAATTACAAATGTTGACAGTAAAAATAAGCCCACATTTCTGGAAGTATCAGAAATGAAGTCTTCCTCTCAAAGTATCTATTCCAAGCCTTGCTTGAATTTACAAATATGAAATCCATTGGATTTTTCCTGATGCTGTGGGAATGGAGACTGGAGAGATTGTGACCTCCAGTAACTGATTGTTAGAGGTTACCCAATTCTCTGCTTATTATAGAAATTTTGGTGTGGGATTTGGAATCCCAAACCATTATTTCAGGCATGAAAATTAACTGTCTGGGAACTGAACTACAAAAATTGCATCAGGAAGAATTAATATGATATAACATACATAATGCGGGTGTGTTATGTCTCAAAGAAAAACCTGAAAGGGACATTTGTCAGAGCTTGGTTATAAATTCCTTTCCTCTAGAATATCCTTATCCTATTCACCCTACCCAAAGAGATCATGGAGCTTGACGGACCATAGCAATAGGGCAAAAGATAGGCACAGTTCAGCACTTCCTAATGACATCAGTGGAAATATATCATCTAGTTTTGCTGTATAACAAACTATCCCAAAATGTATTGGTTTAAAGCAACAAATCTTTATCATTTCTCATGATTCTGTGGTTGTCTGAGTGGTCCTTCTGGTCTACATTAGGTTGGCTGACTTCTGCTGGACTCTCTCATCTCTTGATAGCCTCACTCAGATTGTTGGCAGGCTGGAGACCAAGAACTTCTGTTCCCCTCCATGTGGCCTCTTATCCTCCAGCAAGCTAGCCAGGGATCAGGATTCTAACAGCAAGAAAAGAAGTTGTAATGCATAAGGGCCTCTCAAGTCTCTGATTGTGTCATTTTTTGCTAATATCCCATTGGCCAAAATAAGTTGGCCAAAAAAAGGAGGTGCATAATTTGTGGCCAGAGTTTAATTTACCACAGGGAATTTTCAGGCCATCCTCTAAGGATTCAAAGAAAGTCAGAAAATTGAAACATGAAATATTTTAAAATATTCAAAGCAAAGATAGAAAGGACTGGCAGAATCTATGTCTTAGGCTGGGTTTCCCCAGAAACAGACTGAGACAAGGTCTTGGGTGCCAGGAGTTTATCTGGGAAGAAATCTCAGAAGATACATACAGGGAAGTAAGGAAGTGAAGGAAGGGAAAGGGGGAAAGTGTGCTAATGAGCTGGTTATTACTGGTAGCAACTGGGGCTCAGTCCTGTTGAATACCTCTGAGAGACAATGTAGAGAACATGCCTTAGCATTCTCCAACCCAATGGGTAAAAGCACTGGGCTACTGATCCACCACTTTCTGTCCATCATTGATGTAGGGTTGTTCCCCTGCACTTCGGGCCAGTTTACATATGACCCAAGCATGTTAGTGGCCAACAGCCCTCAGGTAAAGAACTTGCAGTAGGAGGTGCTCAAGTTGAGTCAGCATGCAGTGATACAGCTTAGAAACTGACAGTCTCTTCTACAGTGGAATGACCTGAATGAAGTTACTGAGTTCACATGTCAGTTTCAGTACTTATTGTGTGACCTTGGAGAAGTTGCTTCATCTCTCTGTGCCTCAGTTTCCTCCTAATAGTGTCTACCTCATGCAGTTGTTAAGAGAATTAAGTAGATTTTTCTGTCTAAAGTGCTTAGAGCAGGGGTGCCTGGGTGGCTCACTTGGTTAAGCGGTTGACTTCGGTTCAGGTCATGATCTCATGGTCCGTGAGTTCAAGCCCCGCGTCGGGCTCTGTGCTGACAGCTTGGAGCCTGGAGCCTGTTTCAGATTCTGTGTCTCCCTCTCTCTGACCCTGCCACGTTCATGCTCTGTCTCTCTCTGTCTCAAAAATAAATAAACTTTAAAAAAAATTAAAAAAAAAATAAAGTGCTTACAGCAGTGCTTGGCAACATACCAAGTGTTAGTTAATGCCGTTATCATATTTTGTTTATTGTGATTTTAAAACCCACCAGGATCTGTTCACCCAGAATAGACCCTGGTTCCAGGAAAGCACTTCAAGAGCCCAGATGGAAAGAAATTTAAGAGTGCTATTCCTCCCTGAGCTAAAAGAATTAAGCTCTGAACCACAGAAATTAAGACCATTTTTATTAATGTTTTCTGAAGTGGTGAGAAACAAGTTGCAGAGCACAGGTAAATAAGTAGGAGAGAAACCGGATACCAAAGGAAAATCTTAAATTAAATTTCAGTAAGAATCATCATCTCAGCACTCACATCTTAGGGCCAGGCAAGCCCACTGGATGTAGCCTAAGGCAAAGGGTTGTCACTGGGTCAGAGCAGCCATCTGTGCCCCATTACATCCTGTGGTAGTTTGCCTGCCTTTGTCCCTTCTTTCCTTGATTCCTCCAGAAAAGTATCCCCTGAAAGCTGGATATGTTATCATTCACACATCTCAGCACTTTGCCCCACTAAACAGTCAAAGCCAGAGAGGCCCTCCTAATACTGTTGACATCAACTTGGGTTTATGAAAATTTGTTTGGGATAAGAAGCCTGCAAAGAAATTTAATCTAGCTTCAGAATTGGAAGACCATGAGAGGAGTGGGCCACAGCACGTTTCCAGGACTCTGCTACCTGAACTCTTTCTTTCTTCCTCCCCACTCTCTGCTCCCAGACAGACTACATAGGGAGAGAAGTTCCAAGTCCCACCTACACACACTCTCTCTCTGTCTCTCTCTCATAATAATAATCCCTAGCCCTGTGTGCCAAGCCCTTTGCTGAATGCCTATGTGCTTGCTATCATTACAGTCCCACTTTGCAAATGAGGAAACTGAGGCTAAATAAATAGAAGAAGGCAGATAGTGAAGCCAAGATTCAAACTCAGGCAGACAAATCCCAGCAGCCACCTCTCCATTACCTGACCATATTCTACTTTTTTTTCATATTGGTGTCTCTTGTGCACCTGCTTTATCTCCCCTGGCCAGGTGGTGAGTTGCTTAAAAGTAGGGTTCATGAATACTTAAGTGTGAAGGGCATCACAAGATAATTTAATTGAATCCGTTCTAGTTTTCTGTCAAATGCTGACATCTCTTATCTGTTGTCATTTAACTTTTGCTTGAATAATACGAAAAAGAGACTGTTCTTTGGAGACAAATCTCATTACTAGGAGTTTCTGCTTTATTCTGAACTGAGAACTATTTCCACTGAACTTAAAATGGCTTCCCCTTTCACATGACAGCTCTTCAGATATGCAGAGACAGAAATCTTATCACTTCATAGTCTTCACTTCTCTATTTCAGAAACTCCCTTCACTACCTTTAGCTATTCCATCGCATTGCATCTTCTTTTCTATCCTGGTCACTTTTTTTTAATATGAAATTTATTGTCAAATTGGTTTCCATACAGCACCCAGTGCTCATCCCAACAGGGGCCCTCCTCAGTACCCATCACCCACCCTCCCCACCCTCTCACCCCCATTAACCCTCAGATTGTTCTCAGTTTTTTTTTTAATTTTTTTCAACGTTTATTTATTTTTGGGACAGAGAGAGACAGAGCATGAACGGGGGAGGGGCAGAGAGAGAGGGAGACACAGAATCGGAAACAGGCTCCAGGCTCTGAGCCATCAGCCCAGAGCCTGACGCGGGGCTCGAACTCACGGACCGCGAGATCGTGACCTGGCTGAAGTCGGACGCTTAACCGACTGCGCCACCCAGGCGCCCCATGTTCTCAGTTTTTAAGAGTCTCTTATGTTGTGGCTCTCTCCCTCTCTAACTTTTTTTTCCTTCCCCTCCTCCTTGGTCTTCTGTTAAGTTTCTCAGGATCCACATAAGAGTGAAAACATATGGTATCTGTCTTTCTCTGTATGACTTATTTCACTTAGCATAACACTCTCCAGTTCCATCCACGTTGCTACAAAGGGCCATATTTCATTCTTTCTCATTTCCAACTAGTATTCCATTGTGTATATAAACCACAATTTCTTTATCCATTCATCAGTTGATGGACATTTAGGCTCTTTCTATAATTTGGCTATTGTTGAAAGTGCTGCTATGAACATTGGGGTACAAGTGCCCCTATGCATCAGCACTCCTGTATCCCTTGGGTAAATTCCTAGCAGTGCTATTTCTGGGTCATAGGGTAGATCTATTTTTAATTTTTTGAGGAACTTCCACACTGTTTTCCAGAGTGGCTGCATCCTGGTCACTTTTCTAAAAATATCTTCCTGATAATAATGACATTTTTAAAACCTGGACCCCAGAAGTGAATAAGTCGAATTCAGCCTGCTCAGAGCAAATAATGTAATGTTTTGGACCTACTGCAATGACCAGCCCTTAGAATATGTTTCTGGAGTTATGGCATAATATTTATGAGTGGCTGAACAAATGACAATCATCCCACTACTAACTTTCTGAGCCTGTGATTTGTCATCTGAAAAATGGGAGTAATAATCAGTTTTTCCCACTTCAAAGTTTTGTGAGAAGGAACAGGCCAACATATATAAAAAGTGAAAAATATAATTAAAAGTCATGTAATACATCAATTTAATCTGTTCCCCGTCAGAATTAGAAGGACCAAACTTGGCCAAAATCTGAGGGGAGAAAGGTAGATCTATCCTCCAATAAAAAATTTAGTGCCTCAATGAAGTCCCAAAGACCGGATCAACAGTTTGGTGAGAACAACAGTGGACTCATTTTTCCCATGCCTGTAGCTAATACCCGTCGTTTTGGCTGCCCATCATTCTGCTATTCTTCTTTTGATAAAATAGTCTCATTGATCTGGGTAATCACTCCTCCCTCACTCTCATTCCTTGTCAGTCAAGAGGGACTAAACCCTCCCCTAGCCCTACAGGATGACACTGATGGACTTTAGCCAAACAGCATATCCCATCTTTTTGACCACAGTGTTTGGTTCTTGGATCAGAATTATACCTAAATTAGGCCAATGAAGATCAAACTTAAAGTTTCTCTTTAACTCAATGGAAGTTGAGCCAAGAAAGAGAGAAAGTAAACCCTGGGCATATCGTCTGAGGTTGGATCAAGCTATCCCTGAAGTGAGACTAGCTCTGTATTTTTCAATTACACAAGCCAATGACTTCTCTGTATTGCTTACACCAGCCTGGATTTAAATATATACCTGAAATCAAAAGAATACTTGTGTATAAAATCCCCTATGGCACTACCCACCTTTTCTATCCCTTTTTTTGTAGCTGCTGAGATAGAAATATAGGGAATCACAGTTTAGCCATCCCCAAACAGTCTGTAAGACTCCACGAGCATGGTGCTAACCATGAAGTCCTCTTTCTTATAAAATGAAGAGAGTCGAATCTGCCTTTCAGAATTGTTTTGAGGATTAAAGGAGGCAGTGTGTGTAAATTGCTCTGCACATTGCATGACACATATTAAGTAACAGCAGCACATTTTTCTTCTACTTTCCCAAAGCACTGATCTACTGTGTTCCCAGCATGTGACAAAGGCTTTGTACTTTGATCACATGAACTCATGAGTGCAGAAATGCAGTGTTACAAGTGCAAAGTGAGAATTAGGATCTAATCACAAAGAAGGAATCTACAGGGAGAGGCAAATGAGAAAAGGCCCTTCAGTACAAAGCTACCATTCAGTACAAAGCTAGAGTGTCTGTTCTAGTTTCTCAAAGATAAGCAATCTCCATAAAAGGCTGTCATTGACATAGAACAGCTGTTTGAGGGGTCCTTGAAAGATTCAGAAAATTTTTAGAACTTTGGTTTAACCTACTTCTTCTCTTCTCTTCCAGTGTCCCTGAATATACTCCCTTCTACCCTTTCCTTGTGGCAGAAGTACACAGGAAGTTAACACTACCCTTCAGATGGCCTTAGCTAGATAAGGAGAGTGAAGAAGTGCTTCATCAGAGTGTTTGGGGTGAGAAGAAGCCTGTGCACTCCAGGGTCATGATGCTAAAATTCTTCTGCCTATCCTTTTCAAGTAGCTCCCCTTTCCCCTGAGGAGATACATTTGTCCACAGGTGTCACCATCACACCTCCAGCCTATCTCAGTGCTCTTCTTTCCTCCAGAAGCTTCTCTGGATCCCAGGACATACAATAACTGCCCCTATATAGATTGCTGGACATTTCACTATATACCATTTGGCACAGTGAACTTATAATAGTGTCTAACTTTCCTCTTGGGGACAGATACCATGTCCTCCATATATTTGTAAAAGTGCCTAGCATTACAGATTCTTAAAGATTAAATTTTAAATGTGTCTTAAAGCCATACAGTCACCACAGTTTCATAGTCTCAGCAAATCCTCTTTCTCACATCATCATCACCACCACCACCACCACCACCACCATTATCACCACCACTATCATCAGCAGCAGCAGCAGCAGCATCACCATCAAAGCCATACCTACTTGGGCTTCCCAGAAAAACTGCTTTCCTGCCAGAGTCTGGCTGAAAATATCTTTATCAATTTCCATTTGCTTTGACCTACTATGCAAAGATCATATATTAACTCAACTACTTTATCTAAATACTTGGCCAAATCAAACTTTTACACTTCTACAAGAGATGTTCAAATGTATCAGTCCATTTAAATCTTCTCTGAGTCCTTAGAGAATAGAATCACTTTCAGTAACAAGATCAGTTTTCTACTAACTGGGGGAATTTCCTCCTAAAATCTTCATATGAAGAAGTTAGGAGAAAGAAAGAGAGAGAGAAAAAATGGAGGAAGGAGAGGAAGAAAGAAATGAGAAGGATATGAAGGAATTTTTTGCTTGAGCACTATTATTTGATGGAAGGTTAATAAAAGTACATCTGTTTTGAAAGTATACATTTCATCATACACACTTTCACATAGCCAATTATAATGATTAAATGGTATTTGTTTTCATGAAAGCAAATAATAGGCTTAATATCTTTTTTAAAGAAATTATCAGGCAAAAGGACAGTAATGCAGATAAAAGGTCATATTCTGGGACTTCATCCAATGACTCCAATCTCAGAAATCCATGACCATAAGCATTTGTAGGCATTTTTTAAATTAGGTATAATTGACAAATAAATTTGTATACATTTAAAGTTTACAATATGATGATTTCATAGACATATACATTGTGAAATGAATACCAAGATCAAGTTTATCAACACATCTGTCACCTCACATAATTATCTTTTATTTTATTTTTGTTAAGAAAACTTAGGATCTACTCTCTTAGCAATTTCAAGTATAGAATACAGTATTATTAAGTATAGTTACCATGCTATACATTATATTATCAGCACTTCTTCATCTTATAAAAATGTTTGTACCCTTTCATAACATCTCCCATTTCCCCTACCTTCTAACCCCTGGCAGCCACAATTCTACTCTTTTTACATGAGCTCAATTTTTGTGTTTGTGTTTTTGTTTTAGATTATATATATAAAGGATACAATTTTTGTCTTTCTCTGTTTTGGTTTATTTTATTTAGCATAATGTCTCCCAGGTATATCCATGCATCAAAAATGGGAGGATTTCCTTCCTTTTTATGGATGAATAATATTCCATTGTATACAAATATCCCAGACTCTTTATCTATTTACCCACTGATGGACACTTGCATTGTTTCCATATCTTGGTTATTGTGTATACTGCAATGAACATGGGAGTGCAGATAACTCAAGATATTGATTTTGTTTCCTTCAGATAAATTCCCAGAAGTGGAATTGCTGGGGCATATGATAGTTCTGCTTTTAATATTTTGAGGAACTTCCATTCTATTTTCCATAATGGTTATACTAATTTACATTCCCACCAATGGTGCATAATTGTTTCTTTTTCTCCACATCCTCACCACCACTTTTTATCTCATCTTTTTTATAAAAACCATCCTAACAGGTGTGAGATTATATCTCATTGTGTTTTTATTTACATTTCCCTGATGATTAGTGATGTTGAGCACCTTTTTATATAGCTCCTGGGCATTTGTATATCTTCCTTGGAAAAATGTCTATTCAGATACTTTGCCTATTTTTAACTTGGATTTTTTTTTTTTTTGCTATTGAGTCATATGAGTTCCTTTTATATATTGGCAATTACCCTTAATCTGATATATGGGTTGAAAATATTTTCTCAAAAGGAAAGAAAGAAAGAAAGAAAGAAAGAAAGAAAGAAAGAAAGAAAGAAAATATTTCCTCCCATATAGTAGGTTGCCTTTTAATTTTGGTTCTTGTTTACTGTATAGAAGTATTTCAATTTGATGTAATCTCATGTGTTTATTTTTGCTTTCGTTGCAGGTGGTTTTAGTGATATATATATATATATATATATCATTGCCAATTACAATATCAAGTAGCTTTTTCCTTATGTTTTCTTCTAGGAGTTTTACAGTTTCAGCTTATGAAATTAGTCAAATTTGAGTTAATTTTTGTGAGTTGTGTAACATGGGGTTCAGTTTCATTCTTTTGTAGCTATATATCTATTTTCCCAACACTATTTATTGCAAAGAGTGTCTTTTCCCATCGTATGTTCTTGGTACCATTGCCAATCATTAGTAGATGTAGATGTTGGTTCATTTCTGGACTACCTAGTCTGTTCCGTTGGTCTGTGTATCTGGTTTTTTGCCAATAGCATACCTCTGATTACTATAACTTTATAATATAGTTTGAAATTAGAATGTGTATGTGGCATTATTTACAATAGCCGAGACATGGAAACCACCTAAGTGTCTATCACCACATGACAAAAGAAAATGTGAGAGAGATAGATGATGAATAGATAGATAGATAGATAGATAATAGAATAGTGTTCCTACAAGTTAAGGGTTCAGTCCTAGAAGACTGTCCCCCCAGCATCAGAATGAGAATCACAAATCAGGTTGTCACCTGTGCTGACTGACAAGCTATAGATTGGAGATTCCAATGACCCTCTCTGTAGACTTGATTAATTTACTAGAATAACTCACAGAATCCAGAAACATTTTATTTACCAGGTTATGGGGCTTATTACAAAGAATATTAAAGGATACAAATCAACAGCCAAATGAAGAGAGATATAGGGCAAGATCCTGAACAAAGGAGATTTTATCACCTTGGAGTTTAAGGCCCAGCATGGCAACACATGGATAGATTCTGGTTTACTAACCTAGAGCTCTCCAAACCCTGTCCTTTGGGTTTTTATGGAGGTTCCATTACATAGGCAAGTTTGATTAAATCATTAGCCATTAGTGATCAAAAGCAATTTCTAGTCACTCTCCAGTCCCTGGAAATCAGGGGGTGGGATTCAATGTTCCAACCTTTTAATCACATAGCTATTTGTTTTGGCAACCACTTCCCATACTTAGGTGCTTTTCAAAAATCATTTCATTAACATATGCTCAGGCATAGTTGAAACAGATTTGTTATGAAGAGCAAGACACTTAGATAGTTCTCATGATTTAGGAAATTCCACAGGTTTCTGTCCCAGAAATGAGGACAAAGACTAAATACATATTTCTTATAACAAATCACAGTATCACAGTTAGTCTGGCTAATGGCTTATAGATTCTATCTCTTAAAAAAACTAGTTCTTAGTTTTCTTGATCTCTTCGGTTGTCTTTCTAGTCTCTATTTCATTTAATTTTGCTCTGATTTTTGCTTTCCCCATCATTCTAACTTTGGGCTTAGTTTGTTCTTCTTATTCTACTTCTTTGTGGTATAAAGTTATGTTGTTTATCTGAGTTTTTTTTTTAATGCAGGAGTGTTTTCATAGACAGCCTTTATTATGTTGAGGTGTGTGCCCTCTAACCCTACTTTGTTGAGGGTTTTTAGCATGAATGGATTTATACTTTGTCAGATGCTTTTTCTGCATCTATTGAAAGTATCAAATTGTTCCTAGTCTTTCTTTTATTAATGTATTGTATCATACTGACTGATTTGCAAATATTGAACAATTTTGGCAACCCAGAAACAAATGCCATTTGATCATGGTGAATGATTCTTTTAATGTACTGTTGGATTTAGTTTACTACTATTTTTGAGAATTTTTACATCCATATTCATCAGGGATTAGTATGTAGTTCTCTTTCTTAGTGGAGTCTTTATCTGGCTTTGGTATCAGGGTAATGCTAGCCTTATGGAATGAACTTGGAAATTTTCCTTCATTTTCTGTTTTTTTTTGGAACAGTTTGAGAAGAATAGGTATTGACTCTTCAAATGTTTGGTAGAATCTACCTGTGAAGCTATCTGGCCTTTGACTTTTGTTTATTGGGATATTTTTTATTGCCGATTCAGTTCCTTTGATGGTTATCAGTCTATTCAAGTTTTCTATTTCTTCCTGTTCCCATATTGGTAATACATATGTTCCAAAAAATATATCCATTTCTTCCAGATTGTCCAATTGATTGGCATGCATTTTTTCATAATATTCTATTATATTTGCTTTTATTTCTGTGGTGTTGGTTATTTCTCTTGTCTCATTAGTGATTTTATTTGATTCCTTTCTCCTTTTTTTGATAAGCCTGGATTGAGGTTTATCAATTTCATTAATTTTTTTAAAAGAACCATCTTTTGGTTTTATTGATCTGTCGACTATTTTTTAAGCTTCTATTTTTTAAGCTTCTGTATCTTTTATTTCTGCTCTTGTCTTTAAACACCTCTTAACTACACAATTCACTAAATGCAAATTGAAAACACCTGTGACAAACCCACCAATGGCTATTTTGTATTACACAGAGCCAAAGACAGAAGACAGACACAAAAACCAGAGTGTGCAGCATGATGCAAAGATTTACTCAGGGTCCCAATATTGTAAACAGCATTGACAGAACCTCAGTCTAAGTTTTCAACACCTAGCCTTAGAGATGATGCCAGGCAGACAGTGTGGCTCCATGAAAAGAGCTGGATTCCAAAAAGGAGGATTAGTGAAAATCAAGCACATGGCAGCGAACTCAACCAGAGAGTAGCTGCCTTCTGCTACAAAGAGCATTTTCTTTTTTTTTTATTTTTAAAAAAATTTTTTTCAACGTTTATTTATTTTTGGGACAGAGAGAGACAGAGCATGAACGGGGGAGGGGCAGAGAGAGAGGGAGAAACAGAATCGGAAACAGGCTCCAGGCTCTGAGCCATCAGCCCAGAGCCCGATGCGGGGCTCGAACTCACGGACCGCGAGATCGTGACCTGGCTGAAGTCGGACGCTTAACCGACTGCACCACCCAGGTGCCCCACAAAGAGCATTTTCAATTCAGCAAGGACTTATTGAACCCTGTTTGTGGAGATAAATGAGTGAGGTGCATCCTATGATGAGCTTACAATCAGCAAGACCCTGGCCAACTTTATGGACAATTACAGTTCATGGCATGCTGAGATGTATGCCCCAGGAAAAAGAGAAAATGCTGTGATTCCTCTGGAAAAGAAAATATGTCAGCATGCGGGGGGGGGGGGTGGTGGGGATCATGACACAAAACCTACCCAATGTATTACAATTATGATAATTCTTACTGTGTAGTATTGGCACTGAAGTCAAAGAAAGAGATCAATGGGATAGAACTAGCAGACCCAAAACAGATCCATGTGGGGATTTAGCAGGTGATAAGGATGACATTTCAAATTGGTAGAAAAAAAATTCAATACATGCAACAATTTGCCATCTACTTGGGAAAAGTTAAATTTACATCACATGCCTGATACCATAAACAAACTTGAATCCCGGATAGTTTAATAAGCCAAATGCACAAAATTCATATAAGTAATAGGAGAAACTATATTTTTTAATGTTCTGTAATATTGGGGTGGGGAAAACATGACACAAAACCCAGAAACTATAATACAACAAGATTATTTACATCTTTAAGCTTATATATGTTAAGTATACCAATAAAAGTTACCCTTTATTGTCATTATCATATGATTCCACTTGTCCTTGGAATCTTAGCTACAAAACAAAGAAAAAAAGACAAACCAAAAAAAAAAAAAAACCAAAACAAAACAACAACAACAAAAAAAACCGGACTTTTAACTGTAGAAAACAAATTGATGGTCACTTGACGGTTTAAATAGGTGTGAAGGGGATTAAGAGAACATGTATCATGATCAGTACTGAATTATGTATATAATTGTTGAATCACTATATCGTTTACCTGAAATTAATAAAACACTGTATGGTAACTGATGAGGTACCATAAGATAAACTGAGGGCCAAGCACAAGCTAACACACACACATACACACATACATGCACGCGCGCACACACACACACACACCCACACCCTAGGTGGGATTTGTGTAATATTCCTCAGGCACTCCTGGATGCCAAATAACAAAGGAAAGGGAAGAAAACAAATGGCTAACTGATAGAGATCACAGCCATGCAGGACGTGAGTCTCCATCAGTTTACAAATATATTAGTAAATTACAAGAAAAAGGCAATGGAGAAAGGCAATAGCTTAATCTCCAAAAACCTGTATACTCAGTTTCCTGGAGCCCCAACATCACCCCCTCCCTAGTCAAATGGGGAACAAAGGCAAGAAGGAAATTCCAGGTGAAATTAAATTTCCTTATAACCGGCAGCCCATTGACAAATATTTGAAGCTGAAGAGTAAAACATTGCTCCAGGAACTCCCTACTGTCTTAATGTTAATGCTTTGGCAGAAGGGGAAAAACAACCTTAGCCTGACAATAGCTAGACCTCCAATATCCTGTGAATTTTCTTTAGGATATGAAAGTCTCTTTGAAAATTTCCCCCTGAATTTACCTCCTCCAAGTCCATAGTATACAACCAGCCATTCTTCACAACCCCAGTGCAGCTCTTTCTGCCACTGGGTCCTGTCCCCCAGCTTTAATAAAATCACCTTCTTGCACCAAAGACATCTTCAAGGATTCTTTCTTGGCCATCAGCTCCAAACGCCCATCATCATTCCAACACTTCATCATTGACTACACTATTGTTATGTTTTTTTTTATATATGAAATTTATTGTCAAATTGGTTTCCATACAACACCCAGTGCTCATCCCAAAAGGTGCCCTCCTCAATATCCATCACCACCTCTCCTCCCTCCCACCCCCCATCAACCCTCAGTTTGTTCTCAGTTTTTAAGTCTCTTATGCTATGGCTCTCTCCCACTGTAAGCTCTTTTTTTTTTTTTTTCCTTCCTCTCCCCCATGGGTTCCTGTTAAGTTTCTCAGGATCCACATAAGAGTGAAACCATATGGTATCTGTCTTTCTCTGTATGGCTTATTTCACTTAGCATCACACTCTCCAGTTCCATCCACGTTGCTACAAAAGGCCATATTTCATTTTTTCTCATTGCCACGTAGTACTCCATTGTGTATATAAACCACAATTTCTTTATCCATTCATCAGTGGATGGACATTTAGGCTCTTTCCATAATTTGGCTATTGTTGAGAGTGCTGCTATGAACATTGGGGTACAAGTGCCCCTATGCATCAGTACTCCTGTATCCCTTGGATAAATTCCTAGCAGTGCTATTGCTGGGTCATAGGGTAGGTTTATTTTTAATTTTCTGAGGAAACTCCACACTGCTTTCCAGAGCGGCAACACCAGTTTGCATTCCCACCAACAGTGCAAGAGGGTTCCCGTTTCTCCACATCCTCTCCAGCATCTATAGTCTCCTGATTTCTTCATTTTGGCCACTCTGACTGGCGTGAGGTGATGTCTGAGTGTGGTTTTGATTTGTATTTCCCTGATAAGGAGCGACAATGAACATCTTTTCATGTGCCTGTTGGCCATCCGGATGTCTTCTTTAGAGGAGTGTCTATTCATGTTTTCTGCCCATTTCTTCACTGGGTTATTTGTTTTTCGGGTGTGGAGTTTGGTGAGCTCTTTATAGATTTTGGATACTAGCCCTTTGTCCGATATGTCATTTGCAAATATCTTTTCCCATTCCGTTGGTTGCCTTTTAGTTTTCTTGGTTGTTTCCTTTGCTGTGCAGAAGCTTTTTATCTTCATAAGGTCCCAGTAGTTCATGTTTGCTTTTAATTCACTTGCCTTTGGGGATGTGTTGAGTAAGAGATTGCTATGGCTGAGGTCAGAAGGTCTTTTCCTGCTTTCTCCTCTAAGGTTTTGATGGTTTCCTGTCTCACATTCAGGTCCTTTATCCATTTTGAGTTTATTTTTGTGAATGGTGTGAGAAAGTGGTCTAGTTTCAACCTGCTGCATGTTGCTGTCCAGTTCTCCCAGTGCCATTTGTTAAAGAGACTGTATTTTTTCCATTGGATATTCTTTCCTGCTTTGTCAAAGATTAGTTGGCCATACGTTTGTGGGTCTAGTTCTGGGGTTTCTATTCTATTCCATTGGTCTATGTGTCTGCTTTTGTGCCATTACCATGCTGTCTTGATGATGACAGCTTTGTAGTAGAGGCTAAAGTCTGGGATTGTGATGCCTCCTGCTTTGGTCTTCTTCTTCAGAATTACCTTGGCTATTCGGGGCCTTTTGTGGTTCCATATGAATTTTAGGATTGCTTGTTCTAGTTTCGAGAAGAATGCTGGTGCAATTTTGATTGGGATTGCATTGAATGTGTAGATACCTTTAGGTAGTATTGACATTTTGACAATATTTATTCTTCCAATCCATGAGCAGGGAATGTCTTTCCATTTCTTTAAATCTTCTTCAATTACCTTCATAAGCTTTCTATAGTTTTCAGCATACAGATCCTTTACATCTTTGGTTAGATTTATTCCTAGGTATTTTATGCTTCTTGGTGCAATTGTGAATGGGATCAGTTTCTTTATTTGTCTTTCTGTTGCTTCATTGTTAGTGTATAAGAATGCAACTGATTTCTGTACATTGATTTTGTATCCTGCAACTTTGCTGAATTCATGTATCAGTTCTAGCAGACTTTTGGTGGAGTCTATCGGATTTTCCATGTATAATATCATGTCATCTGCAAAAAGCGAAAGCTTGACTTCATCTTTGCCAATTTTGATGCCTTTGATTTCCTTTTGTTGTCTGATTGCTGATGCTAGAACTTCCAGCACTATGATAAACAACAGCGGTGAGAGTGGGCATCCCTGTCGTGTTCCTGATCTCAGGGAAAAAGCTCTCAGTTTTTCCCCGTTGAGGATGATGTTAGCTGTGGGCTGTTCATAAATGGCTTTTATGATGTGTAAGTATGTTCCTTCTATCCCGACTTTCTCAAGGGTTTTTATTAAGAAAGGGTGCTGGATTTTGTCAAAGGCCTTTTCTGCATCGATTGACAGGATCATATGGTTCTTTTCTTTTTTTTTTTGTTAATGTGATGTATCACTTTCATTGATTTGAGAATGTTGAACCAGCCCTGCATCCCAGGAATGAATCCCATTTGATCATGGTGAATAATTCTTTTTATATGCTGTTGAATTCGATTTGCTAGTTTCTTATTGAGAATTTTTGCATCCATATTCATCAGGGATATTGGCCTGTAGTTCTCTTTTTTTCCTGGGTCTCTGGTTTAGGAATCAAAGTAATACTGGCTTCATAGAATGAGTCTGGAAGTTTTCCTTCCCTTTCTATTTCTTGGAATAGCTTGAGAAGGATAGGTATTATCTCTGCTTTAAACGTCTGATAGAACTCCCCTGGGAAGCCATCTGGTCCTGGACTCTTATTTGTTGGGAGATTTTTGATGACTGATTCAATTTCTTCGCTGGTTATGGGTCTGTTCAAGCTTTCTATTTCCTCCTGATTGAGTTTTGGAAGAGTGTGGGTGTTCACGAATTTGTCCATTTCTTCCAGGTTGTCCAATTTGTTGGCATATAATTTTTCATAGTATTCCCTGATAATTGTTTGTATCTCTGAGGGATTGGTTGTAATCATTCCATTTTCATTCATGATTTTATCTATTTGGGTCATCTCCCTTTTCTTTTTGAGAAGCCTGGCTAGAGGTTTGTCAATTTTGTTTATTTTTTCAAAAAACCAACTCTTGGTTTCGTTGATCTGCTCTACAGTTTTTTTAGATTCTATATTGTTTATTTCTGCTCTGATCTTTATTATTTCTCTTCTTCTGCTGGGATTAGGCTGCCTTTGCTGTTCTGCTTCTATTTCCTTTAGGTGTGCTGTTAGATTTCATATTGGGGTTTTTCTTGTTTCTTGAGATAGGCCTGGATTGCAATGTATTTTCCTCTCAGGACTGCCTTTGCTGTGTCCCAAAGCGTTTGGATTGTTGTATTTTCATTTTCGTTTGCTTCCATATATTTTTTAATTTCTTCTCTAATTGCCTGGTTGACCCACTCATTCGTTAATAGGGTGTTCTTTAACCTCCATGCTTTGGAGGTTTTCCCGACTTTTTCCTGTGGTTGATTTCAAGCTTCATAGCATTGTGGTCTGAAAGTATGCATGGTATAATTGCAATTCTGGTAAACTTATGAAGGGCTGTTTTGTGACCCAGTATATGATCTATCTTGGAGAATGTTCCATGTGCACTCGAGAAGAAAGTATTCTGTTGCTTTGGAATGCAGAGTTCTAAATATATCTGTCAAGTCCATCTGATCCAATGTCTCATTCAGGGCCCTTGTTTCTTTATTGACCGTGTGTCTAGATGATCTATCCATTTCTGTAAGTGGAGTGTTAAAGTCCCCTGCAATTACCACATTCTTATCAATAAGGTTGCTTATGTTTATGAGTAATTGTTTTATATATTTGGGGGCTCCGGTATTCAGCGCATAGACATTTATAATTGTTAGCTCTTCCTGATGGATAGACCCTGTAACTATTATATAATGTCCTTCTTCATCTCTTGTTACAGCCTTTAATTTAAAGTCTAGTTTGTCTGATATAAGTACGGCTACTCCAGCTTTCTTTTGGCTTCCAGTCGCATGATAAATAGTTCTCCATCCCCTCACTCTCAATCTAAAGGTGTCCTCAGGTCTAAAATGAGTCTCTTGTAGACAGCAAATAGATGGGTCTTGTTTTTTTATCCATTCTGATACCCTATGTCTTTTGGTTGGCGCATTTAATCCATTTACATTCAGTGTTATTATAGAAAGATACAGGTTTAGAGTCATTGTGATGTCTGTATGTTTTATGCTTGTAGTGATGTCTCTGATACTTTGTCTCACAGGGTCCCCCTTAGGATCTCTTGTAGGGCTGGTTTAGTGGTGACAAATTCCTTCAGTTTTTGTTTGTTTTGGAAGACCTTTATCTCTCCTTCTATTCTAAATGACAGACTTGCTGGATAAAGGATTCTTGGCTGCATATTTTTTTCTGTCTAGCACCCTGAAAATCTCGTGCCAATTCTTTCTGGCCTGCCAAGTTTCAAAAGAGAGATCAGTCACGAGTCTTATAGGTCTCCCTTTATATGTGAGGGCACGTTTACCCCTTGCTGCTTTCAGAATTTTCTCTTTATCCTTGTATTTGCCAGTTTCACTATGATATGTCGTGCAGAAGGTCGATTCAAGTTACGTCTGAAGGGAGTTCTCTGTGCCTCTTGGATTTCAATGCCTTTTTCCTTCCCCAGTTCAGGGAAGTTCTCAGCTATTATTTCTTCAAGTACCCCTTCAGCACCTTTCCCTCTCTCTTCCTCCTTTGGGATACCAATTATGCATATATTATTTCTTTTTAGTCTATCACTTAGTTCTCTAATTTTCCCCTCATACACCTGAATTTTTTTATCTCTCTTTTTCTCAGCTTCCTCTTTTTCCATAACTTTATCTTCTAGTTCACCTATTCTCTCCTCTGCCTCTTCAATCCGAGCCGTGGTGGTTTCCATTTTGTTATGCATTTCGTTTAAAGCGTTTTTCAGCTCCTCGTGACTGTTCCCTAGTCCCTTAATCTCTGTAGCAAGAGATTCTCTGCTGTCCTCTATACTGTTTTCAAGCCCAGTGATTAATTTTATGACTATTAATCTAAATTCACTTTCTGTTATATTATTTAAATCCTTTTTGATCAGCTCATTAGCTGTTATTTCCTGGAGATTCTTCTGAGGGGAATTCTTCCACTTGGTCATTTTGGATATTCCCTGGCGTGGTGAGGACCTGCAGGGCACTTCCCCTGTGCTGTGGTATATAACTGGAGTTGGTGGGCGGAGCCGCAGTCAGACCTGATGTCTGCCCCCAGCCCACCGCTGGGGCCACAGTCAGACTGGTGTGTGCCTTCTCTTCCCCTCTCCTAGGGGCGGGATTCACTGTGGGGTGGCGTGGCCTGTCTGGGCTACTTGCACACTGCCAGGCTTGTGATGCTGGGGATCTGGCGTATTAGCTGGGGTGGGTAGGCAAGGTGCACAGGGGCAGGAGGGGCAGGCTTAGCTCGCTTATCCTTAGGTGATCCACTTCAGGAGGGGCCCTGTGGCAGCGGGAGGGAGTCAGATCCGCTGCCGGAGGTTTGGCCCCACAGAAGGGCAGAGTTGGGTGTTTGCGCAGAGCGAGCAAGTTCCCTGGCAGGAACTGGTTCTCTTTGGGATTTGGTTGGGGGATGGGCGGGGGAGATGGCGCTGGCATGCGCCTTTGTTCCCCACCAAACTGAGCTCTGTCGTCTGGGGTCTCAGCAGCTCTCCCTCCCTTTGTCCTCCAGCCTTCCCACTTTACGAGCAGAGCTGTTAACTTATGACTTCCCAGACGCTAAGTCGCGCTTGCTGTCGGAACACAGTCCGTCAGGCCCCTCCGCTTTTGCAAGCCAGACTCAGGGGCTCTGCCTGGCCGGCGAGCCGCCCCTCTGCCCCGGCTCCCTCCTGCCAGTCCGTGGAGCGCGCACCGCCTCACCGCCCTTCCTACCCTCTTCTGTGGGCCTCTCGTCTGCGCTTGGCTCCGGCGACTCCGTTCTGCTAATCCTCTGGCGGTTTTCTGGGTTATTTAGGCAGGTGTAGGTGGAATCTAAGTGATCAGCTGGAGGCGCGGTGAGCCCAGCGTCCTCCTACGCCGCCATCTTCCCTCCAACCTCTATTGTTATGTTTTTAATTAAAGAATAAAGAGACTTATAGTGAGAAGGAAAGCTGTAAAAAAGCAGATAAAAAGGGATAGCCAGATGTTGGAGGCCAGATACTCCCCTTGCATACTTTTGGCTTTTGCAATCTTGATTGCCTCTTGTATCAGCCTACAGCCAGGAACCAGAAGCTTGACTATACTAGCCTCACGCATCCTGGAAGCACATATGGATAAAAGACCAGTAAAACCTGAGCTGGATGATCAATCTTTGGAAGTGACTCTGCTGGGCTGCCACCAATGAGAAATAGTCATTTCTGATTCCCTAAGCGCGTGTCACTTGTCCTTTCCTGGGCACCGAGTATTTGCTGTAATATTTTTGTGTGTTGGCCGAGAAGCTGACAGCCACGCTGGCCCCTTGAGCCACCATTGTCATGAACCAGCAGGGGCACCACCATTTCAGGTCCTCTCGACAGGAAGGAAGGTGTGCCCCCTGTGGTTTCACTGAACCCTGAGCCTCACAGGGCCGATAATAACCAGTCGTGCCTGCATTCTAATGGACCCTAGAGGGAAATCATAAAATTCTGCCAGGATGGAACATCGGATCGAGTGAGTGCCCCTGGGGACCCAGGATTGATTTCAGGCCCGCCCTAGAGACAGAAGGGGAGCTTGATCACCTCCCAGATGACATAGTCACCACATAGGATAGGGAAGTCCTGGGTGGATATCTGCAATCTGTCTGAATGTGTGTGTGAGTGCCCATGATCCCTGGTTTCAGCTATGGAGTCAGAGTGGGTCCTACCCTACGATTCCATGATGACCTCATACAGCTCAAGACAGAATCGGTCCTCAGAAGCCTGATCAATTTCAGGGGCTTATACTGACCTGCCAATGCTAAGAGGCATCCAAGTTCCCATGCAAGGAGCAGCCAGGTGGACAAAGCCATCTCTGACCTCCTATTTATCCTGCAACACTATACACTGGGAGGGATCCACCTAGGATACCAGGATGGGGGAAAATTCCTCAAAACGAACTGTTTTAGAATGTATGATTAAGAATTTTAAAAATGGATTTTTCAGGTGACTATGGGGCCAAATTGGCCCCCAGGAAATTACACACCTTCTGTGAATTAGAATGACTTATGTTCAGTTTAGGCCGGCCCCCGAGGGTACCCTAGATGTCCCCACAGTCGGAGCTGTTTATAAAATAGTTAGTGGAGACCCTGGCCACCTGGATCAATTCCCATACATCAATCAGTGGGTGGAAATAGCCCAAGTCAAGCCTCTTTGGGTCCAGTTCTGCCTTAATAGTAAGGGACAATGTAGGGTCTTAGTGACATGGATGGAGAAGAAGACCTTGCAGCAGAAAAAACTGCCCCTCATCCTCCAAGAAAATTCAGAAGTCCTTCTGTTTCTGCCACCAAATGCCCCTCATGCCCCATCAATCAAGGGAGGGGAACCTCACCTGCCTGACAGTCCACTTCTGTTGGTCTCTCCTCCACCAGCAGCCAGTCCACCCCAACCAGGGATACCTGAACTGATAGGAAGATGTCTTAGGTCTGTGGCTCAAGGTCCAAGACCCCCAATGGCAATGCAGATGCCGTTGCAGGAGATGAGGGGTCCCTAGTGAATAGGCTTCAATGGGACCCTACAAGAGTGGGGGATCAGTTTTTTACTACCAACCATTCTCCACTACTGACCTCCTCCACCCTACTCTGAGAAGCTGCAGGTTATGTTAGATCTCCTATAATCCATAATACAGACTCATCGCCCTGCCTGGGTTGACTGTAAGCAGCTTCTTCTTACCCTTCTCAACACGGAAGAGCGCCAACGAATCCTCACTGAAGCCAGAAAATGGTTCCAAACTCAGGCACCGGATGGACAACTAGATGTTGAGGCTTGGGCATGGGAGGCTATGCCTGAAGAGGACCCTCACTTGGACCCCAACACAGAAGCAGAAAGGGCCAGATTAGAAAGATACTGACTCGCCTTCCTCCAAGGGGTAAAAGCAGGGGCCAAAAATTCCAACATGGCAAAGGGATCTGAGGTCTTACAAAAGCCAGAAAAGAGTCCAGCTGACTTCTATGAAATATTATGTGAAGCCTTCAGAGTTTACACTCCATTCGACCCAGAAGCTCCTGAAAACCAGTGCTGCCTTCATGAGACAGGCCCAAGGTGACATTAGACAGAAGCTCCAAAAATTGGAAGGATCCCCTAGAAAAATGCTACTTAACTACTGGAAATCACCAACAAGATTGTTGTAAATCAGGATCAACCTTCCAGAAAGGAGGCAGATCTAAGAATGAAATGAAAGGCAGCTCTCTTGGTCACTGCCTTGGTGTGACCACTCCCTCTGGAAGGACCACCACAGAAACCATGAGGGATTCAAAAACAAAGAAGAAGGGAACCACTGGGATGGGATCAATGATCCTACTGCAAAGAATTTGGACACTGGAAAAATGAATGCCCCAACCACTTAAAAGGAAAAACAAAAACCTCTTCTCCACCCAGCTGATACCAACCAGAACCACCTGAGGCTGACCTGATTGGACTGGCAGGAGTGGGCTCTGATTAGGACAGACTGGGCTCTATCCAACTAGGCCCCATGAGCCCATGGTCAAAATGAAGGTAAGGGACGAGACAATAGACTTCATGGTTGACATAGGGGCCGAATACTCTGTGGTGACACACAAAGTGGAACCTCTGTCAGGTCCAGAAGTCGCCATCATATGAGCCACTGGGACACAAAACTAAAGGCCATTTGGCAGTCTCCGACAATGCCGGCTGGGGAGGGGGGCTGGGTCACCAAATAGTTCATGAATTTCTGTATCTACCTGATTGCCCAGTCTCACTGTTAGGTAGAGACCCACTAGTCAATTTGGGCACAAAAGTAACCTCACCTCGGATGGACAGATGCAATTGCACCTAAACAAAAAGGCCCAACCCGTGATTTGACCCCTGACGATTCCCTGGGAAGAGGAATGGAGATTACATGCTTCCCTTCCCCATGAGCCAACCATGGCCCCCAAGCTAGAAGCTGAATTCCCTTCAGTTTGGGCAGAAGAAAACTCTGGTCTGGCAAAAAGCATCCCCCAATATTAATTGACCTAAATCCTTGGGCCTGACCTTTCAAAATATGCCAATATATGGTCCCATGAGAGGTATGCCTGGGGATCCAGACACAGTTGGACAGGCTACTCAAATGAGGACTTCTAAAATGATGCCAGTTCACATGTAATACTCCCTTGCTGCCTATGAAAAGGCCTGGTTACTGCCTTATACAGGACCTAAGAGACATTAATGAAGCAGTCATCACACTGTATTCAGCGTTGCCTAACCCATACATTCTACTAGGACTCATACCCTCTGAAGCAGGATGGTTCACATGTCTAGATTTAAAGGACACCTTCTTCTGTCTCCAGCTAGTGCCTAATCGTCAACCCCTATTTGCCTTTGAATGGGAAAACCCTACCACAGGGGCAAAGGAACAAGTCACTTGGACTAGACTGTTGCAAGAATTCAAAAATTCACCAACCTTATTCAGTGGGGCCCTAGTCCTCCTCCAATATGTGGACAATCTCCTGTTAGTCCCACACGGATACAGTGCTAGGAGGGAACCAGGGCCCTACTCAGGTTACTAGCAGAGGTGGGATACTGGGTGTCAAAGAAAAAGGCACAGATTTGCCAGCAGGAAGTTAAATATTTGGGCTTCAAAATTACCCAAGGCAAATGGATGCTGGGAGTTGAAAGGAAATGGGAAGTTTCCAAAAGTTCCTGGGAGCGGCAGTATTCTGTCGGATATGGATACCAGGGTTCTTAGAGTTGGCCAAACCTCTATACAAGGCACTAAAGGGGGAAGAAAGGACACCCCTTTTTTGGGGTCCTAATAAAGTAAAGGCATTCAAGACCATAAAAACAAAACTCACTGAGGCACCAGCCTTGGGACTCCCAGATGTATCACAAGTTTTCAACCTGCTCATACATGAAAGGAATGGGGTGGCCCTGGGGGTTCTCACCCAGGAATTTGAACCTTGGCAAAAACCAGTGGCATACCTTTCAAAGCAGGTTGACTCAGTTGTGGCAGGATGGCCACCCTGTTTGAGGGCCCTGGCAGCCACCACACTTTTAATCAAGGAAGCAGACAAACTCACATTTGGACAAAACCTAAGCACAAAGTTTCTCCCTTCTGTTATTACCCTGATGGATGCCAGAGAGAAACACTGGCTAACTCATGCTCAGATGACAAAATATCAGGGACTGCTATGTGAGAACCCACAAATAAGACTGGAAGCCAAATAGCATTAACAACTCAGGCAACAACAGATGTTGGCGAGAATGTGGAGAAAGAGGATCTCTTTCACATTGTTGCAAGCTGGTGCAGCCACTCTGGAAAACAGTTCCTCAAAAAACTAAAAATAGAACTTCCCTACAACCCAGGAATTGCACTACTAGGCATTAATCCATGGGATACAGGTGTGCTGTTTCAAAGAGACACATGCACCCCCATGTTTATAGCACTATAAACAATAGCCAAAGTATGGAAAGAGCCCAAATGTCCATTTACAATGGAGTATTACTGAGCAATCAAAAAGAATAAAATCTTGTCATTTGCAACTACGTGGATGGAACTGGAGGGTATTATGGTAAGTGAAATTAGTCAATCAGAGAAAGACAAAAATCATATGACTTCACTCATATGAGGACCTTAAGAGACAAAACAGATGAACATAAGGGAAGGGAAACAAAAATAATTTAAAAACAGGGAGGGGACAAAACAGAAGAGACTCATAAATATGGAGAACAAACTGAGGGTTGCTGGAGGGGTTGTAGGAGGGGGGATGGGCTAAATGGGTAAGGAGCATTAAGGAATCTACTCCTGAAATCATTGTTTCACTATATGCTAACTAATTTGGATGCAAATTTAAAAAAATAGGGGCGCCTGAGTGGCGCGGTCAGTTAAGCATCCGACTTCAGCCAGGTCACGATCTCGCGGTCCGGGAGTTCGAGCCCCACGTCAGGCTCTGGGCTGATGGCTCAGAGCCTGGAGCCTGTTTCCGATTCTGTGTCTCCCTCTCTCTCTGCCCCTCCCCCGTTCATGCTCTGTCTCTCTCTGTCCCAAAAATAAATAAACGTTGAAAAAAAATTTTTTTTTAAATAAAAAAAAAAATAAATAATTAAATTAACAAACAAACAAACAAACAAACAAACAAACAAATAAAAAGACTGGAAGTCAAAAAACTCCAAACCTGCCACTTTCTTACCCTCGGAAATTTCCCCAGAGCATGATAGTCTAGAGGTACTTCATGAAGTCTATTCTAGCTGACCCAGCCTATCATATAGGCCCTTACAAAATCCTGAACTCATCTTGTATATCGACAGCAGCAGCTTCATGAATGAAGGCAAAAGATATGACAGTTATGCAGTAGTCTCTGGTTTTGAGGTCATGATATGCCCCGATTCAAGAGACCCCCCAAAAACAATCCACCAGAGTCCAGAGTCAAAGCCAAGTGGCAAGGGTCGTTTATTGCAGGTTCAAACCCGGTCTTCCGCGCACTCGTTGCCAGTGACACTAAGAGGCCCCGAGCAAGGATCTTACAGCTTCTTTTATAGACAGGCACAAACAAATTAGGGATTTTTTTGCGGTTACAGAGCTGTTATTGGTTGACATTTAAATTTGAACACTCAGCAGAACTTGATTGGTTCCCGCCTTTAGGTCAGACCACAACTGGGCACGCCCTGGCTGGTTCCCAGAATGGCGCGGGGGGGGGGGGGGGGGGGGAGGTCTTTTCTTTGCAGTTGTGAGTACACCTGGTAATTTTTCTCTTAGTCTCTCAGTCATAAGAGCAAGGGCCCTTCCACAAGGATGGTCAGCCCAAAAAGCAGAATTGGGGACCCTAATAAGAGCACTAGAAGTTAGTAAAGACAAATGGGCCAACATATGCACTGACTCATGCTATGTCTTCACTACTCTACATGTACATGGGGATTTATACAAGGTGAGAGGACTTTTGACCAGAGGAGGAAAAGAAATAAAAAATTGGGAAGAAATCCTAAAACTATTAAGGGCAGTCTGGGAACCAAGGGAAGTAGCAGTCATCCACTGCAAGGGACACCAAAAAGGAAAAGACTCAGTGTCAGAAAGTAGCCAATGGGCTGATGTCACAGCTAAACAAGCAGAGGGAAAACAAACAACACCCTCAAAAATTATCCTTGCTTCAAAACTGCCAACTTCCTCAAGGTACACAATCCAATAAACAAATGGGCACAACAGGAAAAAGGAAGCCAGGCAAAAGAAAGACGGTAGGTATTTCCAGACCAAAGAATCTATATACAGGAACAGCTAGCCCACCAGGTTGTTCTCCAACAGCATGAGCTCACCCATCTAGGAAAAACCACCCTTAAAACCTTATTGAGCCGTTACTATGTATTTGCTTAACTCCTGTCCCTCTGTGCCTCAGTCTCTCAAGACCACCTCCTCTGTGCTCAAAATAATGCCAAACAAGGCCCCACTGGGCTCATGGGAATCCAATTCTGGGTACAGACACCCTTCAAAGATTTGAAGGTGGACTTTACTGAAATAAGACCCAGTGGAGGATACAAATTTCTTTTGTTATTCATCTGTAAGTTTTCGGTTGGGTTGAGGCTTACCCACATGCACTGAAAAGGCAAGAGAAGTAACCAAGACCTTGTTAAGGGATGTAGACATAGAATGCCATTAACCATAGGCTCAGACAATGGCCCGGCTTTTGTTGTCAAGGTGGTACAACAAATAGTCAAAACCCTAGGTATCCAATGGAAGTTACACTCAGCCTACTGGACCCAGAGTTCAGGGAAAGTGGAATCTATGAACTGGACCCTAAATCAGCCATGGCAAAACTATGTCAGGAAAGTAACTTTCCCTGGCCAGATATACTACCCCTACTTCTTCTCCAAATATGCTGTACACCCTGGGCAAAAATAGGATTTCAGATACTATATGGAAGACCCCCTCCACTAGTCAAATACAAGAGGGGACCTGACAGAGCTAGGGAATTTAGAAATAAAAAACAACTACAAGGATTAGGAAAAACTGAACTTGAGATACATAGGTGGGTGAAGGACAAGGTATCTATTTTCCTATGGATAACTGTATGCCCCCACAAGCTTGGGGATCAGGTTTGGATTAAAGAGTGGAAAGGGAATCGCTCAAACCTATCTGGAAGGGACCCTATTTAGTTGTGCTAACCATGACCACAGCCCTCAAGGTTGCAGGACTAACCACCTGGATCCACCATTCTCCAGTAAAGGCAGCCCACCTGTCACTTGACAACCACTTGGAATGGAAAGTGACTGCTAACCAGAATAATCCTTTACAGATCATCCCTAAGAAGATAACAGAAGATAAACAGCCTGCAGCAATACCTGAGAACTCTTTGCAACCAGAAGCTTGAGAAAGTCACCAAGCAACTTAAATGAACTATAACAAATTATTCTCTCTAAAATTTCATTGTCATCCCCTACCTATTTCTCTTTCCATATTTGTTGCTATACTCTTTGCTGTAAGGCTGACCCAAGTTACTCCCACAGATTGGTGCCTCAGTCACAAACTCTTATTAGCCTTCCTCTACTTAATTAGTGTCAGGATGCCTAATTCTCCTTAGATGTATATGATCTGAGTTATGATTGCTGTCCCTGACTTGGAATAAGAAATTGTCAGTAACCTACCCTAACAAAATGAAATTTCTCCTACTGTTAATGCTGAGTTCTCTCATAAGAAGCAAAGTCCCTCCTCAATGTAATGATGACTGTTTCAGGACCTATAACTTGAGATCCTCCCTTTCCCCTGCCTTGATTGGCCTAAAACAACTCCTAGGACAGGGAACTACACACAAGGCCTTCACCACATATACATACCAACATGCAAAATGTTATCAATCCTCCTCGCACTGTTCCCATGACAGAAAAACTTATTGTCAAGGAAGTATTAAAGCAAGACACTTGTGGCAGGGAACATCATGTCATGGAACCCCAGACAAACATGCCTGCTGGACACAACAAACCCACTTTAGATTGTCTGATGGAAGGGGAGTCCAAGACCAGGCCCATAAGGAGGTAACCAACAGGAGGCACAAAATTCTATGAAGCAGACTTCTGAAGTCTGCTCAGGATATTTAAACTTCTAATGGGTCTTATGACTTTAACTCCTACTTATACCAGATTCTAAATTCAACCCATCACCTCCTCAACTTCTCTAACATTCAGTTAACCAAGGACTGTTGGCTTTGTCTGTCTCTAACCCCCTTACATTATGAGGTTACCCCAGTTTCAGATAATGTAACCAATATGGCTATCACCTGCAACATATCAACAGATAACATAAATGTCACAATAGGGCCCATGGTTACTGATATAAAACGAATAGTGTGGGCCTCCTTATGTTTTAAGGACCAACAGGGAACAACCCCCATAGGTAACTAACAACCAATGCAACCAGACTGAGATATACAATCAAACAGATAAAAACCAAGAGTCATCATGGTGCCTTCCCCCTGCAGGAGTATTCTTTGCTTGTGGAACTAATGCTTATTTGTGCCTGTCTGCTAACTGGATGGGAATTTGCACCTTTGCCTTCTTAACCCCCAAATAAATATTCTCCCCAACAACCAATCTCTTATAGTTAATTTGGCTGCACATACCCAGTCTAAACGAGCTATCCAAGCTATACCTCTACTAATTGGGTTGGTAATCACTGCAGAGTAAGTACTGGAGTTGGGGGAGTAGCCTCATCTATTTCCTTTTACCAAAACTCTCCCAAAATCTGACAGATGACATAGAAGAAGTTGCAAACTCCCTGGTAACCCTACAAGACCAGGTAGCCTCCTTAGCAGCAGTAGTATTACAAAATAGAAGAGGGTTAGACCTGTTAACTGCTGAGAAGGGGGGAATATGTCTCTTACTAAATGTGGAATGCTGCTTCTATGTTAACCAGTTAGGGATAGTTAGAGATATGGCCCAACAATTAAAGGAACAGATCATCAAACGAGGCAAGAATTAGCAGACTTATGGAACTCTTGGAGCAACATATGGAATTGGACATCCTGGCTCCTCTCTTTAGCTGATCCTCTCCTAATGCTTTTCATAGCCCTACTGTTTGGTCCTTGTATTCTTAATATGCTAACCAGATTTGACTCCTCTTGCCTAGAAGCTATATAACTCCAAATGATGCTTCAGTAGGACCATTCTAGCTGTCACTACTCTCTTTTGGATGGCGAAGAACCTTAGCTGTCACATTACTCCCTTCAACGTCCATGTCCAGCAGGAAGAAGACAGAATGGTCTCTGTCCCCCTCCCACCTCCTGTGGCAGCAAAGGGTTCCCTGGCCCCCAAAACTGATTTTCTCTAAGTCTGCTACAGCAGCTTGAAAATCAAGAGCAGGTAATGAGAAGGAAAGTTGATAAAAAGCAGATAAAAAGGGGCAGCCAGATGTCGGAAACCAGATACTCCCCTTGCATGCTTTTGGCTTCTGCAATCTTGCTCACCTCTTGTATCAGCCTGCAGCCAGGAACCAGAAGCTTGACTGTACTAGCCCTGCCCATCCAGAGAGCACATATGTATAAAAGATCAGTACAACCCGAGCTGGATGCTCAGCCTTTGGAGGTGACTTTGTTAGGCTGACACCAGTACGAAATAAACAGTCTTTTCTGATTCCTCGAGTGTGTGTCCTTGTTCCTTCCTGGGTTCTGTAACAATAGCTCAGCCAGGACCACCCCAGAAGCAGCTAAGAGCCCAGACCTTACTCACTCACTGCCCTCACCTCAATGACTGGCAACATTTTGCTCAAATAACTCTTTGAAATCAAGGTTGAGTAGTAAGAAGAATAACTTGTGTTCCACTATGTCTTTTCAAATTATTTTCTCTGTCATTTCCTTGCTCCATTTCTAATGCAGTTCCATGTTGTGGAGACACAGGGCAGCTACAAACAATTTCACAGAAAGAAAATTGAGGTCTGACTGTAGGCAGTTGGCCTGGGTCACAAACTTCTGGAGCAGAGATGTGGCTGGACTTTGTTTCTGGTTAAAAACTTTCTTCATTCCATCCCATGGTCTCCCTAGAATGCTTGCCATTACTTTATTGTCTTCAAAAGAACAGTAGAACCCCTAAGGTTCCCAGGTATTTAAATGTAAACTAGAACATCTGACAAGAGAATAAGAATCAAACCCTCTCTCAAAGAAATCCAGATAGCAGTTCCCTTACCTCCACCTTCTAGCTTCACACTTAATTCTATGGGTAATGTTGCTGATTAGCCAGCTTTCAATTAACTTTCAAAAGGAAAATGCTTCAACAGCATTTGTGGGAGTGAGTGGGAGGGAGGGCTAAGCTGGAGACTGGGGGGTGAGTTCAAGAAGAACTGATATTTGTGCTCACTATTCATCTTATTTGGTCTCAACACATTTAATGCATCTGTATTCACTCTTCCTGGGATGCTTGAATAGATTCTAACAACTGATATAACAAATAGGTCAAGTGTGTGTACATATTTCCTGTAAGGGTATAGGTAGTTTCATTTAATTTATAATCATTTTTATTTTGTTGAAAGACTCAATGTCATAAGGTACTATTAACTTAAGTACTCTATGTTATAGATTCACTTTATTGGAAATAATGGAGAGAGACAGTCTCTCACAGATCACTATGGAGGACCCTTTATACTGGAATGGACAGTTAGGCAAGGTGTCATGAAATGACACCATATAATGGGCCGTGATCTTGACATAATTATGCTTTATGGATTTTAAAGAGCTCTCCTTCCCTGGGGCCCACCATTAGCAGCTTTCTCAAGTACTTGGCCACATCAGAAGAGAATGATTCACTATTGGTTTCTGTAAAACACAGAAAGATAGGCCAGCCAGAGCCCTCTGGCAATGGAGTGAAAAGGAATGACAGAGAGGCCACTGGCTCAGACTCCAAGTCATATATCTCCACCACTGACATTGGTCTAACTCCACTGAGATTATTCACTTACAAACTAGGGAAAAATAAAAGTATCTACCTCTTTAAGTTATATGAGGATTAAATAAGAAAATGGACACAGCACATAAGAAGTGTTGAGCAAACGTTAAACATTACCATTCTCATTATTTATTCTCCATATTTTAGCCTGCAAATCTCAGCATACATACTTGACAAGTTAAAAAAAAAAGGAAATTTACATTTTTCCCTAGGGGTAAAACAATGATTAACATGTTTCTCATCTTACAAAATTTTACAAAAAGTGAATATATTTCTAAATATTTGTACAATAGATATTTTTTTATTCAATCAGACAAGTGAGCAAGATATCCACAAATGTTGCATGCCAACTGCTCATCAACTATCTCTACAGTTTATGATTTTGCTTCACTCTTTCCATCTTCTGTTTGTGTAATGTGCTTCACACTCAGAGCCAGGTGTTCCCCTGGCTTTTCTGCAGGTTTATATTTGGGCTGGATATCTTCCATTGGCTCCTCCAATAAAAGTTATGCCTTTTTTAGACATCCACTCACCATCCTCTCCACTCAGCTCTCTGATGAAGGATTGCAGGTTCCCACACCCTCTGCTTATCAGCAACAAAGCAAGGAAGGAGACTGAAGTCAGGTATTGAAAGGGCGGGCCTACGCCGTTGGACTTCATCTTATTCTGTGTTCTTCACCTAGACCATGCCTCCTCCCCTTGAGTAACCTCCCGCTCACCCGTTCAAGCTTCCTGATCAAAACACGCCCAGCGACCTGCGTAACAGGACTCCGACCCTTCCCCAGGTAATCAGCTGAGGCCACAGCCATTACCTCACCAACTGCCTCTAGACCCCTATAAAACCTTTGTGCTTTTGAAACTCGCTCTCTCTCCCCGGTATCTCACCGCTGCATCGGTGCAGGTAGGGGATTGAGCTCGAGCTAGCTCGAATAAAGGATCTTTTGCTTTTGCATCGGACTTGGCTCCCTGGTGGTCTTTGGGGATCACGAATTCTGGGCATAACAATATAAACCCCATGTCTCCATCACTTAGGCTGGACATTCCTCAGTAGAGGTACCACTCATCTCAAGGATAGCTACTCTATAGAATTTCTCCTTCCATCTTCCTGTTAATTGCTCCCTCCTTTTCTCCTTTAGGATCTAGAGGTAAGAGCTTCCTGTGGACCTGGCCCCGTTACTCTACACCCTATCCACACTTTTAAGTGTTCTCTTCTTGAATTATCTAATTATCTGTTTACTAACTGATACATTTTGCTTTGTCATGTGTCAACAAATTTCTAGTCCTATAATCATGATGCTTTGTTCTTCCCTTTCCATTTAATATGACCTCCTTTGTATTGATTAGCATTCTTATAGGTGAAAATGACAAAAATCCAATTTAAACTCTTCTAATTACAATAATAATAATTAAGAAAATACGTTCTTTAGACAAAAATCCAGGAGCTCAAACAACATGTCAAGGATTATTTCTCTCTCCATTTCTTATTCATGTCAGGATTATTTCTCTCTCCATTTCTTATTCTTTCTTTCCTCACTAATGGATTCTCCTAAAGCAAGTTTACCCATATGGTATCAAAGATGACCACCAATAGCTATGGACTTAACACCATGGTAACAAGACTAATTTTAGTTTTTGTTTTTGTTTTTTTTAAAGTGCTTCTTACCCAGAGAATCCAGCAAAAGACATGGGAACGTCCTGATTGGCTTATCTTGGGTCACATTGAGAGACTAAGAGAAAAATTACCAGGTGTACTCACAACTGCAAAGAAAAGACCTTCCACCCGCCCCCCCACCCGCCCCCCGCCGTTCCTGGAACCAGCCAGGGCGTGCCCAGTTGTGGTCTGACCTAAAGGCGGGAACCAATCAAGTTCTGCTGAGTGGTTTGAAATAAAGGCAGGAACCAATCAAGTTTTGCTGAGCGTTCAAATTTAAATGTCAACCAATAACAGCTCTGTAACCGCAAAAAAATCTCTAACTTGTCTGTGCCTGTCTATAAAAGAAGCTGTAAGATCCTTGCTCAGGGCCTCTTAGCGTCACCGGCAATGAGTGCGCGGAGGACCGGGTTCGAACCTGCAATAAACGACCCTTGCCGCTTGGCTTTGACTCAGGACTCTGGACTCTGGTGGTTTGTTTTCAGGGGGTCTCTCGAATCGGGGCACATCAACATGACCAGTGATGGTACTCTGATTGGCCAGGTGTGAGTCAAATGGCAAGAGATATAGAAAGCATCTGCTGAACCACAAAGACTGAGAGTAAAGGAGAAGAGGTGGAATTCTAAATATATGCTAGTCTGCAAAAATAAATGCATATAACCATAAAGCTATAAACTCTTGATAACTCTGACTTCACCAAATGACCCCAAAACTCCTCAGAAATAGTGTATACAAAAACTGCATGGAAAGTCTCATCATCTTCACACTTTTCTCTTAGGCAAGAGCTTCCCCTTTGTCCTGCACAAAAAAAGAACACCACCAAAGAACCATCCTTCAGGCAAGCACAGAGAAACCAAGAGAATTACATTTCTCACATCACACAGCAAGACACTGGGTAAATTTGAATACACAGATGGATTCTGCCTATCCACATCAGAATGGTACACTTTCAGGACCAATTTATATAATTGGTCTATTGAACCAATAGGACTAACTAATATAGCTCATCCTGGTCTCCACCATACTTCCTGGGAGGAAGGCTTGGGAAGCAAGAATGGTGGAAAAAGAAACATTTACTGCAATAAGCCTTTGGAGGAAAAGAATCTTTTTAAAAGACAAGAGTTAAGTTTATAGTCTCAATTACAAAAATCAAAGGACATAGGGAATAAAACTTTAATGATCACCAAAAACAAAATTACCTTCCAGGGACCATGTGACCAAGATTCATGGGATCATGATGCTGGCCAGCCATTGTGCAGCTTCCAGGGTACAATGCAGTGGAAGCCAGCCAGAATCCCTGCCTTTGCTGAGTTTATAGGCAGAAAATTAAGCAGGCATAAAGTGGGATAAGCAAAATGATAGGGGACACACAGGTGGTATGAGAACACAAAAGAGGGGCATCTAACTTAAGCTGGAGGAATCAGTGAAGGCTTCTCAAAGGAAATGATGCTTAGGCCAACACCTAAAGGGGGAGGAAGGATTCAGCAGCAGGCACCGAGTTCTGTTAGGAAGAAAGATCAGGGAGCATAAGGAAAATTAATATCCCAGCATTTCTTCATTTATTCAACAAATGTTGACTGAGGGCCACATCAAGAGTGCAGTAGTGAACAGACCAGATACCTTCAGAGAGAGTTCATGGAAACTAATAAGGAATTCAAAAATAAAAGGTTCAATTACAGATTGTAGTGAATCCTACAAGATTAGAGACAGAGAATATGGAGAGGAGGGTGTGGGACTATATATTAAGATAGTGATCAGGGAACATTTGAGGTAAAGCCTGAAAGGATGAAAACCAACAGTCCTTTCAGAGCTAGGGGAAGAGCATGTTGGAAAGAGGAAGCAGCAGGGCATGCCAAGAGGGCTTGGTCTATGTCTATGTGAAGAACCGAGTTGAAGACTAGAAAGAAGGCCATTGTATGTAGAATGTAGGGGGCAGAGAAGAGAGTGGCTTGAGGTGAGATGGATAGGCTGATCTAATGCGGGCCCAGGAGGGCCAAGGTAAGGGTTTCAGTCCAAGTGCCTGAGGAGCCATTGGAATGCTTTGAGGAGTTACATGACCCACTTTAGCCTTTAGACAGATTGCTGTACCTTCTTAGTGGAGAAAGAATTGTAGAAAGATCCATTAGGATGTCATCTTAGTGGCCCAGGTGAGAAATGGCAGTGCTGTGAACATGATTGGTGGGAGAAAAAGAAATGGAGGGATTTGAAATATATTACATAGGTAGAACCAGTAACACCAGCACAATTTGGTGAGAGAAATGGAAAAATTAAACAAAAAAATCCTTTGCTGGTTTTAGATATGGCATGAATGGTGTTGAGGGACGAGGCAGGAGAAGCGTGCAAAAGCCAAATCATAAAGCTCCTTAGAATTTCTATTAAAGAATTGCATGCTCATGAGAGCAATGGGAAATCCTCATAGTCATGAGGTTTTGGGGTGATGGTAGGTGGCCCAGAGTCAATGGCCAAGAAAAAATTCTTAAAGATGTTTTTCGTGCGGAAAAGGTGATTTTATTAAAGCACCAGGACAGAACCCAGGCAGAAAGAGCTGTACTGAGGTTGTGAAGGCTGGTTTTACACTATGGAGTTGGGGAAGTAGTCAAAAGGGAGGCCTCCAGAGGGACTTTGATATGCTAAAGAGGACTGACTCCTAAGATACCTGAGGCCTTGCTATTGTCAAGCTAAGGTTGTTTTCCCTCTAGTAAGGCATTAACATTAGGACAGTAGGGGGTTCCTGGAGAAATATTATAGTCTATATTTGCTTCAAGTATTTGTCAATGGTCTGCAGATTATGAGGAAATTTAATTTTATCTGCCATTTCTTTCTCGCCTTTGTTCCCCATATCACTATTGAGGGGTGATGTGGGGCTCCAGGAAACTGGGTCTACAGGTTTCTGGAGATTAGGCTATTTATAAAATTGCCTTTTTCTTGTAATGTATAATATATTAGTAAACTGATGGAGACCCATGTCCTGTATGACTGTGATCTCTATCAGTTAGCCATTTGTTTTCTTTCTTCTCCTTTGTCCTTGGGCAGTCAAGAGTGCCTGAGGAATATCACACATATCCCACCTAGGGGTGGGGAGTGTGCTAGCTTGTATTTTGCCCTCAGCCTGCCTCAAGCTCCCTCATCACTTGAACAGTTTGAAAAGATTATTTCATTGTTCTTATTGTGGTTGTTTTAGACATAGTGTTCTGGAGATCTTACTAGAAAGGGGCAGGAATGGTGAGAAGAGGAAAACTGGGGCAAGGGGTGTTGATGTGCTAATGCAGGCAGGGGCAGTGGTGCCCTTTGGAATTCAGTGTGTGTTCTTGTTTTCTCCTCTTCTGACAGTAGAACATATGAAGTATATTTAGCACCTGAGAACCTGCTCTATGGTTCATATGGTTTCCATTTGGGGACTAAGGGTGGAGGTATGTCCTTGCAATGTCTCCACCCCCACCCCCACAACCTACAGACTACAGAATTCCACCTCCTATCAAGCCACACATGACTCCACTTTCCTACCTAGGCTGACAGTATTTAAACTCCCCCAGGAAACACCAAGAAAAAGATCAAGCAGGGCAAGATATTACAGGAGGGGAGCAATGCTAATTTATGTTAATTTCAAGTTTCAATTCCTTATTGTATTTTTCTTAACAAGTGAATTTCTCTTTCAAAAAATCACATTAATTAAATACTGTACTTCTGCTCCCAGCAGTCTAATTATCACAACCATGTAATCTGCTAAAAGAGCTGGATTAAAATGTTTGATTTTAACACATGGTTTTCGAGGACAGTTTCCTAAGTGCCCAACATTTACTAATTGAAAGGAAAAACTATGACCATTACTTCTGGCCTAAATGCTGCCAGAAAATAAGAGCCACATCATCCCTTCTTATGCCCTATCCACCCCATTCTTCCTTCCATCAATACTGAGGGGTTTGCAGAGTTTGTTTTGAAACTCCACAGCACTGACACCAGCACCAAGCCCCAGTACTAGCTATCTCATGCTTTTATGTCCTGCACAATGTAGAGGTTAGGGAACATGCAAATTACAATCTTGGCTTTGTTACTTATCTGTCCAGGCTTTAATTACCTCAGAGTTGGTATTTCATATGCATTAAAATATTCACACATTTAGCATTTGGAACATAGAGCTCTAGAAGTGTTTGCTATTATTATTATCATTAATATTATTATTACTAAACTTCTGCTACTGTCCAAGGCCTTCTCAGGGGAGGTTTTGATTGGTCCTTTGCACCATGGTATACATTTTGGACATTGGTTCATTCCCTCAGAGGAATTTGCAATAAAGTGCTAGTCTTAATAACGGTAAAACAAAAAGAAATTTCAGGCTGAAGGGAGGGGTCAAGGCCCCACAGGAATTTTTATCCCTGAGGGAAGCTTCCTAAGTGAACTATGCCTGCCTGGGCCCTCAGCACAGAGCAAGTCTGGTCTCAGAGGAGCCAACCTGTAATGGGGTCACCTGATGAGCCAACTGTACTGAGGCACCAGCAAAGCAGGGACTCTGTGGCAGAAAGGGTGAGAGAAATGTTCCATTCCCATTGATTTTTGCGGTCAGAAGATCCAGGAGGGAGCTGTTTAATTTCAGCATGCATGTATATTTGTGCCATCTGGGGACACACACACACACACACACACATACACAAACTTGGCCCTGAGCAAAGGCACTCAGAGGAGGAGGAATATTTGTGGGCTGTGAACATGTGAATAGACAAGAACAACCTCTTATTCATCCAACATTCCAGAGTGCAGCAGAAAGTGTTTCCACTCAGGGCACTAAAAAGTTTGCCACTCCTGGAGTCTGAAGAAAGATGGGTAGGGGTAGGGCAAAAGGCCCTATCCCTAAGTGGGAGGCCAGGCCAGCCAGGGATGGTGGATTCCAATTAGGCACCAAGGCAGCTGCAAAACCCTAGATCAGAGCAGAAAAAATGTAGAGACAGAAAGTTAGGTGCTTTTATGTTAATGAACCCAAGCCATGTTGGATCACTGTTTAGAAAAATGATTTGGTTTTTCTTTCTTTCTTTTTTTTCCATTCAATCAGTGATTTAATTATGAGAAAAGTGAATAGTGTTAAAGATGCAAAGGCACCAATCGTCCAGGAGGCCTGAAAGGGTAAATACAATTATACATTGTAATGAAACCAAGCGGAGTGCCTTCCAGCCGCTGGTTCAAAGCACTCAGCTATGATTTTGGAGAAGCATAAACAATACAAAAACCAATAATTGCTGTGTCAGTCACAGCATCCGTGCAGAATACCAAGTACGGCTCCAAGCCTCCGGCTTCCTGGTGTTGAAAGGGGGCATACAGAAACACTGTCTGCTGGGAAAACCCTAGGGACCAGGCAGTTATTTGTCTCTAACACCTTCAGGACCTCTTCCCAGATCTCCATCACCCTCCCAACCCCCACAGAGGTACTAGCAATCACAACCCACCCCAATCTATTTGTTACCAAACACAGAACTCAGAATTTGCAGGCAACAACAGGCTGAGAGCAGGTCTTGCTTTTTCAACTGCATCCAAGCAGTCCAACCAATGGTTTCATGGATGTCATTCTCCCTAAAACAGCACTATCTGATAGAAACACAATGTGAGCCACATATGTAATTTTTAATCTTCTAGTAGCTATATTAAAACAATAAAAAGAAATAGATGAAATTAATTGTAATAGTATATTTTAACTCAAATCATCCAAAATACCATAATTTCAACATATAATCAATATAAAAAAGTATTGATGATATATTGGGCATTTTTTTGTACTAAGTATTTGAAATCAGGTGTGTGTTTTAGGTTTATAGTACATCTCAATCAGACTAACCATATTTCAAGTGCTCAGTAGCCACATGTAGCTAATGGTGCAGCTTATCTCAGGGTACAAAACAAACCACTGATCCCCTGAGGTACCTTGCACCTTGGGCTCTGTGAGCCTGGAACCTGCCTCTCACCCTTATGTGGAGGAGAACCCTACCTGTTTCTTAAGGTCTGAAGACCAGTACCTTGAACCACCCTCATCTGTCAAGCAGCTGTACTGAGGCCTCTCCAGGCTAGAGAGAAAATAGCCCAGAGGGCCCAAGTTGGCCACTGCAACTTGCTCAGGTTGGAAAAAAAAAGCTGTAGAAGTTGTCTCTGAACAATGGCATTGACAACAGAGATTCACGATCCTAGAGGCTGGGGAAAAGGAAGGTCAGTGGCTATCTTCCAGTAACTCTGGTGATAAGAGGCAGGGATCCATGAGATTCTGTGGCAGGCAGCCTGTGTGTC
The DNA here is from genome assembly GCF_022837055.1 of Prionailurus viverrinus. Classification (NCBI taxonomy): domain Eukaryota; kingdom Metazoa; phylum Chordata; class Mammalia; order Carnivora; family Felidae; genus Prionailurus; species Prionailurus viverrinus. Next base: position 38,494,451 of record NC_062575.1, on the reverse strand, counting down.
CATTTGCCCACCAAGATTCTACCCAAAAAACTTTGGGCATGATATTCACATTGCAAGTGGAATCTTGATATCTGGGCCCAGCAGGCCTTTCTGAGGTACTGGAGAAAGTGCAGCTGCTCTCCACCCCCACTCTATCAGGCAACAGAGGGGCTGTGTCAGCCCTGCTTGCAGACTGTTTGAAATGCAACTCTGCCTGCCTCTGCTCCCTTGTAGACACTCTACAAAGAGGCCCCACTGAGCACTTTAATTTCTAGTGGTGATAATAACTGAAATTGGTGTTCCAGTTGAAAGAGGAGAAAGGCCCAGCTTCCCCACTCCCAGGGGAGAGCTGAAAATCTCATGAACTCCCAGCTCTCCCAGTGGACTTACTAATAAATAGCCTTTTTCTAAAGGACCCCAGGAACCCTCATCTCTGTCCAGTTTAACTCCAAGGACCCTGAGATCACTTTCTCTCCTCTCTCTCCCACATGAGTTTCCTCTTTCTCTACACAAATTTTCCTTTCTTTCCACCTCTTAGGAAAAAGTGTCCCTTTTTCTGGCCCAGGGCAAACTCACCCCAAGGCCCTGGTCCAATCCTTTGATGCACCAGCCTCACTCACCCCCGTCTTCACTCTCTTGCACCTTCAGTCTCTGTTCCTCCTTCATTACCCTTTTCCACAGCACACAAATAAGCCTCCTCCCTCAGACACCTCTACCACTCCTGCACTACATCATGCCTTCCTCTCTAGGTCACAGTTGTTCCCTTCATACTCTTTCCTCCCTATTCCTTTGCAATGTGGCTTCTCTCCCTGTAGTATCTGGCACTACTTTCAGATCCCCAGGATCCTGGTCACACAAATTCTAATGCTCATCTACGTCTAAGCACCACCTACACCATGGCCAATACACTTACCCTCACCACAATCTTTGGGAAGCTTGCAGGTCACTGGGTCTTCTTCAAGTAGTCACAGTATGTTCTCCATCACTCTGTAAGGGGATCTAGATCCTATAAGGGGCCTACCACTTATTGAGGCCATGAGAGTCTTGATTTCAGGGACCATGACAGCCATTCATTCAGTTACTCATTAGGCAAATACTTACTGAACATCTACTGTGGGACAAGCATGGGTCTGGCACTGTGGAGCAGGAAGGGAACAAAACAGCAAGACCTTGGTCCTCATGGACCATTCCAGTTGGGCAGACATCAAATATGAAAAAAAATAAATTTTTAAAATCAATATAACTGCAGATAGGAACAAGTGCTATGGAGATATAAAACCAGGATGATATGATAAAGGAGAGGTTTATGAGGGAGAAGGCAATTTAGATTGGATGGTCAAGGAAGGACTCTCTTTTTTTTTTTTTTTTCAACGTTTATTTATTTTTGGGACAGAGAGAGACAGAGCATGAACGGGGGAGGGGCAGAGAGAGAGGGAGACACAGAATCGGAAACAGGCTCCAGGCTCTGAGCCATCAGCCCAGAGCCTGACGCGGGGCTCGAACTCCCGGACCGCGAGATCATGACCTGGCTGAAGTCGGACGCTTAACCGACTGCGCCACCCAGGCGCCCCGCAAGGAAGGACTCTTTTATGAGGGGACATTTAGTCTGAGGCCTGAATAAAATAACTTTCCACTCAGGCTCATTTGCAGCATAGATATTCATGTTGTCCACAACTACTGTTCTCCTTCACTGGTCAGTACCCGTGCTGTACTGGTTGTTAAGTATTTTTAATATCTATTTCTTCTGGCCCCAGCCAAGATAAAATAAAGGGCTAGAGCATGAGTTACAAAGACCCTGAGGTGAGAGGGAACTTGCACTCATGGAACAGAAGGTGAGCTGATGTCACAGGAATGTGACAAGTATGGAGGGCCAGCATGTATGTCTAGTCCACCTTGGTAAGGCATTTGGATTTTGTTCTCAGTGCTTGGGACAATTTTAAACAAGACCCAGATGTGCTCTGAATTGTATTTTAAAATAGTACTTCAGCTGCTTTGTGTATTGTGGAATTTAGGAAGATGAGAGTGAAAGCAGAGAATTGGATAGGAAGCTATCTATCTTCGTTAGGATTCCCCAGAAGTAGGCTCTAAGCTAGTATAAGGGATGTGATACCCTAAAACTGGTAGGAGAAAAGGAAGTGAGATAAAGAATGGGAAGCAACCATTCTCAAGCAGGCCACCACTGTGGGCAACTGGAAATTAATCTCATTAAGAATTTGGGGAGGGTGTGTAGAACATGCAGTTCAGATTATGCCACCCCAAATTTGAGGGAACTGGAGCATTATTGTACCAGAGTTAATTCCCCAGCACTTCTAGCCTGATGTGTATGAAAGTAGAGTGGGCTCTGCAAAAAAAAGTCCGAGTGTATGGGTGGGGCACTGCCCAAATCTGCCACAGAGGATATTTCTCCAATCCACAGGAGAGATCAAGATGGCTTGGAACTAAATGGTAGAAGTAGTGATTAAAACGAAAGAAAGGAATGAAGTTCTGACACATACTACAACATGGATGAACCTTAAAAGCATTATGCTAAGTGAATTAAGTTAGATGTAGGAGAGCAAATATCGTATGATTCCACTTAAATGAAGTACTTAGAATAGGCAAATTCAGAGAGACGGAAAGTAGATTAGATGATACCAGAGCCTGGGGAAAAGGGGAATATAGAGCTATTTCTTAATGAGTACAGACTTTCTGTTTGGGGTGATGAAAAAGTTTTGAAAAAAGATCGTGGTAATGGTGGTACAACATTGTAAATGCAATTAATTTTACTGAATTATACACTTAAAAATGGTTAAAACATTTTGCTGTATGTATTTTACTACAATTTTAAAAAATTAATAATATCAAAAACCATTGAATTATATAATCTAAATGAGTGAATTGTGTGGTATGTGAATGATATCTCAGTAAAGCTGTTTTTTAAAACAGAAAGGGAAGTGAAGACAATCAGAATATGAATTAAGCCCATGGCACTGGCTGATGGATTGAATGTTGTGGGTGAGAGAGAGGCATAAAGGATGATGGCCGTACTATCCTAACCACCTGCTTAAGCTAAACTGGTTGGAAGCTACCCACCAACATTGGTCTTTCACACTTGGAGGATCACAGGAAACTTACCACAGGAAGGGTGGGAAAGTTAGGCAGTGTTATGCAGAGCTTGTTACAAAACTTAATGGTCTTGGGGCACCTCGGTGGCTCAGTCATTAAGACTCTGACTTCAGCTCAGGTCATGATCTCGTGGTTCATGTGTTCCAGCCCCACATCGGGCTCTGTGCTGACAGCTCAGAGCCTGGAGCCTGCTTCAGATTCTGTATTTCCCTCTCTGCACCTCCCCTGCTCACGCTGTGTCTCTACCTCTCAAGAATAAATAAACATTAAAAATTAAAAAAAAATTTAATGTCATCAGTTTCTCTTCCCAGGCACACCTTTAACACAAAGGTCATTGAAGCTCTTAGGTCCACTGTGATGTGCTACATTCCAGAGAGCAGGGCACCTCCATGTCTTAGCCTCTCCTTTTCAATTAACTTTCACCAGATCACAAAATACTGCCATTCCTAGAAAATCAAGTATGGCAGCTAGAAGCTAGTAAAGAGGATATACATACCCAGCCTACTGGGCAATGCACAGCTACCATTTCCCTTCTGTGCCTCTGGATTTAGGAGCTAGGCAAGGGCAACATTCTTAACTTTTTTTTTTTTTTTAAGAAAGTCTGCTTTAGCTTATTGCAGTTGGTTAAACCAATAAGCCTACATTTTACTTGATCTTTTTCTAACCAGCTGAGCTTGTAAAGCCATATGTGAGTCAAGCTAAAAGTGTCACCAGTCACATGTTCTTGAATCACATCTCATTGAACCAATACAATTTTCTCCATTGACTTAATTCCCAGGCAACGATTTCTGTTTTAAAGAATGATGCCTTGATTCAATCACACAGTGAGACTGCGACAACGCTCCAGAGTGACAAATGGTTATGTAATGGGCCAGATGGTTGAAGGGGTAACCTAGCCAAAAACTGGCCCTTTGCATGCATGCAGAAATACCATGAGGGACCACACTTCTTCACGTGTAAAGACACAGTCTGATTTTTATCCTTGCCATCATAGAACCTGTAAATATTATCCCTGCGGGATACCTTGAAGACAACTAGTTTAGCATCTGTATTTCCCTTATTTTCATCACAAGAGACTTGACTTGCTTGAGGTCACACAGTCAGTAGGTGTTACCAGGCTAGACTGCTGGTCTCCTAATTCTCATTCCACTCTCTTTCCCTTGCATTGCACTGCCTTTAATTGCCAACAAAGATTTCCCAGTTGAACCCAGGGTTATGAAATCATAATGAACTTTGGCAGAATGAGTAAATTGTGACAACCAGAAATAATTGTGCACTCATATGCAGTAGGTACTCTGTGCCAGATGTGTTTTGTCTCACTGTGCCACTCTGCTGCTAAGCCAGAGCATATGAAATTTGACCCTCTGTGTCTGAATGGTTCCTTGATTCAGAAGGACAGATGAGAAGGAAACATAGAGTAAAGGGTTAGTGCAAGAAGTCTGATTAGGATGGGATGCCAAGAAATAGTAATCGAGAAACTGGCTGGCAAGTGTGGGTAGGAAGATGGTCTGAGCCTGTGGTTCATGAGGTGCCTCCACCACAGTTGCAGGTCAAGCTATTATTAATCACCTCCCAAAGTTGGGCTTAAATATATCTATAAACAAGTGTCATATGAACAACTATGTACAGAAAGCTGACTTAATATGCAAATGTCTAACTTATCCAAGTATTCAAGTATGTTTTTCATCACTTGGTTAAAACCTCATCCAATCCTGGCACTTTTCTTCATTATGACAACTGTGAGATGTAATTCATCACACACACACACAAAAGGGCATACACCATAGTGCTTACCTCCTACCCACCAACCCTCCCACTTCCATCTGCTGTGTCAGGTAGGTGGGTATGGGAGAAACCTACATATTTCTTTACCATACAGTGAGAATTTCTCATTAACCTGAAAAATCATCTTTGATGGGTTTCATTCTTTCATCACCATAACTTAATGTGAATGAGAATAGGTAAATTACCCAAACTGGTTAATTCCATCATTGTGGTAAGCACTGCTAAAACATCTGAGAGTCAGGAGAGAGGCTAAGGAAGCCCCAGAAATGTGTGGGAAAGCCAAAGGGCAGCCATCTGAGACTTGTTGAGTCTTAAGTCACGGAATAGAGAAAGTAGGCAAGGGCAGGAGCCCAATATTCTCCCTGATGTTCCTCACCAACCTCAGTTCTACCCACTCTTCAAGGTTCAGCTAATGCCCCTCCTTCCAGGGAGGTTTCTGTAACTAGTCCACTGGATGGTCTCTTTTTGGAATCTCTATGCATTTAGAGTTTGACACTAAATTAAATCAAATCCAGCAACCATTTATTATTTTACGAGCACTAATGATGTGGTGTCTTCAGAGTAGTTCATTCCAGATAGGGAGGGGGATTGAAGGACACAAAGACAAATGCATCTGACAGCTGTAATTGTTGATAATATCCTCAGAGGTGGGATGGACTTCACAAAGGGTTCACCTTCCAGAGTATGCGACACTGAATGGAGATCCCTCTTTTGGCTTCTCCATATGGTCAGGTTCTAAAGTTAACACGAAAAGAAAAAAAAACAAGGATTTTCAAGATTATTCTTGAAACTCCCTTAGAAAGATGCTATTCAGGAGACCAAGGTACTCTTACAGTGAGCCCATCCAGCCAACATTCCTCCCACCACTGGGACAGATCTGCTTCCTCAGTTGGCTTATGTTTTAGGAAACGTTTTATGGAAAATTGGTGTTGTTAAATACTGGAGTCACAATCAGTGATGTGAAATACTCATATCTAGAGGCACATGAGACCAACCTGAGCTGGGAAATAGTAGGTCTATGGCTCTTGTTCTTTCCTCACCTGGGCAAATGCTCATTGGAGGTATAGGCACAATTGTCAGTACTATTCAAAATGATTTTCTCTCTCATTTTCTTGCTCTCACACTCTCTCAATTAAATTTTGTCACCTAAACTTTTTGTGCTTGACTTCTTTGTCCAGCCCCATATGTGGTCCTCCTGTGCATGTCTGTCCCTCCCCTCAGTCATATTTATACAGAACCTCCTGTGTCTCCAGAATGTTTCTTGGCTGACTGCAAATACTTTGGAAGTGAAGGGAAGGAGTCTTCTCCTAGTCTGTATCCCACTCAGTGTGCACACAGTCCAAGACACAGAGAAAGGGTCCAACACCTACTTATTAGTGAGAGCCTCCTGGTTCAGGAGCTCTTTGAGGTCTTTTCCCAATTTTTAGACAGTAAAGCATCCAAGGCTTTTTCTAGAGATTTGTGCTTCATTCACAGCTCAGCTCTGGAGCCTCCTCCTAAGAGTCCTGCCTCTGGAAATAAACATTTGTGCTCTGTCCTTCTGTGTGGGAGGCCGACTGATGCCATCCCCTTCTTGTAACATAAGCCCCTACTAGTGCAGTGTTTCTGAGCACTCAGGACTCACCTGGCCAGGCTGCTCTCCTTCTCAGGCAGATTTCTTGAAGAAATAACCTAGGGAATGAAGCAGGGCATAGAGAGTCATCATGCCACCAGGCCCCACTTTTAGGGGAGGTCAAGGGAAAAATAGGATCACAAATACCATATTATTTCACTCATGCATAGAATTTAAGAAACAAAACAACAAAAAAACAAAGAGACAAACAAAAGAATACATTAAAACACAGAGAACAAACTGGTGGTTGCTAGAAGGAAAATGGGTAGGAGGATGGGTGAAGTAGTTAAGGGGATTAAGAGTGCATTTGTCTTGAAGAGCACTGAGAGATATATAGAATTGTTGTATCATTATATTATACACCTGAAACTAACATAACACTGTATGTTAATTGTACTTGAATTAAATAAATGCATAGATAGATAAAAATTAAAAATAAATTAAATAGTGGGATGGAAAGGCTGGAAGAATTTAAGGGAAAATTTTCCAAACAAATTTTCCTAACTTATTTTTATAGGTTTGAATAGCCCATTCTGAGTTAGTCATATTTCAGCTTCCTCCATCCCTCACATTAGAACCAAGCTAAAATTTAAAAAGGAAAGTCCTTGAACCTCTTAGTTTTTCTTTTCTACAAAATGGAAATAATACCAATATCTCGCAAGGTGTTTTTTTCACCTCAAATGTTTATTTTTTTATTTTATTTTATTTTATTTTTTTAATTTTTAAAATGTTTTTATTTATTTTTGAGACAGAGACAGAGCATGAGCAGGGGAGGGGCAGAGAGAGAGGGAGACGCAGAATCCGAAGCAGGCTCCAGGCTCTGAACTGTCAGCACAGAGCCCGACGCGGGGCTTGAACTCACGGACTGTGAGATCATGACCTAAGTTGAAGTTGGACGCTCAACCGACTGAGCTACCCAGGCGCCCCAATGTTTGTTTATTTTTAAGAGAGAGAGAGGGAGAGAAAGTGGGGGAGGGGCAGAGAGAGAGAGAGAGAGACACAGAATCTGAAACAGACTCCAGGCTCTGAGTTGTCAGCACAGAGCCTGATGTGGGGCTAGAATTCATGAATCCATGAGATCATGACCTAAGCTGAAGTCAGATGCCTAATTGACTGAGCCACCAAGGCACCCTTCACATGGTGGTTTTAAGGATTAAACAGAATGTTACATGCATGGCCAACTGTAAAGTTGACAAATGCTATGAGCAAAGTCACCTTCTAGGACAGACACTAAGAAAAGCAAGCAGGAGCCATGCCTTGGGAGGTAGTTGGTACAGTGCCTAAGAAAGCAGACCTGGGAGTCAAACAGAGATGGGATCAATCCCCCCGGGAGGAGCCTGGAACATTTTTTTTCTGTCTGCAGTCATTCTCCTCCTAGTAACTTTTGGTAGGGGCAGGCACTCCCTCTTCTGCTCTCAGTCCATGTATTTAGGTATGGGGGAATATCATAAGCTGTCCTGTGCCCCATTCCTAGATATTTTCAGTTATGTAAATAAATAAATAAATGTCTTTTCTGATTAAGCTAGTTGGTAATGGGCCCAAGTCGCTGGTCATCAGGAATCCTAACACAGCATAGTTTAAAAATTCACGGTATGCAGGGTAGGGCAAAATCACCTAAGGCCTTGCATGTTAAGAGGACAGATTAGCCATACTATGCTAAGCACAGAGAGCTCCATGAACTTGCTCTACCAGGCATTTTCAAATCCTTCTCAGCCTGACTAGTAGGCTCAGATACAGAGATGTCCATGCTGACATGGGCACTCACTTCACCTCATTTCTGTCTTGGTCTCAGTTGAAGGGAACCAATAGAAGTCCAGAAAAAATGTGAACATTTCATGTTCTTGGATGATTCACACTGGGTCTCCATAGTTGAGATGCCTCTGACAAAAGAACCCAATGTTCTGGGGCTCTTGTCTTACCAGGAGAAGAAAGGCTGCTTCTTGTTTCAGTAGTTGCAAAGATTCTGCTGACATGCCAAATGGTTGCATATAAAAATTTGGACAAACATAATCACTTCTGATTGTGAAATGTTCTGCCATGACTGCAAGATGGAGAGACTAGTTCAGAGCTTATTGAGACCCTAAGAGAGCCTATCTCATTACATCTTGAAAACCTGGTCCACTGTAGGCAGAAATGTGTTCCACTTTCAACTCTGGCAATCAGATCTCTCGGACCATTGGTGCTGATCACTAGTTCTGGGTGTCAATATAGTCATCAGCTGTGTTGATTTTTTCTCCCCTACCTCTGCTACATTTCTTTTCCAGCCTGCTACAAACCGAGGGGGGACTTTTATCAAGCCATATTTTATAACCATCTAGGGCATTGGAGGGAAAAGTCAGCACTGTCTTCTCATTGTGCTTTCATAAAATGCTGCCATTTCTTTCTTTCCAGAAGAGTTGCATCCTTCAAGTTAGGAGTCTTAAAGTTCACATAATCATGTTTCAGTGATTTATTTATTTGTTGGAAACATTCCTCTTTAGTCCAGTATGAACATATGGAAGGGAGAAAACAATTTATTCAGAATAGGGAGGTTTCTTCCCAATTACATTTCTTGTCATTATTCCTCTTGTCAGGAAGTCAGGTTTGAAAACTGCAGATAATCAAGAAGCCTGAAAAGAGCCACAGATGCTCACAAATATCCCTCACTCCAAGCTTGCTTTAGAAGCACAACAGCCAGCCTGGTACTCCAGGCTTTGCTTCCATGCCAGAGAAAAATCACCCTCAGCTATTTGTGAATATGAGCTTCTGCCTTAGAAAAACTGATGTCAGCTACAAGTCTATCTTTTTTTTTTAACATCCTCATGACATATTATTTTATTACTTGAAGTTTATAACTTTTGATACTCTTTTTTTAATATACATATTTTATTTGTTTTAAATAAGTTATATACTAGTATAATTCATTAATAATACAGAATATCTTCCAATTATTCTACAGGTCTGGGTTTGAGTGTTTTGTTTTGTTTATATTTGTTTATTTTTTTATTTAATATTTTAAAAATTTTAAATCCAAGTGAGTTAACATTTGGTGTAGTAATAATTTCAGGAATAGAATTTAGTGATTCATCACTTGATACTCTTTCCCCATCTCACCCATGCCCCAACTCCCTTCTCCTCTGGCAACCACGATTCTGTTCTTTCTATGATTTTGTTTTGTTTTGTTTGTTCCTTTGTGTTGCTTTTTAGATTCCATATATAAGTGAAATAATATGCTATTTTCCTTTCTTTTTATGACTCATCTTTTTAGCATAATTTCCTCAGGGTAGATCCATGTTGTCACAAGCAACAAGATTTCATTCATTTTTATGGCTGAGTAGTATTCCATTATATATACATACCACATCTTTTCTATCCATCTATTAATGGATACTTACATTGTTTCTATGTCTTGGGTATTGTGAACAATGCTGCAATGAACACAGAGGTGCATATATCTTTTCAAATCAGTGTTTTTGCCAAAACAATCTACATATTCAATGCAATTCCTATCAAAGTAATACCAGCATTCTTCACAGAACTAGAAAAAATAATCCTAAAATTTGTATGGAACCAGAGAAGACCCCGCATAGCCAAAGCAAGCTTGAAAAAGAAAACCAAAGCAGGAGACATCACAATCCCAGACTTCAAGCTATACTAAAAAGCTGTAATCATCCAGACAGTATGGTACTGGCACAAGAACAGACACTCAGATCAATGGAACAGAATAGAGAACCCAGAAATGGACCCACAAACATATGTCCAACAAAACTTTGACAAAGCAGGAAAGAATATCCAATGGAATAAAGACAGTCTCTTCAGCAAGCGGTGCTGGGAAAACTGGACAGTAACATGCAGAAGAATGAACCTGGACCACTTTCTTACACAGTACACAAAAATAAACTCAAAATGGATGAAAGACCTCAATTTAAGACAGGAAGCCATCAAACACCTCGAGGAGAAAGCTGGCAAAAACCTTTTTGATCTTGGCCGCAGCAACTTCTTACTCAACACATCTCCAGAGGCAAGGGAAACAAAAGCAAAAGATGAACTACTGGGACTTCATCAAAATAAAAAGCTTCTGCACAGCGAAGGAAACAATCAGCAAAAGTAAAAGGCAACCGATGGAATAGGAAAAGATATTTGCAAGTGACATATCAGATAAAGGGTTAGTATCCAAAATCTATAAAGAACGTATCAAATTCATCACTCAAAAAACAAACAAATAATCCAGTGAAGAAATGGGCAAAGACATGAATACACATTTCTCCAAAGAAGACATCCAGATGGCCACCCGACACATGAAAAACTGCTCAACATCACTCATCATCAGGGAAATATAAATCAAAACTACAACGAGATACCACCTTGCACCTGTCAGAATGGCTAACATTAACAACTCAGGCAACAACAGATGTTGGTGAGGATGCAGAGAAAGAGGATCTCTTTCACATTGTTGGTGGCAATACAAGCTGGTGCAGCCACTCTGGAAAACAGTATGCAGGTTCCTCAAAAAACTAAAAATAGAACTACCCTACAGTCCAGCAATTGCACTACTAGGCATTTATCCATGGGATACAGGTGTGTTGTTTCAAAGGGACACATGCACCCCCATGTTTATAGCAGCACTATCAACAATAGCCAAAGTATAGAAAGAGGTCAAATGTCCATCAATGGATAAATGGATAAAGAAGATGTGGTGTATATATGCAATGGAGTATTACTTGGCAATCAAAAAGAATGAAGTCTTGCCATTTGCAACTACGTGGATGGAACTGGAGGGTATTATGCTAAGTGAAATTAGTCAGAGAAAGACAAAAATCATATGACTTCACTCATATGAGGACTTTAAGAGACAAAACAGATGAACATAAGGGAAGGGAAACAAAAAATAAAAACAGGGAAGGGAACAAAACAGAAGAGACTCATAAATATGGAGAGCAAACTGAGGGTTACTGGAGGGGTTGTGGGGGGGGGTGGGCTAAATGGGTAAGGGACACTAAGGAATCTACTCCTGAAATCATTGTTGCACTATATGCTAATTTGGATGTAAATTTAAAAAAAATAAAAAATAAAGAACAAAGCAAAAATGAACTATCAAGATAAAAAGAACCATCAAGATAAAAAGCTTCTGCACTGCAAAGGAAACAATAAAAAAAAAAAAACTAAAAGGCAACAGACAGAATGGGAAAAGATATTTGCAAATGACGTATTGGATAAAGGGCTAGTAGTCTCTAATGATCCTTTTTATTTCTGTAGTATCAGTTGCAAGTTTGTTTTCTTTTTTTCATTTCTGGTTTTATTTACTTGAGCCTTCTCTCTCTTTTTTATTTTTCCTGGTGAGTCTAACCAAAGTCAATTTTGTTTATCTTCTCAGAGAATCAGCTCTTAGCTTCATTGTTCCATGGTCCTTTTAGTCTCTATTCCATCTATTTCTGCTGTAATCTTTGCTATTTCCTTCCTTCTACTAACTTTGGGCTTTTGTTTATTCTTGTCTAGTTCTGTTAGGTTTAATGTAGATTGTTCATTTTGAGAATTTTCTTGTATCTTGAGATTGGTCTGTATTGCTACGAACTTCCTTCTTAGAATCACTCTTGCTTTATCCCATAGATTTTGCTATATCATATTTGTATTTTTATTTGTCTCTATATTTTCTTATTTATTCTTTGATTTTTGATAACCCATTGTTGTTCAGTAGCATGTTGTCTAATCTCCACATATTTGTGATTTTTACAGGTTTCTTCTTGTTACTGACTCCAAGTTCCATACCATTGTAGTCAGAAAAGATACTTGATATTATTTCAATGTTCTTAAATTTACTGGAGCTTGTTTTATGGCCTAACATGGATTGATTCCAGAGAATATTCCATGTGCACTTGAGAAGAGTGTATACTCTGCTCCTTTGGGGTGGAATATTCTATACCTATTCATTAAGTCCATATTATCTAATATGTTAAGGCCAGTGTATCTTTGTTGATTTTCTGTTTGGATGAACTATCCATTGATATAAGTAGAGTGTTAAAGTCCCCTACTGTTATTGTATTGCTATCAATTTCTCCCTTTAAGTCTGTTAATTTTTGCTTTATATATTTTGGTGCTTTATGTTGGGTGCATATGTATTTACAAATATTATATCTTCTTGTTGGGTTGACCCATTTATCATTGTGTACTGTCCTTCTTTGCCTTTTATTACTGTCTTTGTTTTAAAATCTATTCTGTGTGAATATGGCTACACCAGCTTTCTTTTCATTTTCACTTACACAGAATATCTCTTTCCATTTGAAGTGAGTTCCTTTTAGGCAACATGTAGATAAGTCCTTTTTTAAAAAAAAAAATCTATTCAACCACTCTGTCTTTTGATTGGAGAATTTAATCCATTTACATTTAAGGTAATTATTGATAGGTATACTTATTGCCATGTTGTTAATTGTTTTCTGGTTGTTTTTATAGTTCCTCTTCCTTTCTTCCTTTCTAACTCTCTTCCATCGTGCTTTGATGACTTATTTGAGTGTTATGTTTAGAATCCTTTCTCAATTTCTATTATGTATCTATTTTAGGTTTTTACTTTATGGTTACTCCAAGGTTCACATGTAATATCCTATATATAACAGCCTATATTAAGTTTATAAGCAAGTTAAATTGAACTCATTGAAAAATTCTATATTCCCCCTAACACACACTTTTTGACGTCACATTTTACATTCTTTTTTATTTTTTGTTCCCTTAACTATTTATTGTTGTTTTAGTTAGTTTTATTACTTTTGCTTTCAATTTTTCACTACCATTATAAGGAAAAAAGTCACCACCTTTACCATACATTTACGTTTAACAGTGAGATTTATTCTTATTGTATATTGTCTTATTATTTATTAGTGCCATTTCTCTTCAGCTTAAAGACATCACTTTAATATTTCTTGTAATGTAGGTTCAGTGGTGATAAATTTCTTTAGCTTCTGCTTCTCTGGAAAACACTTATCTCTCCTGTAACCTTGCCAAGTCAAGTATTCTTGGTTGGAAATTGTTTTCCTTTCAGCACTTTGAATATACCATGCCACTCTCTTGTAACCTGCAAAATTTCTGCTGAAAATCTGGTGATATTCTTATGGAGTTTCCTTTGTACATAGCAAGTTGTTTTGCTCTTGCTGTTTTTAAGATTCTCTTTTTATCTTTAACATTTAACAATTTATTATATACATTGGATATATTGCTGATTCAGTTCCAGACAACTGGAATAAAACAAATATAGCAATAAAGGCAGTCAAATAAATTTATTGGCTTCCCAGTTTATATGAAAGTTATGGTAACACTATTTGTAATCTAATATGTGTGTAGCAATATTATGTCTAAAAAATTACATACCTTAATTTAAAAATATGTCATTGCTAAAAAATGATAACCATAATCTGAGCTTTCAGTGAGTTATAATCACTGATCAGATTACCAAAACAAATGTAATAATTAAAAAATTGAACTATTGTGACATTTGCCAAAATACAACAAGGTTACACAAAGTGACCAAATTCTGTCGAAAAAAATGATGTTGATAGAATTTTTTCATGCAGGGCTGTCACAGGTCTTCAATTTGTTTAAAAAAAATCAATATGTATGAAGCACAATAAAGTGAAGCACAAATAAAATGAGATAAGCCTATAATGTGTCTTGGTGTAGGAAACTTTTCAGCCATTGTATCTTCAGGTAAATTTTCTTACCCTTTCTTTCTTCTTTTTTTAACGTTTATTTATTATTGAGAGACAGAGACAGAGCATGAACATGGGAGGGGCAAAGAGAGGAGGAGACACAGAATCTGAAGGAGGCTCCAGGCTCTGAGCTGTCAGCACAGAGACCCACGCAGGACTCGAACTCACAAACTGTAAGATCATGCATGACCTGAGCTGAAGTCGGTTGCTTAACTGACTGAGCCACCCAGGCGCCCCTTTCTCTCTTCTCCTACTGAGACTCCTGTAATGTGAATGTTATTTTGCTTGATGTCCTATAGGTCCCTTAAGCAATCTCCATTTTTTCAGTTGTTGACAATTTTAATACAGTGGTTATTATTCATAATATAATTTTATGGAATTGTTGTGTTACATTATTCTTTGATAAGTAGAAATTCAATATACCTTATCTTACTTTCAAGTGTGTATTATAGTGATTCAACAATTCTATACATTGCTCCATGCTTACCATAAAGGTATACTCTTTAATCCCCATCACCTATTTAATCCATTGTCCCCACCCCCACCTCCTCTCTGGTAACATCACTTTGTTCTCTATAGTTAAGAGTCTATTTCTTAGTTTGTCTCTCTTTTTTTTCCCTTCATTTCTTAAGTTCCATGTATGAGTGAAATCATATGGTATTTGTCTTTCTCTAATTTCACATAGCATTATACTTGCTAGCTCCATCCATGTTGTTGCAAATGACACAATTTCATTCTCTTTTATGACCGAACAGTATTCCATTGTATGTATATACCACATTTACTTTATCCATTCATCTAACAATGGACACTTAGCGTGTTTCCATAATTTGGCTATTGTAAATAATGTTGCAATATATTCAGGGGTGCATATATGCTTTTGAATTAGTGTTTTTGATTTTTTGGGGTACATATACAGTAATGCAATTACCAGATCATACGGTAGTTCTATTTTTAATTTTTTGAGGAAACTCCATACTGTTTTCCAAAGTGGCTGCACCACTTTTCATTCCCACAAACAGTGAAAGAAGGTTCTTTCTTCTCCACATCCTTGCCAACATTTGTTTCTTAAATTCTTGATTTTAGCAATTCTGAGGTGTGAGGTGTGAGGTGATATCTCATTGTACCTTTGATTTGCATTTCCCTCAGTTATGTTGAGCATCTTTTCATGTGTCTGTTGGCCATCTGGATGTCTTCTTTGAAGAAATGTCTGTACATGTCTTCTCCCCATTTCTTAATTGGATTATTTATTTTTTGGGTGTTGAGTTGTATCTGTTCTTCATATGTCCTGAATTTAACCCCTTATTGGAAATATATCTAATGTTTCTACAACCAATGTCAGAAAACTTACTGCATGTTCTCTCTTCTAGGATTTTTATGGCTTCAGGTCTTATATTTATGTCATTAATCAAAACAAACCTAAATAAATTTAAGAAGATTGAAGTAATCTTTAATCCAGTTTGAGTTTTTGTGTATGGTGTAAAAAAGGGGTCCACATTCTGTTTTTTTACATGTAACTATCCAGCTTTCACGGCATCATTAGTTGAAGAGACTAACATTTTCCCATTGCATAGTCTTTTCTACTCAATCAAAGATTAATTGACCATATAATTGGGTTTATTTCTAGATTTTCCATTCTGTTATATTGATCTATGTGTCTACTTTGTGTCAGTACTATACTGTTTTGATTACTACAACCTTATACTGTAACTTGAAATCTGGAATTGTGATACTTCCTGCATTGTTTTTCATTTTCAAGATTGTTTTGACTATTTGGGAACTTTGTGGTTCCATACAAAATTTAGGATTATTTGTTTTAGCTCTGTGGAAATTCTATTGGTATTTTGATATATATTGCATTAAACTTGTAGATTGCTTTGAGTACTATAGACATTTTAACAATATTTTTTCTTCCAATCCATGAGCATGGAATGTCCTTCTATGTCTTTGTGTCTTCAATTTCTTTCACCAATGTTTTATAGTTTTCAGAGTACAAGTCTTTCATCTGTTTGGTTAAGTTTATTCCTGGATATTTTATTGTTTTGGTGGAATTACAAATGGGATTACTTTAATTTCTATTTATGTTGCTTCATTATTAGTGTCTACAAATGCAATGGATTTCGGTACATTGATTTCATATCTTATGACTTACTAAATTAATTTATCAGTTCTAGTAGATTTTTGGTAGGTTTTTTAGGGTTTTATATATTGTCATCTGCACATAGTGAAAGTTTTACTTCCCCCTTACCAATTTGGATATCTTTTGTTTTGTTTTCTTGTCTGAATTTGGTGGCTAGGACTTCTACTGTGGTGAATAAAAGTGATGAGAGTGGACATCTGTGTCTTATTCCTGATCTTAAAGGTAAAGTGTTTAGTTGAGTATAAATTTAGTTGTGGGTTTTTCATATATGGCCTTTATTAGGTTGAAGTATGTTCCCTCTACACCTACTTTGTTGAGGGTTTTTTCTTATGAGTGGATATTGTACTATGTTAAATGCTTTTTCTGCAACTATTGAGATGATCATGTGTTATCTTTTCTCTTGTTGATGTGATGTTATGAATTGATTTGTTAATATTGAACTATGCTTGTACCCTGAGAATAAATCCCATTTAATCATGGTGAATGACTTTTTTAATGGATTGTTTGTTTCAGTTTGTTAGTATTTTCTTGAGAATTTTTGCATTTATGTTCATCAGAGATATTGGCCTATAGTCTCTTTTTTTTAATGTTCATTTATTTTTGAGAGAGAGTAAGAAAGTGAGAGCCCAGGGAGGGGCAGAAAGAGAAAGGGAGACAGAGTATTTGAAGCAGGCTCTGTGCTGACAGCAGAGAGCCAGATGTGGTGCTCGAACTCAAAAACTGAAATCATGACCTGAGCTGAAGTTGGAAGTTTAATGTACTGAACCAAACAGGTGCCCCTATATGCTCCTGTTTGTAGTGTCTTGTTATTAGGATAATAGCATGAATTTGGAAATTCCTCTGCTTAGTATTTTTTGGGATAGTATGAGAAGAATAAATATTAACTCTTCTTTAAATATTTCATAGAATTTACTCCTGAAGCTATCTGTTCCTGGATTTTGTTTCCTGGGAGTTTTTTGCTTTTTTTTTTTTTGTTTTTTCCTTTTTTTAAATATGAACTTTATTGTCAAATTGGTTTCCATACAACACCCAGTGCTCATCCCAACAGGTGCCCTCCTCAATACCCGTCACCCACCCTCCCCTCCCTCCCACCCCCCATTAACCCTCAGTTTTTTCACAGTTTTTAAGAGTCTCTTATGGTTTGGTTCCTTCCCTCTCTAACTTTTTTTTTCCTTCCCCTCCCCCTTGGTCTTCTGTTAAGCGTCTCAGGATCCAAATAAGAGTGCAAACATATGGTATCTGTCTTTCTCTGTATGGCTTATTTCACTTAGCATCACACTCTCCAGTTCCATCCTCGTTGCTACAAAAGGCCATATTTCATTCTTTCTCATTGCCAACTAGTATTCCATTGTGTATATAAACCACAATTTCTTTATCCATTCATCAGTTGATGGACATTTAGGCTCTTTCCATAATTTGGCTATTGTTGAAAGTGCTGCTATAAACATTGGGGTACAAGTGCCCCTATGCATCAGCACTCCTGTATCCCTTGGGTAAATTCCTAGCAGTGCAATTGCTGGGTGATAGGGTAGACCTATTTTTAAATATTTGAGGAACCTCCACACTGTTTTCCAGAATGGCTGCACCAGTTTACATTCCCACCAACAGTGCAAGAGGGTTCCCTTTTCTCCATATCCTCGCCAGTATCTATAGTCTCCTTATTGTTCATTTTAGCCACTCTGACTCACGTGAGGTGTGGTTTTGATTTGTATTTCCCTGATGAGGAGAGACGTTAAGCTTCTTTTCATGTGCCTGTTGGTCATCTGGATATCTTCTTTAGAGAAGTGTCTATTCATGTTTTCTGCCCATTTCTTCACTGGATTATTTGTTTTTGGGGTGTGGAATTTGGTAAGTTCGTTATAGATTTTGGATACTAGCCCTTTGTCCAATATGTCATTTGCAAATATCTTTTCCCATTCTGTCGGTTTCCTTTCAATTTCGCTGATTCTTTCCTTTGCAGTGCAGAAGCTTTTTATCTTCACGAGGTCCCAATAGTTCATTGTTGCTTTTAATTCCCTTGCCTTTGGAGATGTGTCCAGTTAGAAATTGCTGTGCCTGAGGTCAGAGAGGTGTTTCCCTGTTTTTTCCTCTGGGGTTTTGATGGTTTCCTGTCTCACATTTAGGTCCTTTATCCATTTTGAGGATATGGATATTTTTGTAAATGGTGTATGAAAGTGGTCTAGTTTCATTCTTCTGCGTGTGCTGTCCAGCTCTCCCAGCACCAATTGTTAAAGACACTGTCTTTCCTGCTTTGTCAAAGATTAGTTGACCATACTTTTGTGGGTCTAATTCTGGAGTCTCTATTCTATTCCAATGGTCCATGTGTCTGTTTTCTGCCAATACCATACTTTCTTGATGATTACAGCTCGGTTGGCGAGGCTAACGTCTTGGATTGTGATGCTTTCCACTTTGGTTTTCTTCTTCAATATTACTTTGGCTATTCAGGGTCTTTTGTTGTTCCATCCAACTTTTAGGATTACTTGTTCTAGCTTTGAGAAGAATGCTGGTGCAATTTTGATTGGGATTGCATTGAATGTGTAGATAGCTTTGGGTAGTATTGACATGTTAACAATATTTATTCTTCCAATCCATGAGCATGGAATGTTTTTCCATTTCTTTATATCTTCTTCAATTTCCTTCATAAGCTTTCTACAGTTTTCAGCATACAGATCTTTTACACCTTTGGTTAGGTTTATTCCTAGGTATTTTATGCTTCTTGGTGCAATTGTGAATGGGATCAGTTTCTTCATTTGTCTTTCTGTTGCTTCATTATTAGTGTATAAGAATGCAACTGATTTCTGTCCATTGATTTTGTATTCTGTGACTGTGCTGAATTCATGTATCAATTCTAGAAGACTTTTGGTGGAGTCTATCAGATTTTCCATGTATAATATCATGTCATCTGCAAAAAGTGAAAGCTTGACTTCATCTTTGACAATTTTGATGCCTTTGATTTTCTTTCATTGTCTGATTGCCAGTGCTAGTACTTCCAACACTACGTTAAACAACAGTGGTGAGGTTGGACATCCCTGTCGTATTCCTGATCACAGGGGGAAAGCTCTCAGTTTTTCCCCATTGAGGATGATGTTAGCTGTGGGCTTTTCATAAATCCTTTTATGGTGTTTAAGTATGTTCCTTCTATCCCGACTTTCTCGAGGGTTTTTATTAAGAAAGTTGCTGAATTTTGTCAAATGCTTTTTCTGCATCGATTGACAGGATCATATGGTTCTTATCTTTTTTTATTAATGTGATGTATCATATTGATTGATTTGCGAATGTTGAACCAGCCCTGCAGCCCAAAAATGAATACTACTTGATCATGGTGAAAAATTATTTTTATATGCTGTTGAATACGATTTGCTACTATTTCGTTGAGAATTTATGCATCCATAGTCATCAGGGAAATTGGTCTATAGTTCTCCTTTTTAGTGGGGTCTCTGTCTGGTTTGGGAATCAAAGTAATGCTGGCTTCATAGAATGAGTCTGGAAGTTTTCCTTCCCTTTTTATTTTTTGGAACAGTTTGAGAAGGAAAGCTATTATCTCTGCTATAAATGTCTGGTAGAAATCTCCAAGAAGCCATCTAGTCCTGGACTCTTATTTGTTGGGAGATTTTTGATAACTGATTCAATTTCTTCACTGGTTATGGTCTGTTCAAGTTTTCTATTTCTTCCTGTTTGAGTTTTGGAAGTGTGTGGGTGCTTAGGAATTTGTCCATTTCTTCCAGGTTGTCCAGTTTGTTGGCATATAATTTTTCATAGTATTCCTTGATAATTGCTTATATTTCTGAGGGATTGGTTGTAATACTTCCATTTTCATTCATGATTTTATCTATCTGTGTCATCTACCTTTTCTTTTTGAGAAGACTCGCTACAGGTTTATCAATTTTATTTTTTCAAAAAACCAACTCTTGGTTTCATTGATCTGCTCTACAATTTTTTAGATTCTATATTGTTTAATTATGCTCTTATCTTTATTATTTCTCTTCTTCTGCTGGGTTTGGGGAGTCTTTGCTGTTCTGCTTCTATTTCCTTTAGGTGTGCTGTTAGATTTTGTATTTGGGATTTTTCTTGTTTCTTAAGATAGGCCTGGATTGCAATGTATTTTCCTCTCAGGACTGCCTTTGCTGCATCCCAAAGCGTTTGGATTGTTGCATTTTCATTTTCATTTGTTTCCGTATATTTTTTAATTTCTTCTCTAATTGCCTGGTTGACCCATTCATTCTTTAGTAGGGTGTTCTTTAACGGCCATGCTTTTGGAGGTTGTCTGGACTTTTTCCTGTGGTTGATTTCAAGTTTCATAGCATTGTGGTCTGAAAGTGTGCATGGTATGATCTCAATTGTTTTATACTTATGAAGGGCTGTTTTGTGACCCAACATGTGATCTATCTTGGGGAATGTTCCATATGAACTCAAGAAGAAAGTATATTCTGTTGCTTTGGGATCCAGAGTTCCAAATATAACTGTCAAGTCCATCTGATCCAATGTATCATTCAGGACCCTTGTTTCTTTATTGATCCTGTGTTTAGATGATCTATCCATTGTTGTAAGTGGGGTACTAAAGTCCCCTGAAATTATCACATTCTTATTAATAAGGCTGCTTGTGTTTGTGATTTATTGTTTTATATAGTTGGGGGCTCCTGTATTCGGCACTTAGACATTTATAATTGTTAGCTCTTCCTGATGGATAGACCCTGTAATTATTATATAATGCCCTTCTTCATCTCTTGTTACAGCCTTTAGTTTAAAGTCTAGTTTGTCTGATATAGGTATGGCTACTCCAGCTTTCTTTTGACTTCCAGTAGCATGATAGAGAGTTCTCCATCCCCTCACTTTCAATCTGAAGGTGTCCTCAGGTTTAAAATGAGTCTCTTGTAGACAGACAGCAAATAGAGGGGTCTTGGTTTTTTTATCCATTCTGATACCCTATGTCTTTTGGTTGGTGCATTTAGTCCATTTACATTCAGTGTTATTATAGAAAGATATTGGTTTGGAGTCATTGTGATGTCTGTAGGTTTCATGCTTGTAGTGGTGTCTCTGGTACTTTATGGCCCTTGCAACATTTCATTCACAGAATCCCCCTTAGGATATCTTGTAGGGCTGGTTTAGTGGTGATGAATTCCTTTACTTTTTGTTTGGGAAGACCTTTATCTCTTCTTCTATTCTGAATGACAGACTTGCTGGATAAAGGCTTCTTGGTTGCATATTTTTTTCTGTTCATCACTTTGAAGATTTCCTGCCATTCCTTTGTGGCCTGCCAAGTTTCAGTAGATAGGTCTGTCACTAGTCTTATGGGTCTCCCTTTATATGTTAGAGCATTTTATCCCTAGCTGCTTTCAGAATTTTCTCTTTATCCTTGTATTTTGCCAGTTTCACTATGATATGTTGTGCAGAAGATCAATTCAAGTTACGTCTGAAGGGAGTTCTCTGTGCCTCTTGGATTTCAATGCCTTTTTCTTTCCCCAGATCAGGGAAGGTCTCAGCTATGATTTGTTCAAGTACACCTTCAGCCCCTTTCTTTCTTCCTCTTCTGGAATTCCTATGATACGGATATTGTTCTGTTTTATTGCATCACTTAGTTCTCTAATTCTCTCCTCATACTCCTGGTTTTTTTTCTTTTTCTTTGTTTCAGCTTCCTCGCTTCCTCTTTTTCCATAATTTTATCTTCTAATTCACCTATTCTCTCTTCTGCCTCTTAATTCTGTGCTGTGGCTACCTCCATTTTATTTTGCACCTCACTTATAGCATTTTTTAGCTCCACACGACTATTTCTTAGTCCCAGATCTCTGTAGCAATAGATTCTCTGCTGTTCTCTATGCCTTTTTCAAGCCCAGCAATTAATTTTATGACTATTCTAAATTCTTGTTCCATTATAATGCTTATATCAGTTGTAATCAATTCGTTAGCTGTCGCTACTTCCTGGAGTTTCTTTTGAGGAGAATTCTTCTGTTTTGTCATTTTGGGCAGTACTTGTGGTAGCTCCAAACTGTTGGTCACTTCCCCTGTGCTGTTCAGAGAAACTTGTGTTGGTGGGCGGGGCCACAGTCAGACTGGTGTGTACCTTATCTTCCTCTCTCCCAGGCGCAGGACTCACTGTGGAGTGGTGTGGTCCCTGTTTGGGCTACTTGCACACTGCCAGGCTTGTGGTGCTGCTTCGATGGGATCTGGCCAAGGGTGTATTAGCCAGAGTGGGTCTGCAAGATGCACAGGGGTAGGAAGGGCAGACTTAGCTAGGTTTGCCATGGGTTGTCCCCTGTGGGAGGGGCCCTTCAGCACCGGGACGGAGGCAGGCCTTTCAGAGGGATGGATCCAACAGAAGCACAGCATTGGGCATTTGTGTGGTGCAAGCAAGTTTGGTGACGATAACTGGCTCCCTTTGGAATTTCGGCTGGGGTATGGGAGAAAGAAATGGCACTTGCCAGTGTCTTTGTTTCCCATTGAGCTGAGCTCTGTCTTCTAGGGCTCAACAACTGTCCCTCCCGGTGTCCTCTCGCCCTCCCTGCTCTCTGAGAGCAGAGCATTGATTTTTAACATTCCAGATGTTAAGTCCTGCTGGCTTTGAGAACTCAGGAGTCCAGCCCCTGTGCTTTTGTAAGCCAGATTTCGGGGGTTCTGCCTTGCCAGGGGGGCTTCCCCTCCACAATTCCGGCTCCCTCCTGCCAGTCTGTGTAGCATGCACTGCCTCTCTGCCCTTCCTACCCTCTTCCATGGGCCTTTTGTCTACGCTTGTCTCTGGAGAGTCTGTTCTGCTAGTCTTCAGGCAGTTTTCTGGGTTATTTAGGCAGATGTGGGTGGAATCTAAGTGATCAGCAGGATGAGGTGAGCCCAGCATCCTCCTATGCCACCATCTTCCATGCTTCCGGAATCTCCTGGGAGTTTTTTGATTACTATTCAATTTCCTTGCTGATCATCTGTCTGTTCACATTTTATATTTATTTCTAGTTCAATTTTGGGAAATTATGTTTCTAGAAATTATCCAATTTTTTTTAGATGTTCAATATTCTGACATGTAAATTACTATAATATTCTCTTATAAGCTTTTGTATTTCTCTGGTGTTGGTTGCTAGTTCTTCTCTTTCACCTCTGATTTTTATTTGAGTCCTCTCCCTTTGTGTTGAATCTGGCTAAAAGTTTATCGATTTTGTTGATCTTTTCAGAGAAGCAACTCCTGGTTTCATTGATCTGTTTTTTTTTAATGATTCTATTGCATTTATTTCTGCTCTAATCTTTCTTATTTCCTTCTTTTTGCTGGGTTTATGTTTTGTTTGTTCTTCTCTTTCCAGCTCCTTTAGGTGTAAGGTTAGGTTGTTTATTTGAGATCTTCCTTTCTTCTTGAGGTAGACCCATATTGCTATAAATTGCCCTCTTATAACAGGTTTTGTTCTGTCCCAATGATCTTGAACCACTATATTTTAATTTTCGTTGGTTTCTATGTATTTTTTTAAATTTCCTCTTTGATTTCTTGGTGATCCCAGTCATTGTTTAATAATATGCTATTTAACCTCTATGATTTTGTGCTCTTTTTAGATTTTTTCTTGTGGTTAACTTCTAGTTTCACAGCACTGTGGTCAGGAAACATACACGGTATGACTCTGATGTTTTTATATTTATTTAGACATGTTTTGTGGCCTAATATAGGATCTATTCTGGAGAATGTTCCCTGAGAACTTGAAAAGAATGTGAATTCTGCTGTTTTAGAATGGAATTTTGAATATATCTGTTATGTACATCAGTTCCAATGTGTCATTCAAAGCCACTGTTTCCTTGCTGATTTTCTGTTTGGATGCTTGATGCCCCCATGTTGAATGAATAAATATTTACATTTGCCATATCTTCTTGTTGGATTCCCCCCTTCATCATCATATAGTGTCCTTCTATGTCTCTTGTCTTTGTTTTAAAATCTATTTTGTCCAATATAAGTATTGCTACTCTGGCTTTCTTTTTACATCCATTTGCATGATAAATTCTTCTACATTCCTTCAATTTCAATCTGCATGTGCCTTTAGGTATGAAATGAGTCTCTGGCAAGTGGCATATAAATGTCTCATTTTTTCTATCCATTATGATTTCCTTTGTCTTTTGTTAGAGCATTTACTCCATTTATATTCAAAGTAGTTATTGATAGGTATGTATATTGCCATTTTATTACTTGTTTTATGGTTGTGTGTGTAGTTTTTCTCTACTTCTTTCTTTTCTTGCTCTCTTTTCTTATAATTAGTTGACTTCCTTCAATGATATACTTGGAATTATTTCTCTTTATTTTTTTGCATATTTATTATTGGTTTTTGATTTGTGGTTACCATTTGGTTTATATATAACACCTTCTTCATAAAGCAGTCTATATTAAATTGATGGTCGTTTAAGTTTGAACCCATTCTTTACCCCTCTATTCCCCACATTTTAGGTATAGTGTGTCATATTTTACCTGGTCTTATTTTATGAATTTCTTGACTTATTTTTTACAGAAATACTTATTTTTACTACTTTTGTTGTTCGTTTTGCTTAAAGGGCAGAAGACAAGTGCTTCATTATGAGAACAGTTCAAGAAAATTTCAGTGTACACCAGTGAAAGTAAATAAAGATTTGCATGCATTTTCCTAAATGAACACAAGGTTAAAAGGGGCTACACAGGTTTTATTCCAAATGCCATCCTTGTCTGAGGCAAAAATACCCTTCATTTTAGAACAGAATTTTTATGGAAGAAAGCTACATCATAGTATATTACAGAATGTAAAATCCACCCTAGTCTGGAAGCCATTATGGAAGGGCATATCACCTACACCTAGAGCTTTCTAATGTAGTTTAGAATTATAGTATTTATCACAGCTTTATTGCTTTAAACTGATAAAATGTGAATACACTTTCTATTTTGTTTACTTTTCTATTTGTTTTACTTTTCACATTTTCACTTATGGGTTTTCCTTTCCACTCAAATAGTACCCTTCAACATTTCTTAAGAGTTGGTTTAGTGGTAAAGAATTCCTTAAATTTTGTTTATCCAGGATCCTCTTTGTCTCTCCTTCTATTCTAATAGCCTGGCTGGATATAGCATTCTTGGCTGCAGATTTTTTTTTCTTTTCAGTACTTTGCATATATTATGTCACTTTCTTTTATCCTGCAAAGTTTCTGCTGAAAAATCCACTGATAGCCTCCTGGGGTTTCCCTTGTGTGCAACTGCATTCTTTTCCTCTTGCTGCTTTTAAAATTCTCTTTATCACTACTGTTAAAAAAGTTTTTATTTAAATTCCAGTTAGTTAACATGCAATGTAACATTAGTTTCAGGTGTAAAATTTAATGTTTCCACACTTTCATGCAATGCATAGTGCTCATCATTACAAATGCATTCCTTAATCCTCATCACCTATTTAACCCATCCCCCCACCCACCTCCACTCTGGCAACTATCAGTTTGTTCTCCATAGTTAAGAATCTGTTTCTTGGTTTCTCTCTCTCTCTCTCTCTCTTCCTCTTGGTTCATTTGTTTTGTTTTTTTTTTTTAATTCCACATATGAGTGAAATCATATGGTATTTGTCTCTTTGATTTATTTCACTAGCATAATACTCTCTAGCTCAATCCATGTTGTTGCAAATGGCAAGATTTCATTCCTTTTTATGGCTGAGTCTTATTCCAATAAAAACACAATTGTCCAAAACCTTCTGGATGCAGCTTCCTAAGAGGGAAGTATAGAGAAATACATCCTTCCCTCAAGAAGAAAAAGAAATGTCAAATAAACAAGCTAAACTTACTTCTACAGAAGCTAGGGAAAGATTAAGCCTGAAGCCAGCAGAAGGAAGAAAAATAAAGATTAGAGCAGACATAGATGATACAGAAACTAAAAATAAACAAACATATAAACAAAAACAGTAGAACAGATCAATGAAACCAGGAGCTGGTTCTTTTAAAAATATCAATAAAATTGAGAAACCTCTAGCTAGACTTATCAAATAGCAAAGAGAATGAGAGGGGAGAAAAAACAACCAACACCAGAGAGAGGAGAAACAACAATCAACACTACAGTAATACAAGCAATTATAAGAGAATATTATGAAAAACTGTATGCCAACAAATTGGACAACCTGGAAGAAATGGATAAATTCCTGGAAACATATAAACAATCAAAACTCAAAGGAAGAAATAGAAAACTTGAACAGACCAATACCAGTCAAGAAATTCAATCACTAATAAAAAAATCACCCTACACACAAAAGTCCAGGGCAAGATGATGGCTTCACAGGCAAATTCTACCAAACATTTATTTTTATTTTCTTCTTAAAATTTTTTAATGTTCATTTATTTTTGAGACAGAGACGGAGCATGAACAGGGGTAGGGAAGAGAACAAGAGGGAGACACAGAATCCAAGGCAGGCTCCAGGCTCCAAGCTGTCAGCACAGAGCCTGATGTGGGGCTCAAACTAACAGACTGTGAGATCATGACCTGAGCCGAAGTCAGACACTTAACCAACTGAGCCACCCAGGTAACACTTTACCAAACATGTAAAGAAGAATTCATACCTCTTCTTCTCAAACCATTCCAAAAAATAGAAAATGAAGGAAAACTCTCAAATTCATTTTAAATGGCCAGCATTATCCTTATACCATAACCAGAAAAACACTCTACTAAAAAAGAACTACAGGCCAATATCCCTGATGAACATGGATGCAAAAATTCTCAATAAAACACTAGCAAAGTGAACCCAGCAGTCCATTAAAAGAATCATTTACCACAATCAAGTGGGTTGCCAGAATGGTTCAATACTCACAAATCAATTAACACGATACACCACATTGATGAAAGAAAGGATAAGAACCTGTGATTATTTCAATAGATACTGAAAAATCATTTGACAAAGTATATCAATTCATGATAAAAACCCTGAACAAAGTAAGGTTAGAGGGAACATACACAACATAATAAAGGCCATATAAAAAAATCCATATATGGGGCTCCTGGGTGGCTCAGTTGGCTAAGCCTTTGACTTCAACTCAGATCATGATCTCACGGTTCGTGGGTTCAAGCCCCACATCGGGCTCTGTGCTGACAGCTCAGAGCCTGGAACCTGTTTCAGATTCTGTGTCTCCCTCTCTCTCTTCCCCTCCCCCACTCACACTCTGTCTCCCTCTGTCTCAAAAATAAACATTAAATTTTTTTTAATCCATAGCTAATATTCTCAGTTGGGAAAAACTGGGAGCGTTTCCTCTACTGTCAGAAACAAGACAAGGATGTCCACCCTCACCACTGTCATTGAACATAATATTTAACAGTACTAGAAACTCTAGCCACAGCATTCAGACAACACAAAGAAATAAAAAAAATCCAAATTTGCAAGGAAGAAGTCAAACATTCACTATTTGCAGATGACATGATACCGTATATAGAAAACCCAAAAGACTCCACCACAAAACTGCTAGAACTGATAAGTGAATCCAGTAAAGTTATAGAATACAAAATCAACATACAGAAATCTGTTGGATTTCTATACACCAATACTGAAACAGCAGAAAGAGAAATTAAGGAATCAATCCCATTTACAGTTGCACCAAAACCAATAAGATACCTAGGAATAAATCTCACCAAAGAGGTGAAAGAATAGCATTCTTCATCACTACTTTTTGTTATCTCAATTACTATGTGTCTTGGTGTGCAGTTCTTTGGTTTAATTTTGTTGGGGGGATCTCTGTGTCTCCTGGATCTGGATTTCTGTTTCCTTCTGCAGATTTGGGAAGTTTTTGGCTATTATTCCTCAAAAAATTTTCAGCTATTATTTCTTCAAATAAAGTTTCTGTGAATCCTTACAATGTAAATGTTATTATACTGATGGCATTGTGGAGTTACCTAAGTCTATTTTTGTTTTGCGTGATTTTTTTCTCACCTGCTCAGCTTAATCACATTCCATTACTCTGTCCCCTATGTTGCTGTTTCATTCTTCTGCTTCTTCTAGCCTGCTATTTATCCCATCTAGTGTATTTTTAATTTCAATTATTGTATTATTCATTTTTATTGGCTCTTTTTTTTATCTCATTGTTAAGGGTCTCACTGATGTCTCCCATTTTTTTCTCAAGTCTGATGAATATTTTTATGATCATTACCTTAAATTCACTATCAGGCATATTACTTATCTTTGTTTTGTTTAGGTCTTTTGACATGATTTTGTGCTGTTCTTTCATTTGGGACATATTCCTCTGTCTTCTCATTTTATCTAACTCTCTGTGTCTGTTTCCATGTGTTAGGAAAGGAAAAAAGATAGCTATATCTCCTGGACTTGAAAGTAATGGCCTTATGAAGAAGAAATCTCGTAGTGCTTTGCTATGCAGTGTCCCCTGCTCACCAGAACCTAGAACTTCAGAGGTGTCTCTTATGGGTGATGTGTGCACCCTGCAATTGAGGTTTTTTTATTTTTTATTTTTAAGTATGGTCATCTGCAATGGCTCTCTTTGCCTGTTGTCAGCAGTATTTGATTTCTGTGGTGTTAGTAGGCCAGTCTGGGAATGCCTTGGGCTTCAGTTACATCAGACCAGGCATTTTCCAGAGCTGCAGTAGTACCAAACTGCAGGGTACTTTCCCTATGTTGTCCCTGAGAAGATTTCATTTGTTGGGTAAGCCTACATTCACACCAAGTGTCTGCATTAGCCCACTACTGGGGTTTCCATCTGACTGGTATGTATGGTTATCTTTGCTTCTTTTCGTGGCAGGAGTCACCTTGGAGCATTGCTGGTCACTGTAGGGGCTGCTTGCACACAGGCCTGTGGAACTGCCCTGTATGGGCTCTGGAAAGAGGGTTTGCAGGGGGGAGATCCGCTGAAGCACAAGGAGGGAAATGGTGCAGCAGCGCTAACAAGTTAGGTAGCAAGCCACAGGTGTGTTTACACTGGAGGCAGGGGGAGGGAAGGAAATGGCACCTGCCAGTTCTTTTGTTCCTGGAGGAGTTCCCCAGGAATTTCTGTCCCTTTGGGACATGTTTTGAGGTTAGTAAATAACTCTCCCTCCAGTATGTATCAGGTGCTTTTCAAATTGCTGCTTCTGTACTGTATTTTTTTAGAATTATTTTTTGTGCTCTTTAATGGTGGGCACTCAGTTTCCACTCACCCACCAGCTTTTCAGAGCTGAGCCAGCTGATTTCTTTTAAATTCAGAGTTTTAAGTACCACTTGTAAGAACTCACAAAATTTGGCCTCTCTGGTTTTTAAAGCCCAATGTTGGAATTCATCTTCTCTATGGAGGCCTCCCAGTGTGGGAGTTTGTTTCTCTCTCCTCCAATGCCTGCAGTGTCCTTCCCTCCCACAGGCAGTCCCATGAGTCCTTTTAGTTCATGACCATGTCTCTGCCCTTCCTACCCTTTTCAATATGCCCCCTTCATTTAGTTGTGGAGTTTATTCTGCCAGTCTTTGGATCATTTTCTAGGTTATTTACCCTGATGTGAGTGTTAGCTAGTTGTGTCTGTGAGATAAGGTGAGCCTAAGGTACTCTTACTAAGCTATCTTCCCTAGAAGTCTTTCTTTTTTCCTTTTGTCCTCTGTTTGGTATGTTCCATTGCCCTATCTTCCAGATCACTGATCTATTCCTCTGGTTCATCTAGTTGAAGCCCTGTAGTATATTTTTTTTACTTCAGTTACTGTATTCTTCAGTTCTGTTACTTCTGTTTGGTACATTGTGATATTTTTTTCTGTCTTTATTGAAGTTCTTAGTGTGTTCACCCTTTATTCTCCCAAGTTTAGTGAGTGTTTTTACGACCATTACTTTGAGTTATTATGTGGGTTTATCTCTGTCCCACTAATGACTTTTTTTTTTTATTTTGTTCTTTCATTTGAAACAAATTCCTCTGTTTCCTCATCTTGTTTTACTCTGTGTTAGGTAAAACAGCTGTGTTTGCTTTTCTGTGTTAGGTAAACAGCTACGCTTTCCAATCTTTAGGGAGTAGCCTGGTGTAGTGATAAATCTTATCATTCAACCTTGCTCTAGTTCTCTGTTGTCTCTCAAAGCTTTGTAATTATATAAGCAGCCTGATTTATTCTATTATTTTTAATGTTTATTTATTTTTGAGAGAAAGAGAGTGGGGGAGGGGAAGAGAGAGAGAGGGAGACAGAGACTCCCAAGCAGGCTCCACGCTGTCAGTGCAGAGCCTGATGTGGGGCTCAAATTCATGAAGAATGAGGTCATGACCTGAGTTGAAATCAAGAACCAGATGCTTAACCAACTGAGCCACTTGGGTGCCTCTATTCTCTGTTTTTAAAGCTTGTTTATCTATTTTGAGAGAGAGAGACAGACAGAGAGAGAAGGGGCAGAGAGAGGGGAGAGAAAATCCCAAGCAGGGATTCTCGATCTCACAAACGGTGAGATCATGACCTGAGCCGAAATTGGAAGTTGGATGCTTAAGCCACTGAGACATCCAATGCCCCAACTTATTCTTGATAGGCTCCCATTGTCAAGGATGTGCCAAGACCTGTCAGTCCCAAGGGGTGGGATCTCATTTAGAACTTAGTTGCAGTCTGCTTGGAAGCCAGCCCCTCAAAGTAGCAGCTTTTAAATTATACTAATACATACAGTCCTGTGGGGCTACAAATATAAATCCTGCTGGCCTCCAGATTAGAAGATCTAGGGGTATCTTTTGGGTGACAGTCGCAAAAATGGGGGCTCCAGATTAATGTATGAGCTGCTTTCTGGGAGGTATTATACAGGTTAGCAAGTCCAAGGTAGTATGCAAGGAAAGTGTCTCCCTGCTTACATTCCTTGAGAGTGCTCCATGGCACCTAGATGTGTGGCAAATCTGAAGTCTGCACCTCAGGCTGAAGCTCTAGGACAAGTAAATTGTTCTTTTTCACAGGAATACTGGGTGTGTGTTTCAATCTGCTGTCTATGCAGTGCCTGAGGGGTGGTAGCTTGGCAAGAACTGTCTTTCTAATTGTTATAGTCCCATGGAGCCCAGGAACAGAAGCCTTGGCCCTCAGGACCAAGAAATCAAGAGGTGTCCCTTATATGGATTGCATGCACCTGTCAGCTTTAGCAAGGCAGCTGGCAAGCACAAGGGACAGGGTACACTTGTTGGCTTAAGCAAAACATCAGGAAAATTCTTGACTTCATGTGCCCACTGGCTTCAGTGATGCAGTGGGAGAGTGTCCCATCTGCACATGCTCACCTGTCTTAGCAAGGGAGCAGGAAAATATCATAACTTCTTATACTTGCTGGCCCAAGCCAGGGAGCAGGGAAGATCCACAACCACCCATGCTTGCCAGCTTTAGCAAGGGAGTGGGAGAATTCTGTGACTGCTTGTACATGCCAGCTCTAGCCAGGTGTAAGGTAACTGCCACAACCACTCACTCCCCTCAGCTTTAGCAAGGCGATGGGAGGCCATGTCCTTGCATGTCCACCTCTGCTAGCAGGGTAGAAAGATAATGCAAAAATTATGTCGCCAGCACTTCTATCTCAAGAGAGTCCCAACTACCTCCTGCCCTTCCAGAAGATTCTTTGAGATTACCAAATGACTCTCCTTCACATATGGTCTAGGCATTTTTCAAACTGCTGCTTCTGTGTTGGGTCCTTGGGTGAGTTAGATCACATGTAAGTTCTTTAAAAGGAGAATCTCAGTGTCTCACAGCTCTTTGCGTTTCTTGACCATAAGCCCCATTGGTTTTATAAACCAGGCATTTTGGGGACTTATTTCTCTGGTGCATGTCCCAAGAGTTGGGGTGCTTGACATGGGGTACCAACCCCTCAGTCTTCCAGGAGAAGCTCCATAATTGTCAAATTCCTCCATATTGTGGGTCACTGCACTGAGGTTGGGGTTTTTGGTGAAACTGCATCTCTGCCTTTCCTACTCATCTCAAAATGTTCTTTTATCTTTCATTTTTAGTTCTTTTTTAGAAGGAATTTTTCCATTTATAGCTGTAGATTTGGTATGTCTGGGAGAAGTTGAGTTCAAGATCTTCCTCTGCCACCATCTTGGGCCACCCCCTCAAACAACACCCAGCTAAGAGTGTTTTTAGATAGTTCCTGTGCCTTCTTTCTGTGACCCTTCCCTACATATCTAGGCCTCTTCTCTTTCTTAGCAGACTAGAATCTTGTTTCAATTCTTTCAGGACAATCTGTTCACATTCACAAGAGGGTGAGTCCCCGCTCCAGCCCCTCTTTTATCCCTTAGACTGCTGACCTGCCAATAGGAACATTTAGTCTCTCAGGTTCTTCCTTTACCTAGCCCACAGAATAACCACACTTGGTCAGTGCTTGACCAGTAAGTGATTCAAGATGCTATCAATTCACGAGGTGAAAGCTGATCTCTAAAGAAGTCAGACTAAGGGAAATTCAATCCCTCCATCTCTCTTCTTTTTTTAAATGTCTATTTATTTTTTGAGAGACAGAGTATGAGTGGGGGAGGAACAGAGAGAGAGAGGGAGTCTCAGAATCTGAAGCAGGCTCCAGACTCTAAGTTGTCAGCACAGAGCCTAACATGGGGCTTGAGCTCATGAACTGCGAGATCATGACCTGAGGTAGCATGCTCTTTCTTGTCCCCTAGGCCAGTTTAGGTAAACAGAGGTGGCGCCTCATGCCTGCTGTAAACAACCTTGCTCCCAGCACAAGGATTTTGTTTTGTATTGACCCAAACCCCTAACACCACATATCTTCAAAACACCCTTTCCCTCACACCCATGAGTTAATGTTCATGGATTCATTGCCTCTTTGTGCATGTCCATCATGCTTGTAAGCCTTCTGATCCTAATAAAAATGGAGCGAGAACCCCTACTCAGGCTCTTGTCTCCTCCTGGACATTAGCCTGTCTCACATTTTAATCCTGCATCCATTCTCTTGCTGGACAAGAGGGAACTTCATACCCAGAGTCTACAACAATAAACCACAGAAACGTGGAGTTCTCTACAGATTTTCTTGGTGTCACCTCAGTGACCCAGTGCATGCTGCTGGCTTCCTACTGTAAGCACCTGAGACTGTACACCTGAGAGCTTACTAAGTCATTTGTGGTCCCCTACATAGGGCAGCCAGGCAATGTTGAGGAGCTGGTGCCCCTAGCACAACTATCAGCCAATGATACAACTGAAAGATAAACACCCCCGATTCCTCAGAGAGAAATAAAATAAATACTCCATTACCCCTCAGGAAGTATCACTCTGAGCCATGCATTCTATGCTATTTTCCAAAGCCCTCATCAGCCTTGAGCCCCAGCTTCCCACAATAGTAATCTCCTCTTAAACATACACTGTATTGTTTTTTCCCTTCCATCTTTTCCTTCTTCAATTGTGCTTTCTGGGATTACCTCCAAAATAAACTACATGCAATAGAATTCTAATTTCAGAATTCATCACTGGAGGGACCTTTAGATTCAGGACAATGTGGCTATCCTGCATTGAAACACAGGTGGAGTGCTAGGTTGGCACAGTATAGAAGTAGTAACACATCTGAGGTGCCATCTAGGTAAAACTTCTTGTTTTACAAATTGATTCCAAGATTCAAACATGAATATCTGTCAAATTATTTTGCCAATATACCTTGTACTTTAAAGCCATAAAATCTTAAAGCTGGAGTACTACCTAATCCATTGGTTTTTAAACTCTTTTTCACTTGTAGTGATTTTCTTTTTCAGATGAAGTATTATTAACAGCAGAAAATGTTTGTTGAACTATTTCTCTTACTGCCTTTGTGCTAAGCACTTTCCATATACCTTGTTATTTAATTTTCTCAATAATATGATGATGTAGCTTCCATTATTTTACATGAAATGAAATTGAAATCTTACATAGACACCCCCTCACCACCACCACATGAAGTGGGTGAATGCAGGAATTCTTTAGAAGAAGTGACTGGTGGCTGTAGACGGAGTTCATGTGATAAATGACTTTCTTGGACAGGAACATGCTATTGGGACACTGCATGGACACGTAACCCAACTCCAACCCCTGGGAATGGAGACACAGCAGCACAGAACTTTCCTTTGCGACTTTAGAAAATACCCTTTGGTGGATCATCTGCAGCTGTTTCCTCTTTCCTTCAGGCTTGCCATCTCACCAGCATTTCTGAAGCCCCATTTCTCAGCACATGCATCTACATAGATACTTCACCCAAAAACTTGGCCTGGCCATAGTACAAGCTCACGGTGTCATATTTACCCTGTATGTATAATTAAGGTCATAGACCTGGCTCTGAAGGTAAAAAAGAGACAAACAATATTTCACTAACAGTTAAAGGAAAGTTTTTTTGCCCTAATATCCCTCTGTTCTTTGGTATCTACCTCACATGCCTGCTCCTACCAACAATGTGGCAATGAATACAGCCAAGCTCAGGTCTCCCTGCTGCTAAACTTCCACCCAATAGCTGACTTTCCCTACCTGTTAGCATCTGCAGGCATTATAATTGTCCAATGTTTATACTGACCAATATGTGACCAGAAACTCTTGAATGACAGATCGCCAGTTCCACAGAAACTAAAAACTATGCCAAAATAAATTGAAAGAGTCTTCAGATTAGAGACTAGACGTCAATGTGGTGTGCTTCCACTGACATAGCTGCATTTGGAGCTGCACATGGGACCAAGGAGGACTGTGCAGCAATTGTGAGAAAACGCAGCTTAACATAAAATGTGCATCGTTTGTGGCTGCTACCACAGTGTAGGACCCTCTTTGATGACCTGTATAATAGATCAGTAGTTACATGAGCTTTTTCCTTAGAAGTAATGTTTCTCCTTTTGGACCAGTGGCTGGCATTGTTACTTTTGCTTTTGGAAATCTCATAAAGGAAACATGAGCCTATTTTCATTCATACAGTCAATATTTATTGAACTCTGTCAAACATTGTTATATGGGCCATGAAGTTTCGGATTCATGGATAGAGATCCTGCCCTCATGGAGTTTAAATGCTAACTGGGGAAGATGGGCAATAAACAAATAAACAACAACAAAAAAAAACACTTTACTTAGCAACAAGAGCTCTGAAGCCTGAAACAAGATGATGATAATTGGCTAGGGAAATAGGATTGGGAAGGGGGTGGTGAATTTAGATTGGCTGCCCAGGAAAGCTCTCTCTGGAAGAAGCAACTTTAGAAGTGAGATCTGAAGGATAAGGAGCCAGCTATATAGGCCATTATCTTCCCTCTAATAGCATTCATCATGTCCAATTCTGTATGTTCATTAGTCACACATGTTGGTTCTCTCATTATCCTATCCCCTTGAGGGCAAGGATCTTTTCCACACTGTCTCTCCATAAGCACCCAGGACAAGACGAGGACTGGGTAATATTTTGCATTGAAAGAACAAATAATAATGGGTTAAATGTGTGTCTATCTGAATGAAAAAATTAATACATGTGTGAATGTGTGAATACATGAACAAATTTAAAGCCTTAATCCCTAGTGAATTTATAAATAGAAAGCAAAAAATAATTAAAAAATATTTTTATAACTGAAAATAAGCTTTGAGTCTCAATGAATATTTGAACTTTAAGTAATCAGAAAGGAAATGTAAGACACAACTGAAAGGTCTTAGTCACTTTGAAACAGTTAACAAAGCAATCCCAAGACAAAATCCAACAAAGGCCAAGCTCTCTCCCCTCTGGCTCATCCAAAACAGAATTAGAGAATGCACATATAAATAGCACTATGCCTCCTACAGGAAGCCTGACAGGAGTTCTCACCTGAGCCCATTCCCGTTTAACACCAAAGGTGTATATTTGAGCATATACATTGAATTTCTTTGCCCTGTGGAGGATTCCAGTGATTTTTAAGCATAAGAAAAAAGTCCTCATTTCACCCCTCCCTGCAGGGCCCAATACACCATCTGTGAGCAACTGATATTTACCCTCCATACTGCATAAGGAGCTTATCAAATGCTACAAAGTCAGGAATGCAGAGAACTTGAAGCAGTTTTTTACAGCTTTGATAAGATATCTACATTCACTTTTCTAAGCCTTCCCCTCGGTTTTGAGGTTATTTGGCTACCAGCCTCATATGTCACTGTCCCTCCTCTTATATATCTTATAAAGATGTGGATTATGGCCAGCTCCACCAAGAAAGCACACTGACAGTAGCTGTACTTTTTGTGAGCATAGCATAGCATAGCATAACATATAAGCTTGTTGAATCGCTATGTTTTATACCTGAAACTATATAACATTGTGTGTCAACTATATTCAAATTATAAAATTAAATTTTAAAAAAAAGAAAGTGTACTTGTACTCCTGACCTTATTTCTATGTGTTCATGTCTGCCTGTAACATAGGGATGGGGGTTCTAGTCCTCTGTAGTAGAAGACATGCCTTGGAGGTCCAACTAACATTTCACTGACCAAGGCAGGATTGTCTCCACTTGACGTCTCAAAATCCCGCCATGTTGTTAAATCTTATTCTCCAACCATAGCTGGAGTTATTGAGGCTTAAAGTTTGTGGAACTTATTTTATTCACTTGATATACTTCCATACTGTATACCAAACACTGTTCTTAACATTTTATAAGTATTAACTCATTTAATTCTCATAACAACCTTATGAAGTAGGTATTATTGCTATCATTTTACGTACGGAGAAATTAGGATGAAATATGTTAAG
The DNA here is from genome assembly GCF_022837055.1 of Prionailurus viverrinus. Taxonomy (NCBI): domain Eukaryota; kingdom Metazoa; phylum Chordata; class Mammalia; order Carnivora; family Felidae; genus Prionailurus; species Prionailurus viverrinus. The sequence goes on along the minus strand of NC_062575.1, from coordinate 38,457,625 downwards.
TCATCCACTCATGGCCATCCAGCTAGTAAGTGGCAGACCCTGGATTTGAATCCAGTCATTCTGTATTGTTAACTTCACATGACTCTACCCACATAAATAAAGGGCAAACACTTCCTGGTACAGGACCTCAGACCCATAAATTACCTGTCTATCCTATTCCCCTCTCACCTCCAAAAGTCCTGTTGGTCTGGGACATTTTAATGTTCAGGGAAACACTAAGGGGTCTAATTAGCACAGAGACCAATGTAGGACTGCCTAGTTTGGAGGCATGTTTCTTTCTCATGGGTGTTTCTTAGTCTCTGTATCCTAGTTTGTACGGTTAATTATACAAATCTTATGTGGATGACTGTAGTATATCACAGAAGTGGTTATGGGATTTCTTCAAGGTAATACAGGTAAAGTGCCTTAAGGTAAGGCCTGGAATTTAGTAAATGTGCAATTAATGTTAACTATTGTTGCTTGCCTGCATCTTCTAAATATAAAGATTCTAAATCTGGTGGTCCATGTACTTTACCAAACATAATAATAACCAGGGAAGTTTGATATATGTGTATTCCTGAGTCCCACTCCCTGAAATTATGGTTCAGTAGGTTTCAGGGAGTAGTGGGGAACAGGAATTCAAAGGGGATCCTGATACAGTAGTTCTCAGATTCTGAGGTATCCATTTCCTCAAAGAGAACATTATAGCAATCTGCATTTAAATTCTCTGAAACTATAAGAAGTAGCCATTGTTGAAGTACTCAATGGACTTTGGCCTCCTTAAAAGAAGTACAAATGGTCATGGAAGTTAAGGCAATGAGAGTAAGTGAAACTAACAACTGTTCACTTTGCTCTCTCTATAAGCACAAATATTTCCCAGACAGCCCTACGTTGTAGGGCATTGGGTTAACTACAATAATAACTGATGCTTTCTGAGTGCTTCCACAGGAAAGCCACCTTTCTAAATGCTTTTATGAATTTCCCATTGATTTTTTCCAACAACTATTATTTAAAAAAATAATGTTTATTTATTTATTTTTTAATTTTTTTTAACGTTTATTTATTTTTGAGACAGAGAGAGACAGAGCGTGAACGGGGGAGGGGCAGAGAGAGAGGGAGGCACAGAATCGGAAACAGGCTCCAGGCTCTGAGCCATCAGCCCAGAGCCCGACGCGGGGCTCGAACTCACGGACCACGAGATCGTGACCTGGCTGAAGTCGGACGCTCAACCGACTGCGCCACCCAGGCGCCCCTATTTATTTTTGAAGGAGAGAGAAACAGAGTGTGAGCGGGGGAGGGGCAGAGAGAGAGGGACCCACAGAATCCACAGCAGGCTCCAGGCTCTGAGCTGTTAGCACAGAGCCCAACGCAGGGCTTGAACTCACAAACCACGAGATCATTACCTGAGCTGAATTCGGATGCTTAACTGACTGAGCCACTCAGGCGTGTCTAACAACAACTCTCTCTCCTCTCCTCTCATCTCCTCTCCTCTCCTCTCCCCTCTCTCATTTCTCCTCTCTCTCGATGACAGAAATGAGGCTTTTGGGTTGATCAAAGTCACCTAAACTGATAGTTTTAGTTCCTACTGTATTACCTACTGTTCAATCCCAAAACCTAATGATCTCAATTAGTATGACACCAGGTGTTAAAGCTAGTGTATGAAAACCCAACATTTCTGGCCATGCCACATATCTGTGCCATATGACTTCCTCAAATAACTTGAATATAGGCAGTTGACCTAAATGTAAGTTATTGTCCCAAAGACCAAGGCATAGGTCAGTTTTGACAGAATTTTAAATTTATTTCTTTACATTTATTTATTTTTGAGAGACAGAGAGAGACAGACCAGGAGTGGGGGAGGGGCAGAGAGAGGAGACACAGAATCCAAAGCAAGCTCCAGCTCTGAGCAAATTTTCAGCACAGAACCGGATGCAGGCTCAACCCATGAACTGTGAGATCATGACCTGAACTGAAGTCGGATGCTCAACCAAATGAACCACCCAGGTGGCCCTAATTTTGACAGAATTTAAGGAATAGGAAAGTGTGTATAATAGATATACATATAATAGTGTGTATACAAAGTCCATTAATGTGTTTAGTTTTTAGCAAATATGTAAAATAGCCAATAAACTTTGTTTTTCAACAATGTATTTCAAAGATGCACATTGACCTGTGTACATGTTCTGGTGGTGTGGCCTTTGTACATGACATTTTGGGACCTCTTCTTTTAACATAGCTTCCAGACCAGTTTTTCAGCCTCATAAAAACCAATATGTTATTCCATAGTTAATTATGTTAAATAAAGCACAGTATTATGCAGTTTGAACAGATTTGAGAACATTTTGACTATCACCTAATATTAAATCCTCTCAGAAGATGCATATTTATCTTCATTGATAAAAGCCTCCAAAATGGCCAATAGGCAATGATGTACTTCATAAGTTTGATGCAAAGTCTATTTTGAACAAAAGTTGTATGCTAGTTAGAATGCTTTGGACTACAAATAACAGAAAACCCAAAATGGCTTAAACAATCTCATACTATCTTATGTAGCAAACAGAATGATGTAGAGAAGTTCCTAAATTGGGTAATTCAGATGCACAACAGCACTATCAAAATTCAGGTTCTTTCCACCTTAATATTCTGTTATTATCATCTTACTGACTTTGACTTCAGCTTGTTCCCTTCATGGTCCCAAGTCTCTGCTTCAGGCATCACATTGTCACAATCCAATGCACAGAATCTGAAAAAGACCTATTTCTACCATATGTTTCTTTTTAAGAGTCAAGAAATCTTTTCTAGATATCTGTAAGCCACCATAAGTCCTCATGCCTCACTGTCCATATTTATATCCCATTCCCTTCTTAAGCTTGATACTAGCAAAGAGAATGGAATCAGCATGATTGCCTTAGACTAGTGAAGTTCATCCCATGGGATTGAGAAAAGTGTTCTTCCTGAATGCAATTACTATGTGAGAATATAAAGACCGATACAAAACTTCAAATGAAGATGAGGTTATAAGGTATTTATAGACCACCTATAGTGTCTGCTATAAGAGCCAATTAGAGATTATACAATGTTCCATAAGTTATAAACCTTTAAAGAAGACATCCTTTGATGTTTAAGTTCTAGGGAGTTTGTTTTAAAATCAGCCAAATTACCTTATGTTTACAGCACAGAAAAATCCCAATAATAATCAGAATGAAAGAAGTGATTCAGTCAGGATTACAAGGTTGTAAAGAGTAGAAATTGACTGTGGCCAATTTAAAAAGAATAAAAAGATATATTGGAAAGACATGATGGAGCTCACAATACTGAAAGCTGAAAATCCATGATCAGAAAAGAACAAGCACTAAGACAGTCTACAGGCTCTGCAGAGATAATCTGATTGAGCTTATAATACTCAGTGCCCACTGGTCCATCAGGGCAAGGCAGGCCCCTTGACTGATAGCCCCATCAAGACTGCCCTGAAGGACTGAGAAGTGATCCTTCAATAAGAAAGCAGGACACAGCTGCAAAAGAAGGGAACTTCAAGGCCAAGAGGCCCCACATAACAAATATTCAATACAAACACCAAAGAGCCTTGTCTGGGAGGGCAGATATTGCACACACTGACAACAGATCTAATCTTGGGACATGAGAAGATGAGGGTGTCAGGATTAACCAAGCCTATTTTTAAGCCCCAGAGACTGACCATCAATTTTCCAGAAATCCTGCTTAGTAGATGCTGTTTACTCCAGGGCCACTTTCTTATCAGGTCAGGACAACTACACAACTGCTTCCAGCTGTTCCTGTCCAATGGGATTCACCTCACCTGGAAATGCCAGAACAGTTATACCCTGTCCCTGTGTGTATTAATCTACATTCTGTAGAAAGTCAGAAGTGAAAAGACCTTTTAAACATTTGCTACCAATAAGGAGAAAAATAAATCCATAGTTTTTTTTTAAGAATCAATGAGTTAAATAAAATATTTACAATGCTGTAGAGATGCTTCCACATTCCAAATAACATGAGAGAGGCTAAAAGCTAACATTTGGACCCATTTGCCCAGCACTGAATGGAGTAATCAAGTAACTGTCACTTTGAGATGCAACCCAGAAGGCCATCACACATAACTAATCTGGTAACCACAGCAACCTGTATACATCTCACCCCGACTTTGACTAAATAGTTATTTAAATAAGATAAATATAATTATGGGATTCACTTTAATATCAAGACACAAACAGAACCATCTTAACTTTGAAAATAGACTCTTAAAAGCTTAAGAAGGGAGACATGAAACTGGTTTTTATGAGACTAATTTCCAAGGAAGGCATTTTTTTGGAAGTAAAAGTAGGACGATGGCATTACCTGACCCATAGCATCGCACAAGTGCAAAGCATTTAGTACATGCTGAGAGAGACTTATTTGTTAAACATCCCAAGAAACCAATAAAGTTCTCTAATTCCATGCTCCCTCTCCTCAGGATAAAAATTCAATCATTTCAGCATCAAAAAAGAACATCCTGAATTATCCACTTGGCACATTCAGGATATTAATTTTCCAGAGTAAAAATAATTCCCAACCCTCTTACTGCAATGATAAAGGGGTCTGTTGTTTCAGCTGGAATAGACTCCATATAAGTTTGATGTTTCTGAGTTGGGTAATGGCATAAAAGGGCAGCAGTTCTTTCTGCTGGTAAAGTAAAACAACACTGCCACCATCATTCAGTTTGAGTCAGAGCTGGACAACAGTGATTCCCTAAGGCTGCTTGCCAAGGCCAGGAATAAATGATTTCCCCTCTTTATTTGCTATGCCAAAGAAAGATAATGCAGCACATTCTGTTAACATTTGTCACTGAAGCATAGTCCCCTCCAGGGATAACGTGGGAATATCAAGGACCTAGTGTTTCCAATTAATCAGGACCAAAATTACTCATGCAAGAAATGAAAGAAAATTTTAATATTTGGAAATAGAGTGAAAGCAGTAGCCACATTTAATTAAAGTATACTTTCTGCTTTTAATTTACATGGCAGATTCCATTTTATTAGTCACCTTAATTCTTGTTGCACTCTTCTTACCCCCAAGAACCACCCTAGGCAAAAGCAGTAGTGCATTTATACCTGTGTGGGGTGATTTCTTCCCAATGCCTTCACATGAAGCCCAAATACAAGCCTGGTCAAAGAAGATGAGTTCCATGGCAAGTCTTCCTAGCTGGTAGACACATTCTCTTTGTTTCTTGGATTTAAGCATGGCCTTGATTTTTTTTCTCTAGACCTTTGTACCATGGTGTCTTATGCATCAAGCACCCTTCTTCATTCTCAAATGAAGGACCTAGGATTCTGTTATTGCCTTCAAGGTGCAAACTTAACAAGCCTTTATACCAGGTCACAGCTCTGTTTGTGATCACTCAGTGGCTTGAAGCAGGCTTTTACCTTGAGTGCAGAATCCCTTTCACTGGGGCCCTGAGGATTGCAGCAATGTCATGCCATAGACAAGAGGCTCCTACCAAGAGGCAAACTGATATACAGTATGTAGTCCTGAGCAAACTAAACATACACAGTATTTTTTGTGGCTAATTAGTTTTATTATTTCATAAGATAAAAGCCTAGGTCCATGGTTTTCAAGGAAATAATTACAATTGCAAATGAGGTGGCATCACCGAAAGCAAAGGTCTTCAATGCAGAAGTAACTACAGATCCCACAGCATCATTGCTGTCGTTCAAGCCCTGCCTGGGCTCAGCTGTTGGACTTAGAAGATTTGTTATTCTCTGGGGTGCCAAACACAGATAGTGAATGACATGTATACCCATATCTATTAACCTTTTGTCTCTCTGTGAGTGAGATCACAAAAGAGGTTTCAGAAGGTCAAATATTTTATACCGAACTTTACGAGATAAACTGGTGGATCCTGATTGATCCTCCAGAACCTCAGAACACAATGAGCATCTACAAATATGTGCAAGTGGAAGACCCTGGCCTTGAGAAGGATACAGAAATTTCAGTTATAGACCAAGGCCAGGGGCAGAGTCATTTTCAGTATGACCTATGAAGTTTCCTGAATTTTCAGGACATTAAGGAGTAAAGAAAAGAGTAACAAGAAAAAGAAGTAGGTTCTTTTCTTTTTGGCTCAGTAAATTCAGACATTGAAAAAGTACTCTGACTATAAATACTTGGAGTACATGAAGTTAAATAACTTAAAATGAGTTTTTACTTTTCAATTGCTGCGATGACTATGGAGAGAGGAAAGGAAAGAAAGCATACCTATAGGCATTTATTTATGTCTGTATGTGCATATACCTATATTTATATATCTATATATATAAAGATATATATTTATATATATCTTTATATATTTATTTATATATATTTATTTATTTATTATATATTTATTTATATAAATTTATATCTATATAAATATATAGAGATATATCTATATATCTATCTATATCTATCTATATCTATCTATATCTATCTATATCTATCTATATATCTATCTGTATATCTATATATATATGTATATATCTATATATCTATATATATCTATCTATATATATCTATCTATATCTATATATATCTATATATATATCTATATATATCTATCTATATCTATCTATCTATATCTATATATAGATAGGTATCTATATCTATATCTATATCTATCTATAGATATATCTATATATCTTATAGATATAGATATCTATCTATATCTAGATATAGATAGATAGATAGATATAGATATCTATATAGATATCTATATATATCTAGATATATATCTATATACATATTTATAAATATATAGATATATATCTAGATATCTATATCTATATATATCTATAGATATTTATAGATCTAGATATCTAGATATATATCTATATATATTTATATATAGATATCTATATATATAGATATATATAGATATATCTATATATAGAGAGATATTTATAGATATCTATAGATATCTATATCTATATCTATATCTATATCTATATAGTTATAGGGATATAGACAGATATCCACTTCCATCTCCATATAACAGTGTGGACCCTCTTAGTTAAAATTACTGTTGCTTCTGCCAGGCGCATCTTTAATGATGCCTGCATTTGAGAATGCATAGGTGCTGTCAAATACACCAAAGTGAGCCATTTATTTTTCTCTCAGAGTCTTACGAGTCGTTCCTTTGCTTTTTGTTCTCCCCTAGCCCTAACCTAGTTTCACTTCTGGTTTTAAGCAGTGACATCAGACCCTTGGACCACTGCTTTGCCCTCACAAGACCCACAAGTTGAAGACTATAGTTTTAAAGGCCTAGAAGACACTTTGACCCATCTTGATGACATAGGGAAGGACTAGTTCAATAGAGAAGGTCAGTCAGGGGCTTGCTGGTCTCCAAGCTTGGTAGAAAGAGCTGTATTGACCACAAACTGCCCCTGGTTAGAGAAAACCCCACATCATGTATTTGAATACAGAAAGGGGGTAAATATAGACACTGAGACTCATTATTCCCAAAAGCAAAAAGGCACTGAATTTTCCCCCTGCTATTCCCAGACAGGAAGCAACACCCTTATTGCCCTTATTGTAATTTACAAGTGCCTTTCTCAGCACAAGATTACTTATGCTGCCTGTACCCCTCACCTAATGCCTCAGATATGACTCTTTCCCAAAGCAAAGATTCTTAAGCATTTCTTCACCCTAAACCCACTGGCCTCTTGGCACCAAATCTCCAGTGACTGCTATTTCATAACATCACAGAAACCATCATCTCATTGGCCCATTTGTTCCACTCAAATATATAGTAGCTGAGACAGGGGGCAAGGGGTCATGACCTTCTCGGATATGCTCTCAGGGTGCATAGTCTTTGGGGCTGAGCTCTGGGAATCACCCCAAATCTTGCCTGCTCCAGGAAGCAACAGAGAGACAAAGCAGACAAGATTTACTCTTGGCACATATCTCTGAAACTTCCCACTAGAAAACACTTTTTAGAGGGGGAAAATGAAAAAATATATATATATAAACTTGAAGTTTGGAGTTTAAAGACTGAATATGGTAAAGAATGTTGGGAAAACTCATTATCTCTGTGTATTCATAACACTCATTCTGATTACTCCCATTACCTCAGAGTAGCCAATATTATCCTTCTTAACCTTTCAGTGTTTGGACATAGATCTCCTAGGGGATTTTAGAGTGCTGATTCAAAGTCACTAGATGCTGTTGGCTGCAGCAGCCAGAGGCTAAGTTCTTGCTCATGTTTTCATAGATTTCAGTCCTTCTTTGTCCCTGTGGTGTAGCTCAGCAATGGTCCCTTCCTACCCTGGGGATGTCTTGCCCAACATGACTCCATCCATCCCTGTCAAGTGGAGGTGGCAGACTGTGCCTCTGTGGTGAGCTTTATACTAAAATGATTTCTTTCTTCACACTCTCTGGATAAAACAATTTGAATTCATTTCAATAGCTTGTACTTTCCTAGCTTTGAAGACTGCCTGTAAATCAGAATTCTGTGAGTAGAGGAGAGACAGCTTTTCTGAAATCAAGATAAATTTCATCTATGGTTTCACTTTTGTTTACGCATTTAATAATGGGCTTCCCACACCTGATCGCACAGGCTACATTGCAGCATCCATCACCCATAACTCTGCCATGGTCCACTCTATTTACAACCAAATCCCACATCTTGTCTTTGTAAAATGGCCCCATCCTCCTCCATGTATTGTTCCCATCTGCTAGACCTTAGGGAGATAGCTCCTGAGAGCTGACGTTTCCCAGATAATACCTACCTATCTTAGTCTGCCATTTCCCTCTTCCTCAAGGTATGTTTCATCTCTGAATGCAGTGCATGGCAGCCCACACCAGTCCTAGAGTCACCTCCCAGGTCACCTGACACACTCTGACCTCATCAAGACCTATAGTGTCTGTCATCTCACCACATACACCTCTATGGGTTTGGCCCATATTCTAGAACATGCAGAGAAGTATCATGTAATGACAAAGGACATGTGAACCATGGGGGAGGTATGTGGAGCCATGCTTATGAGGCCTGAGAAGTACCTCAGGCAATTACATACACAAAAACATACACAACCACCTAAAGTTACAGAGAGAGAGAGAGAGAGAGAGAGAAACAAATGCAGAACACAGAAACAAACAAGATATACTTGTCTATTCTGGCACTTGTTTTTAGCCACCTAGGTAAGAAAACATTATGGTTTCCCCCATGCAACTTGTATGGCTTTAATCATGTCTTCTGAGTCACCTGTTTTCCAGTCATTCTCAATCTGGCAGTTCTTATATTTTTGTGTTAATTTAAATTAAAAAAAAATAAAATAAAATGATGTCATTTACTGATGTCAATGACCACCTAGGCTACAGAAGGAATGCCCTCTGAGGTCTGCTTCCTGTCACAGAAAAGAGAATGTGCTTTATACTCTCTCAGTTCATCTAGAGGAAGTAGCTTGTTCTGCAGTGCTGCTCTCAAGACTGACAAATTGCCCTGTTCCTTCAGCCAACTAAGCCAGGCCCAGAGTCAGCAGTGGGAATGAGGAATGGGTACAATTGAGATAGAGAAAAACAGGCAATGGTAAATCAATCCCTAACATTTTTTTTCCAGTCTATTCGTTCCCTCAAAAAATATTTATTGAACATTAACCATGTGCAGGGCTGGTCTGACCCCTGGGGATAAAAGAATAAATAAGACAGGCAAGGTGGGGACAAGGGACAAGGGAAATACAATTAATAAGCAAGTGAACACAGCGTTTTTAGATGACCTCATCTAGAGTTCTAGGAAGTTCTAGGAAGATAATGAGAAGGCAGTGTGGGGAAATAATAGGGAAGGAGAGGCTATTTCCAATTGGGTAATCAGGAAGGCCTCTCTGCATTGAGAACCTGAATGAAGAGAAGTTACCCAGGTGTGTGAAGTGAGAATGTTCTTGGAAGAATGAACAAGGATGAAAGCCCTGGGTCAGGAATATAATACTTCCCAAATATTTTTGCCCAAACCCATTCGCCCAAATGCCACCTTGTTCAGGGTGCCCTTCAGGAACACCATAAGCCACTTCCTCTGAGCCATGTGAAGCACTGGGCCCCTCTGGCAGTCCAGCCCACCCTCTTTCCACTCTCACCCCTCTAGACTACAGCAGTGACTACATCTTTTTCAGCTCTGTCTCTTCCACATCACCAAGCATGGAGTTTAATTGATACCAGCTGTTCAACAGAGATCTGAGTAAATGAACCAATGCCAATATAAGACTGGAGTGGCATGTCTGTCTTTTACTTGGGAATTATGACAATTCTAACTTTGGAGCACACTCTACTTGAGGCTTAGTTTAGGGTTATATTTCTCCCTTATAAATTGGTTGTAAGGTAAAAGTCAATTGTATTTTGGAGATTTCTCTGCACATTTAAGGGGTAATAAGATAGGGATGGTTGCATCTTGTAGCCAAAATTATTGTTCCATCACTCTCACTGGCCTAAACTTACAGGATCTCTGGTGCTATGCATACTTGGCCCCAACATGGCCAGATAGGGTTCATAGTAACTTTAAAAAGAAAAGAGTAGATGAACATCAATGAAAATGACAGAGTATAGACTTCTGACAGGTATAGACCTCACTCCACCAGAAAGACAATGAAAAACTGACAAATATTGTCAGAATCATTTCTTTCAGAATTCTAAAATTAGCCCAAAGCTTGTAGCAACCAAGGGTTTTTATAAAAGAAAAACAACTGAATCTCAGTAAGAACAGTGAGCTTTGGGGTGCCTCAGTGGCTCGGTTGAGTGTTAAACTCTTGATTTCAACTCAGGTGGTGATCCTGTGGTCATGGGATTGAGCCCTGTGTTGGGCTCTGTGCTGAGCATGGAACTTGCTTGGGATTCTCTCTCTCCCTCTCTCTGTGCCCAGCCCCTGCTTGCACATGCTCACTCTCTCGTGCGCGCGCTCTCTCTCTCTCTCTCTCTCTCAAAATAAATAAATAAACACTTAAAAAAAGAATAGGAAGCTTTGTAGCATTTTAAATTACCTTAGTCCCATCCCCCTTTCCAGCTCAGTAGTAGCCTTGAAAATAGCAGTCTGCATTCCCTATAATGGAGGGAACAGAAGAGATCTCATTCCCAAGGAATTGTCATCATTTGACCTGTCTGGTGATTCCCTGGATGATCCAATTAGAAAGGCTTGTCTTTATCTGTAGCCCAGTGTTAAAAGCTTGAGGGGAGAGTACTTGTGTAAACATTTACTGGCAAGTGTTTTAAATGTACAGCTGCCAAAGCAAATAAAAAAAAAGGCAAATAATAGACTAATCAAAAGGCTTAAATGGAAAAGTTGAGGACTTTGATCCACTATATTCCTGGGAATATAGAAAACTGAGAATCTGCCACATAGGGCTGTGTACCTACCCAGGAAATCCCTACATTCTCAGCTCTGGCTGACCTTGAAACTCTTCACAAATGGGAAGTAAAGCCTGGGGCTGACTTGTAAGCTGCCTATCTGAGTGTTGAAGGTGCTCCCTAACATCACCATCTGTGAAGTCTAGGAGACTTTCTGGTTCCAGAAATTTAAGGAAATCTCTGTCCAACCATTATCTACCAATAAACTGAGTAGAGACTTTGTTATGTGGCAACACACAAAAAATACATACTATACAGAATTAATTCAGAAAAGTCACTAGATAAAAAACAACTACAAGCCACAGTGACAACAGTCCTAAAGTGAGGGAATAATCTTATTTCCAGAGTTGCCACATTGTATTATTTTAAATATCTAGTTTTCAGTGCATCTGGGTGGCTCAGTCAGCTAAGTGGCTGACTTCGGCTCATGTCATGATCTCACGATTTGTGGGTTTGAACCCTGCATGAGTCTCTGTGCTGACAGCTCAGAGTCTGGAGCCTGCTTTGGATTCTTTGTCTCCCTTTCTCTCTGCCCCTCCTGTGCTCATGCTCTGTCTCTGTCTCTCAAAAATAAATAAACGTTTAAAAAATTAAAAATAAAATAAAATATCTAGTTTTCAACAACAACCAAATATTTGATATGCAAAGAAATGAGAAAGTGTACCCATGAATAAGAAAAAAACTTCATCAATAGAAAATGTTTCCAAGGAAACTCAGACCTTGGACTCACTAGACAAAGATTTTAAATATGTTCAAAAAACTTAAGAAAATAATGTCAAAGAATTAAAATATATGTAAGAATGATATCAAATAGAGAACAGAGAATATAAATAAAGGCAAATTATGAAAAGGAGCCAAGAAGAAATTATAGAGTTGAAAAGAACAATAACTCAGTGGGAAAATCCACTAGAGGGGTTCCATAGCAGATTTGAGGAGGCAGAAGGAAAAATCAGCAAGCTTGAAGATGGATCAATTGAAATCATCCAGTTTGAGAAACAGAAGGAAAAAGAATAAAGAAAGATAAACAGAACTTTAGAGACATGCAGGGCACCATCAAGTGTATGGGGTTTTGTTTTGGAATGATGAAATTGTTCTAGAATTAGATAATGGTGATGGTTGCACACCTCTATGAAAATACTGAATCATATACTTTAAAATGATAAATTTTGTGACAGATGAATTATATCACAATATAAAATAATTTTTTAAACAAAGTAGCAAGTAGTTTGGTTTTACAATACCTGCAAATGCCAAAACACATCATGGAAGATGTGTCCTTTCTTCCCCTGCCCTGCAGGTTTTCTGGCTTATAAAATTATACAATGAATTCCTAGTTTATTGTTACTGGTTGTGTTTTTCTTTCCTAGTCTTCATTTTTAAGAATTAAATAATACCAGGGGCGCCTGGGTGGCTCAGTCGGTTAAGCGGCCAACTTCGGCTCTGGTCACGATCTCGCGGTCCGTGAGTTCGAGCCCCGCGTCAGGCTCTGTGTGCTGACAGCTTGGAGCCTGGAGCCTGTTTCGGATTCTGTGTCTCCCTCTCTCCCTGCCCCTCCCCTGTTCATGCTCTGTCTCTCTCTGTCTCAAAAATAAATAAACGTTAAAAAAAATTTTTTAAAGAATTAGATAATACCAACTGACACATGAAAAAATGCTCAACATCACTCACCATCAGGGAAATACAAATCAAAACCACAATGAGATACTACCTTACACCTGTCAGAATGGCTAACATTAACAACTCAGGCAACAACAGATGTTGGCGAGGATGCAGAGAAAGAGGATCTCTTTTGCACTGTTGGTGGCAATGCAAGCTGGTGCAGCCACTCTGGAAAACAGTATGGAGGTTCCTCAAAAAACTAAAAATAGAACTACCCTATGGCCCAGCAATTGCACTACTAGGCATTTATCCATGGGATAGAGGTGTGCTGTTTCGAAGGGACACATGCACTCCCATGTTAATAGACGCACTATCAACAATAGCCAAAGTATAGAAAGAGCCCAGATGTCCATCGATGGATGAATGGATAAAGAAGATGTGATACACACACACACACACACACACACAATGGAGTATTACTCAGCAATCAAAAAGAATGAAATCTTGACATTTGTAACTACGTGGACGGAACTGGAGGGTATTATGCCAAGTGAAATTAGTCATTCAGAGAAAGACAAAAATCATATGACTTCACTCATATGAAGACTTTAAGAGACAAAACAGATGAACATAAGGGAAGGGAAACAAAAATAATATAAAAACAGGGAGGGGACAAAACAGAAGAGACTCATAAATATGGAGAACAAACTGAGGGTTACAGGAGGGGTTGTGGGAGGGGGATGGGCTACATTGGTAAGGGGCATTAAGGAATCTACTCCTGAAATCATTGTTTCACTATATGCTAATTAATTTGGATGTAAATTTTTTAAAATAAAAAAATAAAATTAAAAGAATTAGATGATAAAATACAAAAGAATATGTATCCAGAATAATGACAATTATATTTTTATTAACATAGTATTGACAATTATATAGCATCTTCACCTTTATTTATAATCCTCCCTGTGAAAAAGATGGATTTGCCTTTGTTCAAAGGCAAGAAGCAAAAGCTCAGAGAGTTGATTAACAGGCCTGAGATCACACAACTGGTAAATGGCTTAGCAGGGACTTGATCCCAGCTCATTGACTTCACAGCCTAATTGGGGTATAACACCTCATTTTGATAAGGCAGAGTAGAGAGTAAGTTACATTTCAAAGCACAACAAATTGTGCCAGGAATGATGGTTCTAGATCGTGAGGACATAAGAGCCATGCCCAAACTGGAGGGAAGGTTGATGATACCTGTGGTGTGCAGTCTATACCAGGACAGAGAATGCTTTCCATAAGAAGCTGAGCCAAATTTGAAAATGGGAGTCACCTTGGCTTACAGGTTTGTACTAGCAGTCATATGCATCCCCCTCAATCACCAGTGGCCTCTGCAGAATTCCAGTACTTCCATGGCAATAGTGGCATAATGTTAAGTAGGATATTAAGATGATGGTAATTATCTAACCCAGGGAGTGGAAGGAATCTTCCCAGAGTACCATAGCACAGGGTTTATTGAGGAAAAGGTCTTATTAATTGCATGGCTATCATAGCTGCTTTTCCAGAAAAGAACTTTCCAGCCTTTCCCACTCCCCAGATACCAGTGTGAGCGCCCTACTCTGCCTCAGGGGTGAGGCAACTTCACTGAGACAATTTGGGAGCTTTGGGAATTTCAGAATCACCAAGAATCTGGGGTCCCTGCCATGGCAATGGTCTTCTAGGTTTGGAATGAAAGTAATCCTTCCTATTGAAAAATAATTGGAGAAGAATTTCCACAGTAGCAAAACACTGCTAAATATGTCAAGAAATGGTAGTCTCAGTCTCAGAAAGACAAAATTTTATTCCTACTCTCCCAACAGAAATTTGAACGGAAACGTAATTACATGGTGCATCACTGCCATCAAGTGGCCAAATGAGGGAAATACCCAAAGCCTGAAACTGTTTCCAAGAGTGAAATTCTGGGCAAAAGTGCTTAGATGAAAATCATTCCTATCACCCCGATTCTCCTCTTTGTCCAGGTAGACATATCTAAACTCCACATTTTTAGCTCTTCTCAGATCACTCTCAGTTTCTTTCAAGAAGCTACACATAATTTCCTCTCTGGGCCTTTGCAGTTGCCTGACTTCTACTTGGAAGGAACTTTCCTCAGAACTTTATTATTATTATTATTTTAAAGAGGGAGAGCGTGCATGTAGGTAGAGGGAGAGAGGGAGGGAGAGAGAGGGAGAGAGAGACAGACAGACAGACAGAATCTCAAGCAGGCTCCATGCTCAGCCTGGAGCCCACCGCAGGGCTCAATCCCACCATCTTGGGATCATGACCTGAGCTGAAAGCAAGAGTCTACACTCAACTGACAGAGCCACCCAGGTGCCCCTCCACAGAACTTTAATAATGCATCACTTTTGCCATTCAGATATTGTCTGAAAGTCCACCTTCTCCAAAAATTCTCCTCTATTCATTCCATTTAAAGTAGCCACCCCACCCACAAGTCACTTTCTCATAAGACACAAGTTTAATTCTTATTCACAGCCTTTCTCACACTCTGGAATTACTTTATTTATTTACTTACTTATTTATTTACTTACTTCTTTTATGTACACTTTCATACCCCACACTTTCCCACACCTTCATACCCCAGAATGAAATTTCATGAGAATAAGATTTTGTTTGTCTTCATTATCCCACCATCTGGAACAGCGCCCAAATGAGAAGAATCTCCAATGTAACAAGTGCTGCCTGGATGGATGGATGAATGGATATATATATATATATATATATGGATAGACAGATGGACATATGGGTGGATGAGTGGATGGGTAGGTGAATGGGTTAGATGGGTCAGCAAAAGAGTGGGTGGATGGATGGGAGGATGGAAGAAAGGACATATAAATGAGAAATAAAAAGACCAGTATTTTACACCAAAATCCCAAATAATACTGCCTCCATTAGCAATTCCATGGTCAACATTTGGGTTTCATTTTTTCAAGATTTGATGACTTTGAATGGCAAGGACAGTCTGTGTTACTCACTCATATTTAGAGAACACCTGCAATCAGTTAATTTGGATTTTTTAAAACACTCAAGCTTTGTACCAAGGTGCAGAATTACCCCAGGTATTGTACACAAAGTATGCTTTCCTTTAAACTGCATCTATGCCCATAAAGTTGTTGTTGACACACGAAGTCTTTAAATGATTCTTTCCTGTGTAAATTGAGAACACTTGTGATAAAATATAGAAGATCTCCAGCAACTGAAAAAGAATGCACATTTGCTACTGAATATGGCAATTTTCTAGAATCAAAGGCCTTCCTCATGATAGTTTGCTGATATTTCATGTCTGTGGATTTAAATTGCAGATGTGAGCTCATCAATATAGCCTGTCAACAATGGGTATGCACTTAAATAAAATCAAAATCTACAGGCAAAGTAGCCAGAAGTGGTGTTTTGCAGGGACCTTTTCCTTCCAGGAGAACTAAAATGAAGCTACTGTTGATGTTGAATTATGTTCTCATTCACATATAAATAACTTTGGCAGGTCACAGTGGAGGTGACATTGCTAAGGAACTGTGCAGTGCCTCCTCAACTGTCACATCACTATCTTAAAAGACAGACAGGTAGTCTATAGCAACTGTGTGGGAATCTTCAAGCTTCTACTTAGATCTTCAGGCACAGCTCTGGATAAGTAGGTGGAAAATTTTGCCCTCTGCTGCAGATAGAGATGATGGATTTTTCCAAATGAATTACATGGCAAATCTATGTGAATTCCCCTCCCAAAGTAACTAAGAGAAAAATAACTTAGACTCGCTGCCAACCAGAGTTTTCAGGAAAGGTTTAGGAAAAATCATGCAAACTTGCAAAGATGATATTTAGCCCCAGGACAGGAGAAATACCCTTTTGCCTAGTGATAGCCATTCTGGTTTCACTGTAAGCACTCATGAAGTGCTTTTTAGCTTATATCCCAAACCATAACATCTGCCTATTCTCCCCCCACCTTCCCAAGTAAATATGAACTGTGAATACATTTTACCTTCAAGTCACAGTTCAGCTGTTCTTCACATTCATGTGTTCATTATTTCACTCAACAAACATTTGCTAAGCACCTACTAAGTGCCCACCTATCAATGTGCCAGGGAGAGAGGTTGATACTGAGATGATACCCCGCCCTCAAGGTCTAGAGGCGTTATAGCACAATGAAGACTATAACTGAAAAAGAAAATCTAAAGCACAGTTAAGAGTTCTACCAATTATCCACTACATATGTTTGGCAAGTAACTTCAACTCTGTAAGCCTCAGTTTCCTCATCTATAAAATGGGGGCGGGGGGCGGTATAGCAGAACCTACCACTCAGGAATGCTATAATCAGTGAAAACTCATCAGGATATGGCACACTATAAGGAGTAACCAATAAACTGAGAACTTCAAGGGTTCAGTCTTAAGAAAGGGATCCCTGACCACACAGCTGGTAAGTAGGGTCAGAAATGCTTCATGGATGCTTGTCCATTTGATTAGGTCATTTCCTGGATCCAGGACTCAGTTTCCTCATATTTTATATAAGGAAGTTGGATTATGGTTGATCCCATCTGGCTCTTACTTTCAGCTATTTGATCTGTGTCATGAAAAAATGAGTAAGATTTGGACTTGTAGAGATAAAGGAGAGAAAGATATTTCCAGTGTAGACTAGAAGAGAGTACTCCTTAACTTAAAATATCACCCTTATTGTCCACTATCCATAGAACATTTAATTCAGCAATTGTTTCTTGCGTAACTTTCATGTACTTAGGAAAGATTTTAAAAATACTTACCATGAGGCATGAGCTCCTACTGACACACAAGAATGGATGATGCTAGCCAAAAGATTCAGGCATGGTCCAGAGGACTCTGCTGGGCCAGGATTACCTAAGGGTAGATTTTGTAGAGGTTCTGAGAAATGAGCAGGTAAGCCTGGACAAGAAATTGGGAAGGGTTATGATATTTTGTTAGTTCACAATAACACCATGTTACCAATCATCATGGAGAAATTTCAGTGCTTGCCTTCCTATGTGTCAGAGTTGAATAAGACCCAGCCTCTGTCCTCAAATGTGTCTCCAAGCAAATCATGCCCCCATGGGCTGGTAAGTTCAGCAGTGGAAACTGTGATAAGGTCCAGTGGAGCCAGCCAGCTCAGAAGAAGCAGACATCAGCTCTCTCCAACCTGTTAATGAATTGGGATCAAAAACAATCTTTCTCTCTAGCTCTACTCCTGACCTCACATAGTCACAGCTGTGGGCTCAGGGAAAGGGATAGAAATTTCCCTCTGTGTGCAGCCAAGTGGCAGACTGAGTGCCAGAGGTCCAGCTATCTCAAACACAAATGCAGAATGGCAAATGGAGGCAAGGCCAAGAGTGTGTGCCAGCAGGTCTACAGTGTAGACCCCCCCCCCCCATGTCAGGACTACCCTGTCTTAGTCTGTTAGAGGTGCTATATAAGATATCATAAACTGGGTGGTCTATACCAACAGAAATTTATTTCTCACAATTCTGGAGCCTACAAGTCCAAGATCAGGATGCCAGGAAGATCAGGTTCTGACAAGGTCCCACTTCCAGGTTACAAACTATAGACTTCTTATTCCATCCTCACATGGTGGAAAGACAGCAGAGAAGGGAAGCAAACTCCTCCATCTCTTCTTAAAAGGGCACTAATTCCATTCATGAATGCTCTACCCTCGTGACCTAATTACCTAATCACTTCCCAAAGACCCTACCTATAATAGTGTCATACTGGGAGTTAGAATTTTAACATATAAGATTTTGGGAGACACAAACATTCAGTTAATAACATACCTCCACTCCAATTAATAACAATAATCTGAAGAGACACTGGTCATAAACAACTAATACATACCAGCTGAAAATGGGCCTTTATATCCAACACTAGTAAAATATCCACTATAGACATAATGTTGTGTCAATGCATTACCCAAATGTGTTATCTCATTTGCTCTTCAAAACAACTCTGTGAGGAAGATACTTTATATTCTCATGTTAGAGATGAAGAAACTGAGGCTTTGGGGGATTGTGTATTTTGCTCTAGTTCACAGAGCAAGTAGTAACTTGAGCCAGGGCTTGCCCTAAGACCCTATTTACCTGAACCTAGTTTTTTTTTTAATTTAATTTTTTAATGTTTATTTTTGAGAGAGACAGAGCATGAGCAGGGGAGGGGCAGAGAGAGAGGGAGAATCTGAAGCAGGCTCCAAACTCTGAGCTGTCATCACAGAACCGGACACAGGGCTTGAACCCACGAACAGCGAGATCTGTACTGTACTTCCTTAAGTTTGTGTGCCAAGCTTCTCCAACACTGCCAGCAGGGGGAGGTGGAGCCTGGCAGAAGTGTAGTCTAGTTCAACCATAAGAACATAGAAGTGAAAGAGAGACTTGCACTTGCACACACCCTGGAGAAAAGCCTCAACCAGTGTGGAGAGAGAGCAGTTAAGAATTGATAATTCTTCCTCAAAGTGCCTTGGTGGGATTAAGCTCCATTGCCTACAATCTGACCAACTCAATAACACACCATGCTCTAATCCTTCCCCATGTTACTCATTCCTTGGGGTCAGCTCCCAAATAAACCACCTACACACACATCCTTATCTCAGGTCTTCTTTCAGAGGGAACCCAGGCTAAGACATAGCCTCAGAAGAGGCAAAGTGGAAAATGGCCACAGTGAGGACCTTATCCCTTAACACTATAGAAGCCCCTCAGAACCGGTCTCAATCTCTTGAAAGTGCAAAAACCCTGATTGACTGGAATTTCCATCACCTGCAAGAATGGGGACTCACAAAATAAAGTTTAATTGTTAAAAAAAAAGACCAAATTGCATTTATAGCACATATGAAAAAAATTGACCTGCAGCCCAACCATGAAACAAGAGAAACGGGTATCCCTGCTCATCTTTCCTATGAAGAACCAGTTAGTTTTTCATTCACAATTCTTCATTCACAAGTAACTGAACATGATGAGCTGAGCAGACTGCATCTGCACATAGGCAATCAACAGGGCATTTGAGCCACCTTTCTGAGCTCTTCCACAGGCATTGGCTGCCCACCCCCATCTAGTTCTCCTGGCCCACTCAACCAAGCCCAGAACAATGTCTTTACCCAGCTTAACACCATGGCCACCTTCCCACCCCTGGTCCAGTGGGAGCTGCACACCACCTCTTTTGACTCCAGGTTACACCAGGGGCCACCAAGACCACGAACAGTGCAGTCCTTAACCTCTGAAGTCTCAGGATCCTGAGAAAGAATTGATGAGGCCCTAAGAACGCTGCCGTCTGATCTGGGCTTCCAGGGTGCCGGTATGGGTCCATCTGTTGACAAGGGGGTGGGGAGGAGAGCTTCCTTCTGTCTAAACTTTACTTCTGAGACAATATCCCCACTGCCTTGTCCCTGCCTGAATCCCAAGGTGGGCCCCCAGCTTCCTGTATCTTGCCTAGTTACAGATGCCAAACATTGTCCACTTTTGTGGCATCATGTGTTGGAGAGACTAGTGGACTAGGAAGCCAGTGACCTCAGACCCGAATTCTCAGGGCTTCACCCCTTCTTCCTGGCCCCAGGTGGCTAATGGGTATGAAGGGCATCTGAAGGCAGAGCTCTGAGCCCAAGGTGGGTGGAGAGGGGAGTAGCAACAAGCTAGATCACTGTGTGGTCCCTTACCCTCCCACTGCCCCAATTCCAATTTGGAGACAGGTCCAGAGCTGTACCCCTCATAGAAGACATGAGATTGGGTTTTCTGATTAAACTTCATTTCTGTCTTTTCAATAACAACAAAGAGGGCATTAGAGGACATTCTCCGTGTATATCTACATGGAAAAGTTGGGTTTTTTTTTTAACTTTTTAAAAGTTGATTTATTTTTGAGACACACACACACACACACACAGCGTGAGTGGGGGAGGGGCAGAGAGGGGGAGAAGAAAGACACAGAATCCAAAGCAGGCTCCAGCTCTGAGCTGTCAGCACAGAGCCTGACATGGGGCTCAAACCCATGAACTGTGATCATGACCTGAGCCAACGTAGGATGTTTGACTGAGCCACCAGGCAGGCTTGGAAGAGATTTTTTTTTTAAGTTTTTAATTCCAGTTAGTTAACATACAATGTTATATTAGTTTTAGTTGCACAATATAGTGATTCAACAATTGGATTCAACAATTCCATATCACTCTGTGCTCATCACGAAACGCGCGCTCCTTAATCCCCATCACCAATTCTCCATACCCCCACTTCTGGTAACCATCAGTTTGTTCTCTATAGTTAAGTCTGTTTCTTGATTTTTCTCTCTCTCTTGTTTTTTCCCTTTGCTTTTTGTTTTGTTTCTTAAATTTCACATGTGAGTGAAATCATATGATATTTATCTTTCTCTGACTGGCTTATTTCACTTAGCATTATACTCTCTACCTACTGGATGGGAACAGATTTTGATGAAGCACAGGTCAAGGGACATTCCTGCATCCACAATGAAAATTTGACCAGGTCTTCCCTTTCTCTTTACTTAAGTCCAGAGCTAACAACATGAGCTAGTCTCCAGAGATCTCCATTTTCACAAGGCAAGTGGTCAGCAAGTTTTTCATCTGGCCCTATCACTAACTGAAACAGGCTCTGATGGCTTCCAGAGGCTCTATCAGTAATGGGGTGTGATGGCTTTCCTGCATTTCCATGTAAAAAATGGAAGAGATACAGGAGGAAATGATGAATGACAAATGGCTTATAGTATTCATGGCCAAATTCTAGGTAATTGAGCCAAAGAGGAGGAAACATATTCTTAAAGATGCTATTAATATAGAAGACATTTTGGGTTTCCTAACTTCTGTTTCACCCATCCTTAATCTTAGAGACATGGAACAGGTTGTGGCAGATGCTGAAGATTGCCTCCCAACAGCCATTTTATCTTTATTTCTTTTTTACAGAATCCTGAACTTGTTTAAGTGCTAAGCAACTACTCTGCTTAAGAAAGGGATAAAAGAACTTTACAGCTCCAGAGGGTGATTGGTATCAGCCAGTCATAATTATTTCATTTACCTTTTCATAGATTGGCTAGAACTAGGTTGCATGCCCACCCTTAAACAAATAAATGATGGATGAGCACGTGACCCAGTTCATATCAATACTATGTGAGAGGTCTGCTAGGTTGCTTCTAAGGATGTTTTTCTTTTCTGATACAAAGAAGTATATTTAAAAATCCCTCTTTTGGCAGCTGAAAAATATTGCGTCTATATGTGATGTGTGAAACAATGGCAGCCATTGTTTTGTCCCTGATGGGAGAAATAGGCTACTATGCTCTGGATGGCATAACATAAAGATGAAAAAGCCTGTATTCTTGAAGTCATTTCTGATCCACTGTAACTGCCCCCCCTTTTTTACTTTATCATTAAGATAATAATTCCTGTATTATTTAAACTATTTTTAGTTGAGGTTTCAGTTTCACCTGTGATCAAATAAATTCAGAAAATAAAATTGAACAAGTTATGTCTACTGGTATTTCAGAACCTAACTATTGAACACAAATGTACATCATGAATTTTCAAAAATAAAAATCTAGTAATCTTGTACATCTAGCCTGGGGTCATACTGGGTTACTGGGTTTTCTAGGCCAATGGCAGTTATTGTATTGATTCCCCAAGACATCTTAATTTCACAGTTATATATATTTTTTAAAAACTGGGATACCTTTGGTGGCTCAGTCGGTTAAGCCTCTGACTCTTGATCTCAGCTAATGTCATGATCTCACAGTTCATGAGATTGAGCCCTGCGTTAGCCTCCATGCTAATCCCAAGAAAGACTCTCTCTCTCCCTCTCTCTTTGCCCTTCCTCTGCTCGTGCTTTCTCTCTATCCAATAAACTTAAAAAAAAAAGAATACTGAAGCAATATATAAAAAATAAAAATAAAACAGAAATTCTCAATTTTTATGGAAAGCTTTCTATAGTGAAAGCTATAACAAATTCACATATTTGTTATGTGAGTCATAACAAATTATAATTTCTTTAAAAAAACTTTAAAAGTTTAGTTTACTTTTTAAATTCATTATCTTGATATAAATAGCATTAAATCACTAAAAAATTTTGGTTTAAAATAACTGTCAAGGGGCACCTATGTGGCTGTCAGTGAAGCGTCTGACTCTTAGTTTCAGCTCAGGTCATCATCTCACGGTTTGTGGGATTGAGCCCCATATCGGGCTCCATGCTAGGATTCCTTCTCCTTCTCTCTCTCTGCCCTTCCCCTGCTTTCCTGCTTTCTCTCTCTCTCTCTCTCTCTCTCTCTCTCTCCCTCTCTCTCCCTCTCTCTCTCTCTCTCTCTCAATAAATAAATAAATAAATAAAATAACTGTCAAGCCTGTGGCTAAACCAATAATTTGAGGTACTCTTCCTGGCACATCCTCAGCCAAGAGTCAGGATCATTATGGTTGTTGTCATCAAAACTTTGAATCAAAGTTGCCACAGAAGAAGTCGAGCATAAAGCAGTGGGTGATGTTCAGGTCCCTGGTTTTAGCTCTGTCATTACTATCTGGGTGGCCTCAATTTCTCTGAGCCTAGATCCCCATTTTCAAAGTGAGGGTCTCATTAGTACAAACCCCTTACAGATGCAGAGAAGAGAATCTAAGAGAATGCATGGAAAGATGCAAAGTGCTTAGCATTGCATGGCACATAGTGAACATGCAACCATGGTAAGTATCATTGTTTTTTAACCATCTCCTCATCCCTCCTCTGTGGGGATGCACTTTGTACCTCTAGTAAGCTTTCTTCCTCCCTTCCTTGAACTTACAGCACTTTTTGCAAACCACATACCCAATTACATCAAACGTGTTTCTGATATCTCTAATTTTTACTATTAAAGTTTCATCTCTAACAGAATTCCTCTCAAGACCCACCTGCACCATCCTCTAGCCCCTTAGTGTCAGGTATACAACACCCACTTGAATCAATTCAGCCTGACCCCTTTCCATGTGGATAGGGCATGGAGGTGGGGGGATGTCATGTGAAGACATTTATTTCTTCTGAATTCCAGTTACTAGGTCCATACAGACTCGACTTGAGATCGTTTCCAATGTACTCTTCAGAAGATTAAAGAATGAATAGTACTTTTTAAAAATACTTTCCTGAAATTCAACATCAAAGATGACATTCTATCCTATTCTCCTCATCACATCTCATAGTTCTAGCTATGTGGCTGCAGCTGCTGACAAAAGGTCCCCAAAGGCTTTCCTAAAGACCCTTGAGTCCTAAGTTCAAAGGTGATTAAGAGCTAAATTGTCAATAAGTGCTTACATCAGTCTTCAACACTCAGGCTGCTGGAGTGACAGTTCATTTTCTCAGAGTTCTGAACTCAAGAAGGAAGGTATCTTACCTCTTGTGGTAGACATCCACTGGTTTTTGTCATCCAGTCTGGTTGTAGCACTTCAGTTTTCTTTTGGAGGGCCACTTCTCCCATGTGAATGGACTTTCTTCCCCTCACATGTCCGGAGAAGAACACGTGACCAAAACCAAGCCAAGTTGCACCAAGTGCAACTAGGTTCAGGAGCTTCTGTCCCAAGAAGCACTCCCTTTGCTGTAACTGAAGATTGTAGTGTTTACCATGTGGAGAGAAGCTGCCCATGAAGAAAGCACAGAAGAGGGAGAAAACCAAGAACAGCACTGGACCCCCCGTGTTTTCAACTACCTTTGAAATCAAATTCCCTTTCATGGTTTCTCTTAAATGTTTTTATAGTATTTTAAGACACTTTGAAAGGGCTTCCTGTCACCTTCAACTTAAAGAGTCTGAGTAACAAAACTTCCAAACAATTAGAATAGAAATTTTAGCTAGTAATAACTCATTACAAAATCACACTTTCATTTTTAAAGTCATCTCCTATGTATCTTCATTTTATCCTGAAGCAGTAGGTCAGGAATTAGAGCCTTTATTTTATAGGTGAGGGACCTGCAACCCATAAAGTGTTGTGAGTTGTGCATGGTCCCTTGGTGTTGACTAAAAAGCCAGCCACACTGCAAGGCTGCATGTGCCAGGTAATGCTCATCTATGTAACTTCTATAAAGCATCACCTTCAAGCTTTACAAGGTCAGGATGAATTTATTCCTTATCATTAACCTACTCAGAGCACCATTTTTGTATTATAGCAACTGTATTAAGATAAAGCACAGGTGAAATCTTCACAAGCCAGCTTCTTTCCCAATATGTTGCTCTCACAACCATGTGCGTTACAATGCTTAACTCACTGATTTTCTAATCTCAGAGAAAATAAGAGGATTAGTAAGAGATAGTTTAGGCATCTTGAATCTGTAGAAAAAAAAGTCATTCTTTAAGCTCCTGAAGATTCCATACTGGGGAAGGAGAGAAATGTCAGGTATCTGGCCAATGTTTTGTTTCACTATTTTTCTTGGCTTCAAACTTGCAAGAGAAAAGATTTTACAAATCTTGGGTGGGTGCTAAAAGTGTTTTAAACTGTATAGTTAAAAAAATCTTCAAGAAATTATTTTTTTCTAGGTTCCCAAAGCTCTATGTGCTTCAGCACCACTAGGAATGAAGAAGAAGTTTCATGGATAATGTAGATGATAATATTAGTTGTTATCACATACACTGTGCTAGTTAGGATGATCTAGGTTTTGTTGTAATAACAAACAATATTTCAGGGCTTAACACAATAAATCTTTATTTTTTATTATGCTCCAGGCCAGTTCGGCTCTGCCAAGGTCTCTGCACATAATCATCACCCTTAAACCCAGACTGAGCAGGAGCTGGTTTTAAAATGTGCTTCCATAGTAACTGTGGCAAAAGAGAAGGAATGTGATGAATTGTGCACTGGCTCTTACATCTTCCACTTAGAAATGACACACATCACTTCCACAGATATATCATTGGTTAACAAATCACATAGCTGTGTCCAACTTCAAAAGAGTCAGGGAAGTTGACCTACCATGTGCCTGAAAAGAAAAAAGAGGAGCACAAACACAGCTTTAACATCTGGTCATCCCTGGCCAACAATTCTACAAGGTTGGAGAATCAGACAATTCTTTCCATTTTAGATGGAGACACCAATAGAAAGGCCATATGTAATAGGAAGAAGAAAGCTAATGTCTTGTCTCTAAACCCAGTTTTTATTTCAGTATGTAAAGAACCCTATATCATCAGAAATTGGGATTTCCCAATATCGTCACTTGTGGGCAAGCTAGCAAAGGGACATGGAAATGGATTTTAAATATATCATTTTAATTTACAGAATAGCAAAACTGCATGAGATAAAGGGAGCAGTGCTTAAAAAAGACTGAATCACTTCACCATGTATGCAATTCATGTTCTAATGCTGTACACTTTAAATGTATACAGTGCTAGATATCAATTATATCTCAATAAAACTGAAAATATGAAAGAAAATGGGAAAACCTCTGTACTAGATGATATCTGTGTGTCTCAGACAGCACGTTAGAATGACCCACTAAGATTCTGAGAGAGAAGGAGATGACCCTGACCTCCAGTCCTTTCACTAGGTCAATTCAGAGTAGCTCTGCCTTAGCAGTTTCTATATTGAGTTTTAGTACGATGTAGTTCATTGGAAGAAATTTTTCTTCAACCTAATTATACTTTAAAATTAAAACCACTGATTCCAGTCTGAGTACTTCATTATGCAGATGAAAAGAATGAGACTCAAAGAAATGAGATGTCTGTCCAACATGAGATGGTGGCAAAGCAGGAGCTAATCTTTAGCGAAAGTCCTGGATGGAGAATAAAGAGCCCTAGGGTCTACATGTACGCCTTTCCCTAGCTGTGTCCCCACAGGCGAGACACTTAACTTCTCTGAACCTGTTTCTCCATTTGAAAAATGGAATAAATGTGTCTGTCCTGTCAAATGTAACTAGAAAGTAAACATGGAGAAACAATCATTTTTAGTAATAAGACTTTAAATGAAAATAAAAATGAAAATAATTTTTTATGTATTAAATTAGTAATTTTAAAAATCACATTTATACTTCTGATAAGCATGTAGAGAATTGGTACCTACAAACCAGTATGTATGCTTCTTGGACAACCCTTTGAAAAAAAATGTGATAATAAAAATAAAAAGCCATGTGGTGGCTTGTCAGTTAAGCATCCAACTCTTGATTTCAGCTCAGGTCATGATCTCACAGTTCATGAGTTCAAACCCCACATCGGGTTCTGCACTAACAGTGTGGAGCCTGCTTGGGATTCTCTCTCCCTCTCCCTCTCTGCCCCTCCAACCACCACCACCCCAGCCTCAAAAATAAATAAACTTAAAAAAAATCAAAAGGCACTAGAAATGTTCATACCTTTTGCCTGAGTAATTCCACTTCCAGGAATTTAGCCTTGGGGGAAAAATTTTTAAATACCAAAAATGATGTGCACTAAAATATTCTTCATGATACTGTTTACAATAACAGAAAAATCTGTAGAGTGCCTAGGTGCCTCAGTCAGTTATATGATGACTCTTGATTTTGGCTCAGGTCATGATCTCATAAGGTTTGTGAGTTTGGGTTCCATGTCAGGGTCTGTGCTGACAGTGCAGAGCCTGCTTGGGGCTCTCTCTCTCTCGCTACCCCTCCCTCTCTCTCTCTCTCTCGCTCAAAATAAATAAATAAACTTAAAAAATAAATAAATAAAATAACAGAAAAATTGGAAATGCACAAAATGTAGAGTAAAATATGATAAATCCATCAAAAGTTATGACTATGGATAGTATAGAAAAACATGAGCAGAGGAGCCAAGATGGCAGAATAGCATGGAAGTTGTTTGTGAGTCTCACATCCATGAAATACAGCCAGACCAACACTAAACCATCCTTCACACCTAGAAAAATGACTGGAGGATTAACACAACAATCTGCACAACCTGAACCACAGAATTTAGCAGGCACGTGGCACAGAGAGGTGAACTTGGGAAGCAAGAAGGTGCTGGAAGGGAGGTGCTTTTGTGGGTGGAGAGAGGACATAGACTGGGGCAGGGGGGAGAATACGGGTAAGCACCCCTTCCCAAAAGCATCTGGAAAGAGAGTGGAAAATTGGACACAGTCACAGGGTCTAAACCAAAAAAGGAGAAAGGAGAAAGGCGAGGGTTTAAATTCCATTAAGACTGTAACAAAGGGGAGCACAAAGTCTGCAAATCTGCAGCTTGATACCTGGTGGTACTCTGGTGGGAAGGGCAAATCCCCAGGAGCAGAGTGGGGTCTGAGAGGTTCTCAGACCACACGGGGAAAAGCAGTTCCACTGCTGGAAGGACAGTTGATAGAGACGGTTGAAGCCATCTGGTCCCAGCAGACCCCAGAAAACGGCCACATTCGCTGGTGCTGGAACAAGGTCATTAAGGGTGAAGCCTGGTGCCAGATGTGTGTTGTGATTTTCCATAATCCCTGGAAAGCAGCTGCTACACTATCTCGCCAACTTTGTCTGGGGCAGGCTGGCACCTGGCCACAGTCTCAGAGCACTGGCAGCAGCAGGGTCCAGCAAGTGTTCCTGGCTGCAGCTGACATTTTACCATTGCTTGCTGAGATCCTCCTACAGAGAGGCAGAACAGGTCAAAGCCGCAGTCCCTCAGAAGTAAGGGGCCGGGGAAAACAGCCACAACTGAGACAAAACTTGGGAGAGAGGTACTGCCTGGGGCCTGGTCACGGACAGTGAAAAAGCGGGGGGACAGAGGACGGTGTGTGCAATTGCTGATTGGAGAGAACAGAGTTCTGATAATAGAGACTGGGTAGCTGGGTGATGCCATTTCCACCACTCCCACACATGCACATATGCACCTAAAAGTGCCACAACACTCCAGTCCAGTAGACTAGCAGTGCCATTTAGTGGAGAAAAGAGGCGTTACACTGAGCTCCACCCAAATGGGCCAACCTTGCTCTTCAAGAACACAAGTCTCACTGCCTACTTAGTACATGGACTATAAAGTGCTACATAGTCCGACGTCTAGGGAAAACGAAGTCATTTCAGTTCTATTTCAAACTGTTATCATGTCCATGTATTCCATTTTCTTTCCTTTTTTTTTTCCCCCTTTACACTTCTCTTCTTTTTCTGGAAGACAGAAAGAGAAAAAATCATTTTATTTTCAATTTTTATTAAAAATATTTTTCTTTAATATTTTTACTATAGTTTCTACTTTTGCATAAATTTTCTCAAATTCTATCATTTTATTCTTCCATTGTTTTATTTTAGTTTACTTCAGTGTATTCACCTTTTCAAATTTTCAAACAATTTTCTTTTTTCTTTTTCTTTTTTCCCTTTTTCATTTCTTTACTTTTTCTTGAATGCAGAAAGAGAAAAACTTCATTTTTACTTTCAGCCACTATTAAAATATTTTCTTTAGCTTTTTACTATATTTTTTGCTTTAATGGAATTTTTAAAATTCTCTTTTACTTCCATCATTTTATTTTAGTATACTACAGTGTATTCACTTTTTCAAATTTTCATAAGATTTCTTTTTTTTCTTATATCTTTTTTCTCTTTTTTGTTTCTTTTATTTTTCTTGAATACATAAAGAGAACAAGGTTATTTTTATTTTAAATTTTTGTTAAAAATATTTTCCTTAAATTTTTTCTACTATATTCTTTACTTTTGTGTAAATATTTTCAAATTCTATTTTACTCCCATCATCTCAATTTAGTCTACTTTAGTGTATTCATTTTTTCAAATTCTCAAACAATATCCTTCCGCCCCACACACCTTTTTTAATCTAATCTGTCAAACCACTTTCAACACCCAGAACAAAACACACCTAGGATCTAGCATCATTTATTTGATATTTGTGTGCGTGTTTTTAATTTTTTAATTTTAATTTTTTTAATTTTAATTTTTCTACCACATTAATTCCTATTCTCCCTTCAAAATGACAAAACAAAGGAATTCACACCAAAAGGAAGAGCATGAAGAAATGACAGCCAGGGATTTAACCAACACAGATACAAGCAAGATGTCTGAACCAGAATTTAGAATCATGATAAGAAGAATACTAGCTGGAGTTGAAAATAGATTAGAATCCCTTTCTGCAGAGATGAAAGAAGTAAAAACTAGTCACAGTGAAATAAAAAATGCTATAACTGAGCTGCATCATGGATGGATGCCATGCCGGCAAGGATGAATGAGGCAGAACACAGAATCAGCGATATAGAAGCAAACTTATAGAGAATAATGAAGCAGAAAAAAAGAGGGAGATTAAGGCAAAAGAGCATGATTTAAGAATTAGAGAAATCAGTGACTCATTAAAAAAGAACAACATCAGAATCACAGGGGTCCCAGAGGAGGAAGAGAGAGAAATAGGGGTAGAAGGGTTATGTGAGCAAATCATAGCAGAAAACTTTCCTGACCTGGGGAAAGACACAGACATCAAAATCCAGGAAGCATAGAGGACCCCCATTAGATTCAACAAAAACCAACCATCAACAAGGCATATCATAGTCAAATTCACAAAATACTCAGGCAGGAAAGAATCATGAAAGCAGCAAGGGAAAAAAAAAGTCCTGAACCTACAAGGGAAAACAGATCAAGTTTGCAGCAGACCTATCCACAGAAACTTGGCAGGCCAGAAAGGACTGGCAGGATATATTAAATGTGCTGCATCAGAAAAATATGCAGCCAACAAATCTTTATCCAGCAAGCCTGTCATTCAAAATAGAAGGAGAGATAAACACTTTCCCAGACAAAAACTAAAGGAGTTGTGACCACTAACCCATCCCTGAAAAAAATTTTAAGGGGGACTCTGAGGGGAGAAAAGATGAATATCTATATCTATATATCTATATATCTATATCTATATCTATATCTATCTATCTATATCTATATATATAGAGAGAGAGAGAGAGAGAGAAATACATAAATAACAAAAGCAACAAAGATTAGAAAGGACCAGAGAACATCACCAGAAAACCCAACTCTACAAGCATCATAATGGCAATAAATTCAGATCTTTCAGTACTCACTCTAAACATCAATGGACTCAATACTCCAATCAAAAGACATAGGGTAAAAGAATGGATAAGAAAACAAGATCCATCTATATGCTGTTTACAAGAGACCCACTTTAGACCTAAAGACACCTTCAGATTGAAAATAAGGGCATGGAGAACCATCTATCATGCTAATGGTCAACAAAAGAAAGCCAGAGTAGCCATACTTATATCATACAATCTAGACTTTTAAAAAAAGACTGTACCAAGAGATGCAGAAGGGCATTATATCATATCAAGGGGTCTATCCACCAAGAAGACCTAACAATTATAAAAATTTATGGGATAAATGTGAGAACACCCAAATGTATAAATCAATTAATTACAAACATAAGGAAACTCATCAATAGTAATACCATAATAGTAGGAGACTTTAACACCCCACTCACAGCAATGGACAGATCATCTAATCAAAAAAATCAACAAGGGAACAATGGCTTTGAATGACACACTGGACCAGATGGACTTAACAGATATATTCAGAGCATTTCATCCTAAACCAGCAGAATATACATTCTTTTCCAGTGCACATGGAGCGTTCTCTAGAATAGACCATATACTGGGACACAAGTCAGCCCTAAGTAAGTACAAAAAGACTGAGATCATGCTGTGCATATTTTCAGACCACAATGCTAGAAAACTTGAAATCAACCACAAGAAAAAATTTGGAAAGGTAACAAATACTTAGAAAGTGAAGAACATCCTACTGAAGAATAAATAGGCTAAACAAGAAGTTAAAGAGGAAATTAAAAAGTATATGGAAGCCAATGAAAATGATAACACCACAACCCAAAACCTCTGGGATGCAGCAAAGGTGGTCATAAGAGGAAAGTATATAGCAATCCAGGCCTTCCTAAAGAAGGAAGAAAGATCTCAGATACACAACCTAACCTTATGCCTTAACTAGCTGGAAAAAGAACAGCAAATAAAACCTAAAAGCAGCAGAAGACAAGAAATAATAAAGATTAGAGCAGAAGTTAATGCTATCAAAACCAAAAAAAACCCAGTAGAACAGATCAATGAAACCAGAAGCTGGTTCTTTGAAAGAAATAACAAAACTGATAAGCCACTAGCCAGTTTGATTAAAAAGAAAAAGGAAAGGACCCAAATAAATAAAATCCAGAAGAAAAGAAGAGAGATCACAACCAACACAACAGAAATGAAAACAATAATAAGAAAATATTATGAGCAATTATATGCCACTAAAATGGGCAATCTGGAAGAAATGGACAAATTCCTAGAAACATATACCCTACCCAAACTGAAACAGGTAGAAATAGAAAATTTTAACAAACCCATAACCAGTAAGGAAATAGAATTAGTAATCAAAATCTGCCAAAAAAAAACAAGAGTCCAGGGCCAGATGGCTTTCCGGGGGAATTCTAACAAACATTTAAGGAAGACTTAACACCTATTCTATTGAAGCTGTTCCAAAAAATAGAAATGGAAGGAAAACTTCCAAACTCTTTCTATAAAGCCAGCATTACCTTGATTCCAAAACCAGAGACCCCACTAAAAAACGGAGAACTATAGACTGATCTCCCTGACGAACATTGATGCAAAAATCCTCAACAAGATATTAGCCAACCAGATCCAACAATACATTAAAAAAATTATTCACCACAATCAAGTGGGATTTTTACCTGGGATGCAGGGCTGGTTCAATATCCGCAAAACAATTAGCATGATTCATCACATCAATAAAAGAAAGGACAAGAACCATATGATCCTCTCAATAGATGCAGAGAAAGCATTTGACAAAATGCAGCATCATTTCTTGATAAAAACCCTCAAGAAAGTAAGGATAGAAGGAGAATACCTCAAGATCATAAAAGCCATATATGAATGACCCAATACTGATATCATCCTCAATGGGGAAAAACTGAGAACTTTCCCCTTAGGGTCAGGAACAAGACATGATGTCCACTCTCACCACTGTTATTCAACATAGTATTGGAAGTCTTAGCCTGTGCAATCAGACAACACAAAGAAACAAAAGGCTTCCAAATTGGCCGGGAGGAGGTCAAACTTCCACTCTTCATAGATGACATTGTACACTATGTGGAAAACCTAAAATATTCCACCAAAAAACTTCTAGAATTGATTCATCAATTCAGCAAAGGCCCAGGATATAAAATCAATGCAAATAAATTGGTTGCATTCCTATACACCAACAATGAAGCCACAGAAAGAGAAATCAAGCAATTGATCCCATTTACAGTTGCACAAAAAACCATAAAATACCTAGGAATAAATCTAACCAAAGAGGTGGAAAATGTATACACTGAAAACTATAGAAAGCTTATGAAAGAAATTGAAGATACACAAAAAGGGGAAAAGTTCCATGCTCCTGGATAGGAAGAAAAAATGTTAAAATGTCAATACTACCCAAAGCAATCTACATATTAAATGCAACCCCTATAAAAATAACACCAGCATTCTTCGCAGAGACAGAACAAATAATCCTAAAATTTGTATGGAACCAGAAAAGGCCCCAAATAGCCAAAGCAAGCTTGAAAAAGAAAACCAAAGCAGGAGACATCACAATCCCAGACTTCAAGCTCTATTACAAAGCTGTAATCATCAAGACAGTATGTACGTACTGGAACAAGAACAGACACTCAGATCAATGGAACAGAATAGAGAACCCATAAATGGACCCACAAACGTATGGCCAACTAATCTTTGACAAAGCAGGAAAGAATATCCAATGGAATAAAGGCAGTCACTTCAGCAAGCGGTGCTGGGAAAACTGGACAACGACATGCAGAAGAATGAACCTGGACCACTTTCTTACACCACACACAAAAATAAACTCAAAATGGATGAAAGACCTCAATGTAAGACAAAAACCATGAAACTCCTCAAGGAGAAAGCAGCCAAAAACCTCTTTGATCCTGGCCACAGAAACTTCTGTCTCAACACACCTCCAGAGGCAAGGGAAACAAAATAAAAAATGAACTACTGGGACCTCATTAAAATAAAACCTTCTGCACAGAGAAGGGAACAATCAGCAAAACTAAAGGGCAACCGACATAATGGGAGAAGATATTTACAAATGACATATCAGATAAAGGGTTAGTATCCAAAATCTATAACATATCAAACTCATCACCCAAAAAACAAATAATCCAGTGAAGAAATGGGCAAAATACATGAATAGACACTTCTCCAAGGAAGACATCCAGACGGCCAACCGACACATGAAAAAATGCTCAACATCACTCATCATCAGTGAAATGCAAATCAAAACCACAATGAGATATCACCTTACACCTGTCAAAATGGCTAACATTAACAACTCAGGCAACAACAAATGTTGGCTAGGATGCGGAGAAAGAGGATCTCTTTTGCACTGTTGGTGGCAATGCAAGCTGGTGCAGCCACTCTGGAAAACAGTATGGAGGTTCCTCAAAAAACTAGAAATAGAACTACCCTACAGCCCAGCAATTGCACTACTAGACATTTATCCATGGGATACAGGTGTGTTGTTTCGAAGGGACACATGCACCTTCATTTATAGAAGCACTATCAACAATAGCCAAAGTATGGAAAGACCCCAAATTTCCATCGGTGGATGAATGGATAAAGAAGATGTGAGATATATATATATATATATATATATATATATATCACATTATATATATAATGTAGTATTACTCGGCAATCAAAAAGAATGAAATCTTGACATTTGCAACTACGTGGATGGAACTGGAGGGTATTATGCCAAGTGAAATTAATCATTCAGAGAAAGACAAAAATCATATGACTTCACTCATATGAGGACTTTAAGAGACAAAACAGATGAATATAAGGGGAGAGAAACAAAAATAATATAAAAACAGGGAGGGGAAAAAACAGAAGAGACTCATAAATATGGAGAACAAACTGAGGGTGTGGGAGGGGGATGGGCTACATTGGTAAGGGTTTTAAGGAATCTACTCCTGAAATCACTGTTTCACTATATGCTAATTTGGATGTAAATTTTAAAAAATAAAAAATAAAATTAAAAAGACAGAAAAGAAAAACATAAGCAAATGCTTAGGTGACAATGTTAGCTTAAGAAAGCAAGAGTCAAACTGATTACAATATAATAAGAAAGAATAATGTTTTAAAGACTAAATGAAAATAATGAAAATTACTTTATTTTCCCCTTTCCCTATTTTGCACATTTTGTAGTGTGTAAATATATTGCTTTTATAGTGAACAATAATTGGAATAAAAATTTCCCAGTAGCTCTGTCGTAAAAGTAACAGGCAGATATAAATTATATAATTGATGTGAAAGTACTTTCTCCTCCTTAAAATGTGGTCTCAGTAAGAAATCATAATGATCAGTGTTAAATTATGTTTGGTACCAAACCATTCACTTTCAAGGAATTAAAAGCAAAAATGAACTATTGGGACCTCATCAAGATAAAAAGCTTCTGCACTACAAAGGAAACAACCAACAAAACTAAAATGCAACTGACAGAATGGTAAAAGATATTTGCAAATGACATCAGATAAAATGATATCAATGTCACTTATCACCAGGGAAATACAAATCAAAACCACAGTAAGATACCACCTCACACCAGTGAAAGTGGCTAAAATGAACAAATCAGGAAACTACAGATGCTGATGAGGATGTGGAGAAACAGGAACCCTCTTGCACTATTGGTGGGAAAGCAAACTGGTGCAGCCGCTCTGGAAAACAGTGTGGAGATTCCTCAAAAAATTAAAAATAGAACTACCCTTTGACCCAGAAATAGCACTACTAGGAATTTAGCCAAGGGATACAGGAGTGCTGATGTATAAAGGCATGTGTACCCCAATGTTTATAGCAGTGCTTTCAACAATAGCCAAATTATGGAAAGAGCCTAAATGTCCATCAACTGATGAATGGATAAAGAAATTGTTGTTTATATATTCAATGGAATACTACTTGGCAATGAGAAATAATGAAATCATGCCATTTCCAGCTACATGGATGGAACTAGAAGGTATTTTGCTGAGTAAAATAAGTCAGTCAGAGAAGGACAGATATCATATGTTTTTCACTCATATGTGGATCTTGAGAAACTGAACAGAAGACCATGGGGGAAGGGAAGGGAAAAATTGTTACAAACAGAGAGAGAGAGAGAGAGAGGCAAACCACAAGAGACTCTTAAATACAGAGAACAAACTAAGGGCGGATGAGGGGTGGGGGAGAGGAAAAATGGGTTATCGGCATTAAGGAGGGCACTTGTGGGGATGAGCACTGAGTGTCATATGTAAGCCAATTTGACAATAAATTATATTCATAAAAAAAACCCATTCACTTTCAGTAGAACACTACCACCTCATTTTTTATTTTCTGGAATTAAACTAACAGCAAAAGAAGGCAGATTCTCACCCCACTCCATATTTAATTAAGCTTTTAGGATACATTCTTTCTCTTGTAGGTTTGATTACCTGTAATTCACTTGAGGCTTATCCTTCTATAGAACACAATACAGGAGATGATTCTTCGTGGTTACAATTTGTGTGGTTAAAATGATTTGTAAGTAACCTATGCATTTGTAGCACTAGGAGGTAGGTCCTCCAAGCATTTCCCAGTCAAGGCCATCTCATAAATCGATGCTGGGCAGTCACTTCCTGAAGTTCAGAACAACTCAAAATACTCACAAAGGTCTCCATGTGAAGGCAAATAGAAGATTGGCAGAACAAGCTTTTTAAATCCACTAGGTGCTGGCATAGGATTCTTCCTCTGTTGCTCAGAGATTCTCAATCCAGACATAGATGTACTTTGCATTTCCCCCATTACTCTCCAATCACTCTGTTTTTGCCTCCAAGCATCTGAAAAATATATTTGTGGACAGTTTCATTTTCCCTTAAATAATGTTTGTCAACTTTTCTAAAGACATCCAGATTGCAAACAGACACATGAAAAGAGGCTCAACATCACTCCTCATCAGGGAAATACAAATCAAAACCACACTGAGATACCACTTCATGCTGGTCAGAGTGGCTAAAAGGAACAAATCAGGAGACTATAGATGCTGATGAGGATGTGGGGAAACAGGAACCCTATTGCACTGTTGGTGGGAATGCAAAATGGTGCAGCTGCTCTGAAAAACAGTGTGGAGGTTCCTCAAAAAATTAAAAATAGATCTACCCTATGATCCAGAAATAGCACTGCTAGGAATTTACCCAAGGGATACAGGAGTACTGATGCATAGGGGCACTTGTACCCCAATGTTTATAGCAGCACTTTCAACAATAGCCAAATTATGGAAAGAGCCTAAATGTTCATCAACTGATGAATGGATAAAGAAATTGTGGTTTATATATTCAATGGAATACTACTTGGCAATGAGAAAGAATGAAATCATGCCATTTGTAGTAACATGGATGGAACTGGAGGGTAGTATGCTAAGTGAAATGAGTCAGTTAGAGAAAGACAGGCACCATATGTTTTCACTCATATATGGATCTTAAGAAACTGAACAGTAGACCATGCGGGAAGGGAAGGGGAAAAAATAGTTACAGAGAGGGCGGGAGGCAAACCATAAGAGACTCTTGGATACTGAGAACAAACTGAGGGTCTTCAGGGGTTGGGAGAGAGGGAATAGTGGGAGATGGGCACTGAGGAGGGCACTTGTTGGGATGAGCCCTGGGTGTTGTATGGAACCAATTTGACAATAAATTATGTTTTAAAAATAATAAATAAATACTACAAATATTTTTTAAAATGTCTGTCAAAAAAATCCAAATATTTAGGTTTTACCATAAAAGCAGGTAAGCCCAAGAATGAGGAAATGTATAAATTGTTGCCCATTGATGTTTTCATCCATGTACAGCTCACACAGTTTCACAAATTGATTTTTATACCAAACAGAGTCTAAGAAATTGAAGCACTACTTCATATACACATAGATTTTTTAGAAAAATGGACAGATAGCATACTAACGAATAAGTTAGTTATTGAGTCAACAAACATGCACAAAGCTACATGCCTAGCATTGTGCTAGGTGCTGTGTAGGTTACACAAGAAGGGAGATACACAGTCTTCACCTGCTAAGAGTTTGTAGTTGAGCAAAAACATAAAACATTTACTTATAAAGGAAATAATATGACAGAGTTTTACCTGCACAATTTGATATCTGATGAAAAAATCAAAGTGTTACAAAAAATCAGAGTGAGGAAGAAACATTTGGGGTTGAAGGGATCATGGAGGGTTTCCTGGAAGAGGTGGAGGTGTAACTGGACATACATTGATGGAGTTTGGCTGAACATAGAGGATGGGGAAAGGTTGGAACATAAGTACCAGCCTGCAAGAATAGGGGTTTAATGTAAGCAAAGGAGATGGGGGATGCCACTAGAGGGGAACAGGAGAGTTAAACAAAGAAGTTCAAGAGGCTGGACTAATATAAAACAGAAGTCAAATGCCCCTGGGAGTTTTTTCTTAAATGAAATACCCCATCTCAGCTTATGTTTGATATAGGGACAGATTAGTCATAGCAAAATGTAGTGGGAGGATGGAAGTGGTCCAGCCTTGAAAGCAAAGGGACAAGGAGCATCGAAGACAAAAAGAAACAGCATGATTACCAAAAAGCTGTCAGGTGCAGTAATAAGCCCTTATGCTTCATCAAAGTTACCTCTAATTATTTTGAAACTACATCTTTCCTCCTGACCATCTTTCTGCATGCAAAAGAAATGTTAACTTTCTGTAGCTCACCCTTATCACCCTCCTCCCAGACAATTGTTTTCCTAAGAGGAAACCAAGCTCACCAAACTCAGCAGCACTAGGACAATTTCAGGGAAGTGGGGTCTCTAAACAGAAGAATCTCTCCTGAGAAATGTTTCCATGCAGGAGACTCTTGGGTGAGGAGCAACTGGCATCAAAGATAAGCTGAGGTTTTTTTTTTGTTGTTGTTTTTTGTTTTTTTTTCATCTCACATCCATGAAATACAGCAGATCAACACTAAACCATCCTGCAAACTTAGAAAACTTATTGAGGACTAACACAACAATCTGCACAACCTGAACGACAGAACTCAGCAGGTATGCAGCACAAAGAGGTGAACTGGGGGAGAGAGAAGCTGTGGAAAGCAGGGAGCTGTTTTTGCTCGCAGAGAGAGGATAGAGACAGTGGTAGAGTACAGGAAAAGCACCCCCCCCCCAAGAGCAACTGGAAAGGCAGGGAAAAGTGGAAATAGCCACAAGGACTAAACAAAAAAGGGAGAAAGGAGAAAGGAGAGGGTTTAAATTCTGTTAAGACTCTATAAACAGGGGGAGCACCGAGTCTGAAACTCCACAGCTCAATAACAGGTGGTGCTCTGTTGGGAAGGGAAAATCCCCAAGAGCGGAGAGTGAGGTCTAGGGATCCTTAGGCTACACAAGGAGAGGCAGTTCTCTTGCTGGGAGGACGTTTGGTAGAGGCTGTGTAGCCACCCCGCAGCCTAACTTCCCAGCAGACCCCAGAGAATAACCACATTTTCTGGTGCTGGAACAAAGACGTTAAGGGGGAAGGCTGGTGCCAGATGTGTGTTGTGACTTACTATAATCCCTGAAGTGCTGCTGCTACATAATCGTGTGAACTCTTTTGAGGGGGGCTGGCACCCATCTGCAGTCTCTGGGCATTGGCAGCAGCATGGTTCTGCAAATGTTCCTGAGTGCAGCAGGCACCCAGCCATTGCTTGGTGAGACCCTGGCCCAGAAGGTCTGAGTGGGTCAAAGCTCCAGTCTCTCAGAGTGAGGGTTTGTGAAACATGGTCCCATCTAAGATAAAACTCAGGAGGGAGGTGCTGCCTGACAACCAGATAGCTTGGTTACAGACAGTGTAAAAGTGTGAGTGGATGGACGCTGGATACAAAGGAGGCATACACAATTGTTGATTGGGGAGAACAGAGTTCCAATACTAGAGACTGGGTAGCTGTGTGACCCCTCCTGCACACGCACATACACACCCACAAGCACCACAACATTACACTCCAGTAAGCTAAGCAGCACCATTTAGTGGATAATGGAGACGCTACAATCAGCCCTGCACAACTGGGTCAATCTCACTCTTCAGGAACACCACAAATCTCTCCACCTGCTTAGGTTATGGACTATAAAGTGCTTCATAGTTTGACGTCTAAGGGAAAATGATGTAATTTCAATCATATTTCACTCTATTCGCTGGTTCATCTATTCAATTTTTTTCTTTTTCATTTATTTTCTTTTTCTTGAATACAGAAAGAGAAAAAATTTATTTTTATTTTCATTTTTTGTTAAAAATATTTTTCATTAATTTTTCTACTACATTTTTTACCTTTTTGTGATTTTTTCAAATCCTACATCACTTCCATAATTTCATTTTATTCTAACATTGTATTCATTTTTTTTCAAATTTTCAAGTTTTCCTTTTTTTCTTTTCTTATCTTTCCCTTTATTCTCTAATCTATCAAGCTCCTTTCAACAACCACACCAAAACACACCTAGAATCTAGCAACACTTATTAGATTTGTGTGTGTGTGTTGTTTTTAATCTTTTAAATTAAATTGTTTTTGCCTTATTAATCCCTTTTCTTCTTTAAAAATGAATAAATGAAGGAATTCACACAAAAACAAAGAGCATAAAGAAATGAAAGCCAGGGACTTAATCAACACAGACACAAGCAAGATGTCTGAACCAGAATTGAGAATCACAATAATAAGAATACTAGCTGGAGTGGAAAATAGATTAGAATCCCTATATGCAGAGATAAAAGAAGTAAAAACTAATCAGGATGAAATAAAAATGCTATAACTGAGCTGCAATCTCAAATGATTGCCACGGTGGCAAGGATGGATGAGACAGAGCAGTCAATCAGTTATAGAGAGGACAAACTTATGGAGAATAATGAAGCAGAAAACAAGGGATACTAAGGCAAAAGAGCACAATTTAAGAATGAGAGAAATCAGTGACTCATTAAAAAGGAACATCAGAATCATAGGGGTCCCAGAAGATGAAGACAGAGAAAAGGGGGTAGAAGGGCTATGTGAGCAAATCATAGCAGAAAACATCCTTAACCTGGGGAAAGACACAGACATCAAAATCCAGGAAGCACAGAGAACTCCCATTAGATTCAACAAAAACCGACCATCAACAAGGCATATCATAGTCAAATTCACAAAATATTCAGGTAAGGAAAGAATAATGAAAGTAAAAAAGGGAAAAAAGTCCTTAACCTACAAGAGAAGACAGATCTGGTTTGCAGTAGACTTATCCACAGAAACTTGGCAGGCCAGAAAGGAGTGGCAGGATACATTCAACATCCTGAATCAGAAAAATATGCAGCCAAGAATTCTTTATCCAGCAAGGATAAGGAATTCAAAATAGAAGGAGAGATAAAAAGTTTCCCAGACAAACATAAATTAAAGGATTTGTGATCACTAAACCAGCCCTGCAAGAAATTTTAAGGGGGACTCTCTGAGGGGAGAAAACACGAAAGAAAGAAAGAAAGAAAGAAAGACCAAAGCAATGAAGACTAGAAAGGGCCAGAGAACACCACTGGAAACTCCAACTCTACAACAAATATAATGGCAATACACTCATAACTTTTAGTACTCACTCTAAACATCAATGAACTAAATGCTTCAATCAAAATACATAAGGTAACAGAATGGCTAAGAAAACAAGATCCACCTATATGCTGTTTACAAAATACCCACTTTAGACCTAAAGGTACCTTCAGATTGAAAGTAAGGGGATGGAGAACAACCTATCATGCTAATGGTCACCAAAAGAAAGCCGGAGTAGCCATACTTATATCAGACAATCTAGACTTTGAAAAAAAAGACTGTAACGGGATATAAAGAAGGACATTATGTCATAATTAAGGAATCTATCAACTAAGAAGACCTAACAATTGTAAACATTTATGCTCCAAATGTGAGAGCACCCAAATATATAAATCAATTAATCACAAACATAAAGAAACTCATTCATAACAATAACATAATAGTAGGGGACTTCAACACCCCACCCACAGTAATGGACAGATCAACTAAACAGAAAATCAACAAGGAAACAAAGGCTTTGAATGACACACTAGACCTGATGGACTTAACAGATATATTCAGAACATT
This sequence comes from Prionailurus viverrinus, assembly GCF_022837055.1. Lineage (NCBI taxonomy): Eukaryota > Metazoa > Chordata > Mammalia > Carnivora > Felidae > Prionailurus > Prionailurus viverrinus. Next base: position 38,415,665 of record NC_062575.1, on the reverse strand, counting down.
TCATCCTAAAACAGCGGAATACACATTCTTCCCCAGTGCACATAGAATGTTCTCCAGAATAGATCACATACTGAGACATAAATCAGCCCTCAACAAGTACAAAAAGATTGAGATCATACCATGCATATTTTCAGACCACAATGCTATGAAACGTGAAATAATCCACAAGAAAAACTTTGGAATGATAAAAAATACTTGCAGACTAAAGAACATTCTACTAAAGAATGAATGGGCTAACTAAGATGTTAAAGAGGAAATTAAAAAAAAATGCATGGAAACCAGTGAAAATGATAACACCACAGTCCAAAACCTTTGGGACACAGCAAAGGTGGTCATAAAAGGAAAGTATATAGCAATCCAGGCCTCCTAAAGAAAGAAGAAAGGTCTCAGGTACACAATCTAACCTTACACCTTAAAGGGCTGGAAAAAGAATGGCAAATAAAACCCAAAACAGTGGAAGACAGGAAATAAAGATTAGAGGAGAAATCAATGTTGTCAAAACCAAAACCAAAACCAAAACCAAAACAAATAGTAGAACAGATCAATGAAGCCAGAAGCTGGTTCTTTGAAAGAATTAACAAAATTGATAAACCACTAGCCAGTTTGATCAAAAAGAAAAAGGAAAGGACCCAAATAAATAAAATCAAGAATGAAAGAGGAGAGATCACAACCAACACCACAGAAATAAAAACAATAATAACAGAATATTATGAGCAATTATAGACCGATAAAATGGGAAATATGGAAGAAATGGACAAATTCCTAGAAACATATACACACCAAAACTGAACCAGGAAGAAATAGAAAATTTGAACAGACCCATAATCAGTAAGGAAATCGAATTAGTAATCAAAAATCTGCCAAAAAAACAAGAGTCCAGGGCCAGATGGCTTTAGGGGAATTCTACCAAACATTTAAGGAAGAGTTAACACCTATTCTCTTGAAGCTGTTCCAAAAAATAGAAATGGAAGGAAAACTTCCAAACTCTTTCTATGAAGCCAGCATTACCCTGATTCCAATACCAGGCAAAGACTCCAGTGAAAGAAGAACTATAGACCAATTTCCCTTATGAACATGGATGCAAAAATCCTCAACAAGGTATTAGCCAACTGAATGTAACATTACACTAAAGGAATTATTCAACACTAGAAAATAGGATTTATCCGTGGGATGCAGGACTGGTTCAATACCCACAAAAAAAATCAATGTGATTCATCACATCAATAAAGGAAAAGACAAGAAACATGTTCTTCTCAATACATGCAGAGAAAGCATTTGACAAAATACAGCATCATTTCTTGATAAAACCCCTCAAGAAAGGTAGAGATAGAAGGAACATACCTAAACATCATAAAACCCATATAAGAAACCTAACACTACAGGGGCGCCTGGGTGGCGCAGTCGGTTAAGCGTCCGACTTAAGCCAGGTCACGATCTCACGGTCCGTGAGTTCGAGCCCCGCATCAGGCTCTGGGCTGATGGCTCAGAGCCTGGAGCCTGTTTCCGATCCTGTGTCTCCCTCTCTCTCTGCCCCTCCCCCATTCATGCTCTGTCTCTCTCTGTCCCAAAAAAATAAATAAATGTTGAAAAAAAAAAGAAACCTAACACTACTATCATCCTCAATGGGGAAAAGCTGAGAGCTTTCCCCTTCAGGTCAGGGACAAGACAGGGGTGTCCACTTTCACCACTGTTATTCAACATAATATTGGAAGTTTTAGCCTCAGCAATCAGACAACACAAAGAAATAAAAGGCATCCAAATCAGACAGAAAGAGGTCAAACTTTGTTTTCACAGATGACACGATATTGTATATGGAAAACCCAAAAGATTCCATCAAAAAACTTCTGAAACTGATCCATGAATTCAGCAAAGTGGAAGGATATAAAATCAATGCACGGAAATCAGTTGCATTCCTATACACCAACAATTAAGCAAGAGAAAGAGAAATCAAGGAATCGATCCCATTTACAATTGCACCAAAAACCATAGGAATAAATCTTACCAAAGAGGTGAAAAATCTATGCAATGAAAACTATAGAAGACTTATGAAAGAAATTGAAGAAGGCACAAAAAAAATGGGAAAAGATTCCATGGTCCTGGATAGGAAGAACAAATATTGTTAAAATGTCAATACTACCCAAAGCAATCTACATAGTCAATGCAATACCTATTAAAATAACAACAGCATTCTTCACAGAGCTAGAATAAACATTCTTAAAATTTATATGGAACCAGAAAAGAGGCTGAATAGCCAAAGCAATCTTGAAAAAGAAGACCAAAGCAGTAGGCATCACAATCCCAGACTTCAAGCTCTATTACAAAGCTGTAATCATCAAGATGTATGGTACTGGCACTAAAACAGACACTTAGATCAATGGAACAGAATAGAGGACCCAGAAATGGACCCACAAACATATGGCCAATGGAATATCCAATGGAATAAAGACATTCTCTTCAGCAAGTGGTGCTGGGAAAACTGGACAGCAACATGCAGAAAAAATGAACCTGGACCACTTTCTTACACCATACACAAAAATAAACTCAAAATGGATGAAAGACCTCAATGTAAGACAGGAAGCCATCAAAATCCTCAAGGAGAAAGCAGGCAAAAACCTCTTTGATCTTGGCCACAGCAACCTCTTACTCAACACGTCTCCAGAGGCAAGGGAAACCAAAGCAAAAATGAACTATTAGGAACTCATCAAAATAATAAGCTTCCACACAGCGAAGGAATCTATCAGCAAAACTAAAAGGCAACCAATGGAATGGGAGAAGATATTTTCAAATGACATATCAGATAAAGGGTTAGTATCCAAAATCTATAAAGAACTTTTTCAAACTCAACACCCAAAAAACAAATAATCCAGTGAAGAAATGAAAAAAAGACATAAATAGATACTTCTCCAAAGAAGACATCCAGATGGCCAACAGAATCATGAAAAAATGCTCATCACTCATCATGGGGAAATATAAATCAAAACCATCATGAGATACCACCTCACACCTGGCAGAATAGCTAACATTAACAACTCAGGCAACAACAGATGTTGGCGACATTGCAGAGAAAGAGTGTCTCTTTTGCACTGCTGGTGGGAATGAAAACTGGTGCAGCCACTCTGGAAAATGGTATGGAGGTTCCTCAAAAAAATTAAAAGTAGAAGTACTCTACGACCCAGCTTTGCACCACTAGGTATTTATCCAAGGGATACAGGTATGCTGTTTGAAAGGGGCACATGCACCTCAATGTTTAAGCAGCACTATCAACAATAGCCAACGTATGGAAAGATCCCAAATGTCCATTGATAGATGAATGGATAAAGAATATGTAGCACACACACACACACACACACACACACACACACTGGAGTATTACTTAGCAATCAAAAACAATGAAATCTTGCAACTACATGATTGGAACCAGAGGGTATTATGCTAAGCAAAATTAGTCAGAGAAAGACAAATATCATATCACTTCACTCATATGAGGACTTTAAGATACAAAACAGATGAACATTAGGGAAGCGAAACAAAAATAACATAAAAACATGGAGGGGAACAAAAACATAAGAGACTTTTAAATATGGAGAAGAAACAGAGGGTTGCTGGAGGGGTTGTGGGAGGGGGGTTGGGCTAAATGGGCAAGGGGAATTAAGGAATCTACTCCTGAAATCATTGTTGCACTATATGCTAAATAACTTGGATATAAATTAAAAAATAAATTATATAAAAATTAAAAAAATAATAATAGTAAAATAAGTGAAAGAGGAGACTTTACAATAGAAACCACAGATATAAAAAAGTATCAAAAGAGAGTACCATATACAATTATACCTGAAACAAATAGGATAACCTAGAAGAAATGAATAAATTCATAAGAACATGCAAGTTACCAAGACTGAATCATGAAGAAATAGAAAATCTGGTCTCTCTCTCTCTCTCTCTCTCTTAAAATAAATAAATAAAGTTTAAAAAGTGGGGACACCTGGGTAGCTCAGTCAGTTGAGCATCTTACTCTTAATTTTGGCTCAGGTCACAATCTCACTGTTCATGGATTCAAGCCCCATGTCAGGCTCTAGGCTGACATCACAGAACTTGCTTAGGAGTCTCTCTCTCCTTCTCTCTCTGCCTCTTCCTCACTTCCTCTCTCTCTAACTCTCTAAATAAATAAGTAAATAAATAAACAAACAAATAAAAAATAAATAGAAAATATGAACTAATATCAAGGAAGGAGATTGACTCAGTAATAAAAAAAATCTCCCAACAAGTAGAAGTCTAGGACTAGAGGGTTTCATAGGAGAATTCAAAGATTGCTACTCATCACTTGCAACCAATATGGTATTAGAAGCTCTAGCCAGAACAATTAAGCAAGAAAAAGCTATCTATACCAGAAAGTATGAATTAAAATTGTCATTGTTGGGGCACCTAGGTGGCTCAGTTGGTTAAGTGTCTGACTTTGGCTCAGGTCATGATCTTGTGGTTTGCAAGTTTGAACCCCATATCACGCTCTCTGCTGTCAGCACAGGGCCTGCTTCTGATCCTCTGTTCCCCTCTCTCTCTCTGTTCCTCCTCCGCTTGTACTGTCTCTCTGTCTCAAAAGTAAATAAACATTTAAATAAATAAACTGTCATTGTTTGCAGATGATGTGATCTTATACATAAAAAAAAAACTAGAGTACACACACACACACACAAATACATTTAGAACTAATCAATCAATTCACTGAAGTTGTAGGATACAAATAAACACACAAAAATCAATTGCATTTCCATACACTGACAAGAAATTACCTGAAAAAGAAACTAAGGAAACAATCTCTTACAATAGCATCAAAAGCAATAAAGTACTTTGGAATAAATTTAACCAAGGAGATAAAATATCATATACTGAAAACTATGACATTGATGAAATAAATTAAAGAAGACACAAATACATGTAAGATACTCCATGTTCATAGATTGGGAAAATCAATATTATTAAAATGTCCATGCTGTCCAAAATCACCTATGTATTCAATGCAATCTCCATTAAAATCCCAATCACATTTTTCAGAGAAAGAAAAAATAATTCTAAAATTTGCATGGAACCACAAAATAGCCAGAATAACCTTGAAAAACAACAGCAAACTGGAGTCATCACACTTCCTCATTTCAAACTATATTACTAAGCTATAGTAGTCAAAACAGTGTGGTACTTGCATAAAAACAAACACATAAACCAATGGAGCAGAACCTAGAGCCAAGAAATAAATCCAAACATATATAGTCAACTAATATTTGAAAAGTGTGTCAGGAATATCCAGTGGGAAGTGGATAGTCACTTCAGTAAATGGTGCGGGGCATCAAACAAACTAGTTACGGACAAGGTTCAGATCCTGGCTCCCCTACTTGTCCTCTGACCTAAGACAGGGTGCTTAACCTTTCTGGAGTTCAGTTTATTCATATGGAAAATGGGGATATCTTCATAATAGCTTAATGGCTTGTCTAAACAAACCTCCACCCCTAGGGATTCTCCAGTCTACAGCCTGAGCAAGAAAAAGAAGCCCAGCACACTGATCCTATGACACCAACTCCACCAGTCATTAATGCAAGTCTTTATTTTGTTGTATATACAATTTAAGTTATTAAAATTTTTACAATATTTACAAATTAAAAAATCATCTGAAAAAATTAAAAAAATAAATGGCATGGGTGAAAACTGGATATCCACATGCAAAGATGAAAGAAAGAAAGAAAGAAAGAAAGAAAGAAGAAAAAGAAAAAAAGAATTAGACCCTTATACCATCACAAAGGAAAATAGGTTAAAAACTTGAATGTATGACCTGAAACCATAAAACTCCTGGAAAAAAACATAGGAAAAAACTCCTTGACTTTGGCCTTGGCGATAATCTTTTTTAGATATGACACCAAAAGCATTGGCAATAAAAAATATATCAAGAGGGACTAAATCAAACTAAGAAGCTCTATACAGCAAAGGAAACAGCCAACAAAATGAAAAGGAAATCTATAGAATGGGAGAAAAGATTTGCAAACCACATACCTGGTTAGAGGTTATTATCCAAAATATTTAAGGAACTCATACATTATAGCAAAAAAAGTCTGATTAAAAATAGGCAGAGAAACTGAATAAACATTTTTCCAAAGAAGACATCCAAATGGAACGTACTCAGTGTCACTAATCACCAGAGAATTGCAAATCAAATCCACAATGAGATATCACCTCATGCCTGTTAGGATGGGTATTATCAAAAACACAAAAGATAACAAGTGTTGGTGAGAATGTGGAGAATGGGGATCCTTTTGCACTGTTGATGGAAACATAAATTGGTGCAGTCACTATGGATAGAAGTATGGAAGTTCCTCAAAACATTAAAAATAGAACTATGAGGGGTGCCCGAATGGCTCAGTTGGTTGAGTGTCCAACTTCAGCTCATGATCTCACAGTTCCTGAATTCAAGCCGCACGTCAGACTCTGTGCTGACAGCTCAGAGCCTGGAGCCTGCTTTGGATTCTGTTCCTCTCTGCCCCTCCCCTACTCATGATCTCTCTCTCTCTCTTCTCTCTCTCTCAAAAATAAGCATTAAAAAAAATAGAACTAATGATATGATCCAGCAATCCCACATCTGTATATGAAATCAATATCTTGAAGCGATATCTGCACTCCCATGTTCACTGCAGCATTATTCATAATCACCAAGAAATAGAAACAATTTGAGTACCTAGTAATAGATAAATGGATGCATAAAATGTGGGGTGTATATACAAGAGAATATTGTTCAGCCGTAAAAAAGAAGGAAATTCTATCACTTGAGAAAACATGGATGCATCTGTAAGACATCATGCTAAGTGAAATAAACCAGACACAGAAAGACAAATGTTGCATGATCTCACTTATATGTTGAATCTAAAAAGAAAAAAAAGTCAAACTCATAGTAATAGAGATTACAACGGTAGGTAAGAGAGACTGGGGCAAGGGAGCAGGGGAGGATCTGGGTCTAAGGGTTCAAACTTTCAGTTACAAGATGAATAATTTATAAGGCTCTATATACAAAATGGTGAATATAACTAATAATACTGTATTGTATACCTGAAATTTCCTAAGGGAGTAGATTTTTTTTTCAATTTTTATTTATTTATTTGAGAGAGAGAATTTGCAAGCATGAGGAGGGGGAGAGAGAGAGGAGAGAGAGACTCCCAAGCAGGCTCCATGCTGCTCTTAAAATGGAGCCCAAAGGGGCGCCCGGGTGGCTCAGTCGGTTGAGCGGCCGACTTCGGCTCAGGTCATGATCTTGCGGTCCGTGAGTTCGAGCCCCGCGTCGGGCTCTGTGCTGACAGCTCGGAGCCTGGAGCCTGTTTCAGATTCTGTGTCTCCTTCTCTCTCTGACCCTCCCCCATTCATGCTCTGTCTCTCTCTGTACCAAAAATAAATAAACTTAAAAAAAAAATGGAGCCCAAAGCGGACCTCAATCTCACAAACTATGAGATCATGACCTGAGCTGAAATCAAGAGTTAGACACTTAACCAACTAAGCCATGCAGGCATCCCACTAAGGAAACAGATCTTAGGTGATCTCAACACACATACAAAATCTTAACTTCTGAGGTGATGGATGTGTTAGCTTGATTGTGTAATCATATTACCATGTATACATAAATCATATCATCACGTTGTACACCTTATATATGAAATTTTATTTGCCAAATACACTTCAATAAAGCTGAGGGAAAAATAAAATAAAAATTTTCCAGAAAGGGGTAAAATACAGAGATCATACAAAGATGAAGATTCAAAATAGAGTGGTGCCTGGGTGGTTCAGTTGGTTAAACATCTGATTCTTGGTCTTGGCTCAGGTCATGATCTCACAGTTCTCAAGCTCTGTGCTGACAGCTCAGAGTCTGCTTGGGATTCTCTCTCTCCTCTACCTGCCCTTCCCTCTCTTTCTTTCTCACTACCCCTCCCCCACTCTTGCACACTCTCCCTTAAAATAAATAAATAAAATAAATAAACTTAAAATAAAAAAAGATTCAGAAGAGTAAAGAACTTTCCAAAGCCATAAGAAGGCATTGGAGAAAGGCCTTCAAAATTCTGAGTGTAAATTATTTCCAGCCTAAAATCCTATATCAGCTAAATTATTATTCAGGGGTAGAACAAATCTGTTTTGATACATTCAAGGTTTCAAAACATTACCTGATGGACCCAATTCTCAGGACATGCCCTGATTAAATGAAGAACTAAATTCTTTTAAAAGTAAACATACGTAAACAGAAGATGCAACACAAAAAAGAGAAAAGGGAACATTCTCAAGATGTTGGTTCTAGAGAAAGACAGCACTAGCAATAGAGGGAAACCAGTCCAGATTAGAGCAGATCAAAAGCATTTCTTTAGAAAATGGAATACATAAAATTTCTATTGTGCTTAAAAATACCAGTGGAGATTACACAGCTAGGAGCAACCTTGAAGATATTTTGGTGATAACCACAAAGAAAGCTTTAAAAGGCCAGGAAAAGCATTAATTCCAGAAAATACAAAAAGTTATATAAAAAAATTGCCACATAACTAAGTTGTGAATAGTGCTTAATAGTCATAATAATATTAACAGAAAATTCATAACAAAAATATTTTCACAGTGTCAGAATGGAAGATAATATGTGCAAACATATGATGATAGCAAGGGGATATGTAAAAAAGAGTTAAATTCTCATCTTTGATCATGACAATTAACTGAGAATACCAAACCTGAAAAATCAATATAAACATGTCCTTTAGAGATATGGAGTTAAACACTGAAGAATCCAAAATAGTTAACAGAAATTGTCTCTGGGAAGCAGGAATAAAAACAGAGGTCTGAGGCTGATTTTTTCCCCCACAAGTCAACTATTTGGCTATTGACTGAATAATTATTATTCAGGCATATTTTGGATAAAAACTTTAAGTTAAAAAAGTTTGAGGAAATAACTAGATAAACCCAAATTAAATTAAAATTAATTAATTTGTATCCCTTGGATAAATTCCTAGCAGTGCTATTGCTGGGTCATAGGGTAGGTCTATTTTTAATTTTCTGAGGAACCTCCACACTGCTTTCCAGAGCGGCTGCACCAATTTGCATTCCCACCAACAGTGCAAGAGGGTTCCCGTTTCTCCACATCCTCTCCAGCATCTATAGTCTCCTGATTTGTTCATTTTGGCCACTCTGACTGGCGTGAGGTGATACCTGAGTGTGGTTTTGATTTGTATTTCCCTGATAAGGAGCGACGCTGAACATCTTTTCATGTGTCTGTTGGCCATCCGGATGTCTTCTTTAGAGAAGTGTCTATTCATGTTTTCTGCCCATTTCTTCACTGGGTTATTTGTTTTTCGGGTGTGGAGTTTGGTGAGCTCTTTATAGATTTTGGATACTAGCCCTTTGTCCGATATGTCATTTGCAAATATCTTTTCCCATTCCGTTGGTTGCCTTTTAGTTTTGTTGGTTGTTTCCTTTGCTGTGCAGAAGCTTTTTATCTTCATAAGGTCCCAGTAATTCACTTTTGCTTTTAATTCCCTTGCCTTTGGGGATGTGTCGAGTAAGAGATTGCTACGGCTGAGGTCAGAGAGGTCTTTTCCTGCTTTCTCCTCTAAGGTTTTGATGGTTTCCTGTCTCACATTTAGGTCCTTTATCCATTTTGAGTTTATTTTTGTGAATGGTGTGAGAAAGTGGTCTAGTTTCAACCTTCTGCATGTTGCTGTCCAGTTCTCCCAGCACCATTTGTTAAAGAGGCTGTCTTTTTTCCATTGGATGTTCTTTCCTGCTTTGTCAAAGATGAGTTGGCCATACGTTTGTGGGTCTAGTTCTGGGGTTTCTATTCTATTCCATTGGTCTATGTGTCTGTTTTGGTGCCAATACCATGCTGTCTTGATGATGACAGCTTTGTAGTAGAGGCTAAAGTCTGGGATTGTGATGCCTCCTGCTTTGGTCTTCTTCTTCAAAATTCCTTTGGCTATTCGGGGCCTTTTGTGGTTCCATATGAATTTTAGGATTGCTTGTTCTAGTTTCGAGAAGAATGCTGGTGCAATTTTGATTGGGAGGGCCACTTGTACCCCAATGTTCATAGCAGCACTCTCAACAATAGCCAAATTATGGAAAGAGCCTAAATATCCATCAACTGATGAATGGATAAAGAAATTGTGGTTTATATACACAATGGAATATTACATGGCAATGAGAAAAAATGAAATATGGCCTTTTGTAGCAACGTGGATGGAACTGGAGAGTGTGATGCTAAGTGAAATAAGCCATACAGAGAAAGACAGATACCATATGGTCTCACTCTTATGTGGATCCTGAGAAACTTAACAGGAACCCATGGGGGAGGGGAAGGAAAAAAAAAAAAAAGAGGTTAGAAAGGGAGAGAGCCAAAGCATAAGAGACTGTTAAAAACTGAGAACAAACTGAGGGTTGATGGGGGGTGGGAGGGAGGAGAGGGTGGGTGATGGGTATTGAGGAGGGCACCTTTTGGGATGAGCACTGGGTGTTGTATGGAAACCAATTTGTCAATAAATTTCAGAAAAAAAAAAATTAAAAAATAAAAAAAAATAAAAATAAAAAATAAAAAAATAAAATTAATTAATTTGGCTAATTAATTAACCCAAATTAAATTAAACCCAAATTAAACTTTTACAAAACAATGCTCCAGATTCTTCAAAAGTTTCAATAAAAGCAAAGAAAGTCTGAGGATCTGCTCCAGATTAAAGTAGGCTAAATAGACATGACAACTAAATTTAATAAATGACACTGGACTAGACAATGGAATATTTTTAAAAGGTTATTTAAAAGACATAATTGAGACAACTCAATATTAAATGTTCTGAATTTGATAATTGTATAGGGATTAGTTACAATAATGTTTCTGCTCTTAAAAAATACACACTGAAATATTTATAGTGAAGAGTAATGTTGTTTGAACTTACTTTCAAATGGTGTAGCAAAAATATATAGTATATTCCAGGCACAATATTTTTTATACTCCATGCATTGTCTCATTAAAGACTTACAGTAACTGCATCAAATAGGTTATACAGCTGCTTCTATTTCACAGATGAAAAAAATTGATCCAAGAGAAGCTCATGTATCAGGTAAGTGGCAGAGCCAAAACTTGAATACAAATCTGATTAATTTCCCATTTTCTCATTTTCTTCACTGTCCATTTTCTTTTTCTTAAGAGACTTTAATTTCGAGGACCATTTTACATTTACAGAAAAGTTAAGAAGATAGTGCAGAGAGTTTTCAGATACCCTACACCTGGTTTTCCTTGTTAACATCTTACATTACTGTGGTACACTTCTTACGATTAATGAACATTAATCATACATTAAGTAAAGGCCATATCTTTAATCCTATTTTTTTAATTTGTACTTAATGTTCCTTTCTGTTGCATAACCTCATCTAACATATATGTTACACTTAATAATCTTGTCTCCTATGCACCCCTTGACTATACACTTTTACAGACTTTACTTATTTTTGATGACCCTATCAGTTTTGAGGGGGGTACAAATAAGATATTTTTTAGGATGCCCCTCTATTAAATTTTTCTCATGAATAGACTATAATTCTGTGGTTTTTAGAGAAAGACCACAATATAAATTATTACATTATATCAAACTTAGATACTATCAACATGATTTCTCACTGTTGACGTTGACGTTGAGTTACTGTTTGCCAAGTTTAAACACTGTGTAATTTATTCTTTTTCCCCCTTTCCATACTGGACAGAAATTTGCTATTTGTAATCTGTACTTATGCAATGGGGAGTTATGCTTCTTCAACTTGAGAGTAGAATATTTACATAAATTATTTGGAATTATTCTGTCTCTTCATTTATTTATTTATTCAATTATTTACTTTTATCAGTATTGACACATGGATATTTATTTTATATTTTAGTTATTTTTTCTCTTTTTAAATTTTAGTCATTGTTTTCAATATATGAAGTTTATTGTCAAATTGGTTTCCATACAACACCCAGTGCTCATCCCAAAAGGTGCCCTCCTCAACACCCATCACACACCCTCCCCTCCCTCCCACCCCCCATCAACCCTCAGTTTGTTCTCAGTTTTTAACAGTCTCTTATGCTTGGGCTCTCTTCCACTCTAACCTCTTTTTTTTTCCTTCCCCTCCCACATGGGTTTCTGTTAAGTTTCTCAGGATCCACATAAGAGTGAAAACATATGGCATCTGTCTTTCTCTGTATGGCTTATTTCACTTAGCATAACACTCTCCAGTTCCATCCACGTTGCTACAAAGGACCACATTTCATTCTTTCTCATTGCCACGTAGTATTTCATTGTGTATATAAACCACAATTTCCTTATCCATTCATCAGTTGGTGGACATTTAGGCTCTCCATCATTTGGCTATTGTTGAGAGTGCTGCTATAAACATTGGGGTACAGGTGTCCCTATGCATCAGTACTCCTGTATCCCTTGGGGAAATTCCTAGCAGTGCTATTGCTGGGTCATAGGGTAGGTCTATTTTTAATTTTCTGAGGAAACTCCACACTGTTTTCCAGAGTGACTGCACCAATTTGCATTCCCACCAACAATGCAAGAGGGTTCCCGTTTCTCCACGTCCTCACCAGCATCTATAGTCTCCTGATTTGTTCATTTTAGCCACTCTGACTGGCATGAGGTGATATCTGAGTGTGGTTTGGATTTGTATTTCCCTGATGAGGAGCGACGTTGAGCATGTTTTCATGTGCCTGTTGGCCATCCGGATGTCTTCTTTTGAGAAGTGCCTATACATGTTTTCTGCCCATGTCTTCACTGGGTTATTTGTTTTTCGGGTGTGGAGTTTGGTGAGCTCTTTATAGATTTTGGATACTAGCCCTTTGTCTGATATGTCATTTGCAAATATCTTTTCCCATTCCGTTGGTTGCCATTTACTTTTGTTGGTTGTTTCCTTTGCTGTGCAGAAGTTTTTTATCTTCATAAGGTCCCAGTAGTTCATTTTTGCTTTTAATTCCCTTTCCTTTGGGGATGTGTCAAGTAAGAAATTGCTACAGCTGAGGTCAGAGAGGTCTTTTCCTGCTTTCTCTTCTAGGGTTTTGATGGTTTCCTGTCTCACATTCAGGTCCTTTATCCATTTTGAGTTTATTTTTGTGAATGGTGTGAGAAAGTGGTCTAGTTTCATTCTTCTGCACGTTGCTGTCCAGTTCTACCAGCACCATTTGTTAAAGAGACGGTCTTTTTGTCCATTGGATATTCTTTCCTGCTTTGTCAAAGATGAGTTGGCCATACGTTTGTGGGTCTAGTTCTGGGGTTTCTATGCTATTCCATTGGTCTATGTGTCTGCTTTTGTGCCAATACCATGCTGTCTTGATGATGACAGCTTTGTAGTAGAGGCTAAAGTCTGGGATTGTGATGCCTCCTGCTTTGGTCTTCTTCTTCAGAATTACTTTGGCTATTCGGGGCCTTTAGTGGTTCCATATGAATTTTAGGATTGCTTGTTCTAGCTTCGAGAAGAAATCTGGTGCAATTTTGATTGGGATTGCATTGAATGTGTAGATAGCTTTGGGTAGTATTGGTATTTTGACAATATTTATTCTTCCAACCCATGAGCACGGAATGTTTTTCCATTTCTTTATATCTTCTTCAATTTCCTTCATAAGCTTTCTATACTTTTCAGCATACAGATCCTTTACATCTTTGGTTAGGTTTATTCCTAGGTATTTTATGCTTCTTGGTACAATTGTGAATGGGATCAGTTTCTTTATTTGTCTTTCTGTTGCTTCATTGTTAGTGTATCAGAATGCAACTGATTTCTGTACATTGATTTTGTATCCTGCAACTTTGCTGAATTCATGTATCAGTTCTAGCAGACTTTTGGTGGAGTCTATCGGATTTTCCATGTATAATATCATGTCATCTGCGAAAAAGTGAAAGTTTAACTTTATCTTTGCCAATTTTGATGCCTTTGATTTCCTTTTGTTGTCTGATTGCTGCTACTAGAACTTCCAACACTATGTGAAACAACAGCGGTGAGAGTGGACATCCCTGTCGTGTTCCTTGATCTCAGGGAAAAAGCTCTCAGTTTTTCCCCATTGAGGATGATGTTAGCTGTGGGCTGTTCATAAATGGCCTTTATGATCTTTAAGTATGTTCCTTCTATCCCTACTTTCTCGAGGGTTTTTATTAAGAAAGGTTGCTGAATTTTGCCAAAGGGCTTTTCTGCATTGATTGACAGGATCATATGGTTCTTCTCTTTACTTTTATTAATGTGATGTATCATGTTGATTGATTTGGAAATGTTGAACCAGCCCTGCATCCCAGGAATGAATCCCACTTGATCATGGTGAATAATTCTTTTTATATCCTGTTGAATTCGATTTGCTAGTATCTTATTGAGAATTTTTGCATCCATATTCATCAGGGATATTGGCCTGTAGTTCTCTTTTTTTCATGGGTCTCTGTCTGGTTTAGGAATCAAAGTAATACTGGCTTCATAGAATGAGTCTGGAAGTTTTCCTTTCCTTTCTATTTTTTGGAATAGCTTGAGAAGGATAGGTATTATCTCTGCTTTAAATGTCTGGTAGAACTCCCCTGGGAAGCCATCTGGTCCTGGACTCTTATTTGTTGGGAGATTTTTGATGACTGATTCAATTTCTTTGCTGGTTATGGGTCTGTTCAAGCTTTCTCTTTCCTCCTGATTGAGTTTTGGAAGAGTGTAAGTGTTTAGGAATTTGTCGATTTCTTCCAGGTTGTCCAATTTTTTGGCATATAATTTTTCATAGTATTCCCTGATAATTTCTTGTATCTCTGAGGGATTGGTTGTAATAATTCCATTCTGATTAATGATTTTATCTACTTGGGTCATCTCCTTTTCTTTTTGAGAAGCCTGGCTAGAGGTTTATCAATTTTGTTTATTTTTTCAAAAAACCAACTCTTGGTTTCCTTGATCTGCTCTACCGTTTTTTTAGATTCTATAATGTTTATTTCTGCTCTGGTCTTTATTATTTCTCTTCTTCTGCTGGGTTTAGGCTGTCTTTGCTGTTCTGCTTCTATTCCCTTTAGGTGTGCTGTTAGATTTTGTATTTGGGATTTTTCTTGTTTCTTGAGATAGGCCTGGATTGCAATGTATTTTCCTCTCAGGACTGCCTTCGCTGCATCCCAAAGCGTTTGGATTGTTGTATTTTCATTTTCATTTGTTTCCATATATTTTTAAATTTCTTCTCTAATTGCCTAGTTGACCCATTCATTATTTAGTAGGGTATTCTTTAACCTCCACGCTTTTGGAGGTTTTCCCGACTTTTCCCTGTGGTTGATTTCAAGCTTCATAGCATTATGGTCTGAAAGTATGCATGGTATGATTTCAATTCTTGTATACTTATGAAGGGCTGTTTTGTGACCCAGTATGTGATCTATCTTGGAGAATGTTCAATGTGCACTCGAGAAGAAAGTATATTCTGTTGCTTTGGGATGCAGAGTTCTAAATATATCTGTCAAGTCCATCTGATCCAGTGTGTCATTCAGGGCCCTTGTTTCTTTATTGACCATGTGTTGAGATGATCTATCCATTTCTGTAAGTGGAGTGTTAAAGTCCCCTGCAATTACCACATTCTTATCAATAAGGTTGATTGTGTTTGTAATTGTTTTATATATTTTGGGTCTCTTGTATTCTGCGCATAGACATTATAATTGTTAGCTCTTCCTGATGGATAGACCCTGTGATTTATATATAATGCCCTTCTTCATCTCTTGTTACAGCCTTTAATTTAAAGTCTAGTTTGTCTGATATAAGTATGGCTACTCCAGCTTTCTTTTGACTTCCAGTAGCATGATAAATAGTTCTCTATCCCCTCACTCTCAATCTGAAGGTGTCCTCAGATCTAAAATGAGTCTCTTATAGACAGCAAATAGATGGGTCTTGTTTTTTTATCCATTCTGATACCCTATGTCTTTTGGTTGGCGCATTTAGTCCATTTACATTCAGTGTTATTACAGAAAGATATGGGTTTAGAGTCCTTGTGATGTCCGTAGGTTTCATGCTTGTAGCGATGTCTCTGGTACTTTGTGTCACAGGATCCCCCTTAGGATCTCTTGTAGGGCTGGTTTAGTGGTGATGAATTCCTTCAGTTTTTGTTTGGTTGGGAAGACCTTTATCTCTCCTTCTATTCTGAATGACAGACTTTCTGGATAAAGGATTCTCGGCTGCATATTTTTTCTGTTCATCACATTGAAGATCTCCTGCCTTTCCTTTCTGGCCTGCCAAGTTTCAGTAGAGAGATCGGTCACGAGTCTTACAGGTCTCCCTTTATATGTTAGAGCACGTTTATCTCTAGCTGCTGTCAGAATTTTCTCTTTATCCTTGTATTTTTCCAGTTTCACTATGATGTGTCATGCAGAAGATCAAGTTACGAGATTCAAGTTACGTCTGAAGGGAGTTCTCTGTGCCTCTTGGATTTCAATGCCTTTTTCCTTCCCCAGATCAGGGAAGGTCTCAGCTATTATTTCTTCAAGTACACCTTCAGCACCTTTCCCTCTCTCTTCCTCCTCTGGAATACCAATTATGTGTAGATTATTTGTCTTTAGTGCATCACTTAGTTCTCTAATTTTCCCCTCATACTCCTGGATTTTTTTATCTCTCTTTTTTCAGCTTCTTCTTTTTCCATAATTTTATCTTCTAGTTCACCTATTCTCTCCTCTGCCTCTTCAATCCGAGCTGTAGTCATCTCCATTTTATTTTGCAGCTCGTTGATAGCATTTTTTAGCTCCTCCTGGCTGTTCCTTAGTCCCTTGATCTCTGTAGCAAGAGATTCTCTGCTGTCCTTTATAATGTTTTCAAACCCAGCGATTAATTTTATGACTATTATTCTAAATTTACTCTCTCTTATATTGTTTAAATCCTTTTTGATCAGTTCATTAGCTGTTGTTATTTTCTGGACATTTTTCTGTGGGAAATTCTTCCGTTTTGTCGTTTTGGATAGTCCCTGGAGTGGTGTGGAACTGGGGGGCACTTCCCCTGTGCTGTCTTGAATAACTTGCATTGGTGGGCGGGGCTGCAGTCAGACCTGATGTCTGTCCCAGCCCACCGCTGGGGCCACAGTCAGATTGGTGTGTGCCTTCTCTTCCCCTCTCCTAGGGGTGGGATTCACTGTGGGGTGGCATGGCCCATCTGGGCTACTTGCACACTTCCAGGCTTGTGGTGCTGGGGATCTGGCATATTAGCTGGGGTGGATCAGCAATGTGCACGGGGGCGGGAGGGGCAGGCTCAGTTCGCTTTTCCTTCAGGGATCTGCTTCGGGAGGGGCTCCGTGGCACCAGGACGGAGTCAGACCCACCAGAGGGGTGGATCCACAGAATCACTGCTTTGGGTGGTTGCGCAGTGCAAGCATGTTCCCTGGCAGGGACTGGTTCCCTTTGGGATTTTGGCTTGTGGATGGACGAGAGAGGTGGTGCTGGCGAGCCCCTTTGTTCCCTGCCAAGCTGAGCTCTGTCGTCTGGGGCTCAACAACTCTCTCTCCTGTTGTCCTTCAGTCCTCCCGTTCTCCCAGAAGAGCTGTTAGTTTATAAATTTCCAGATGTCAAGTCCCACTTGCTGTTGGAACACACTCTGCCCGGGGCCCCTCTGCTTTTGCAAGCCAGACTCGGGGGCTCTGCTTGGCTGGTGGGCTGCCCCTCTGCCCCGTCTCCCTCCTGCCAGTCTGTGGAGCATGCACCACCTCTCCACCCTTCCTACCCTCTTCCGTGGGAGACTTGGGGCCTTGGCTCCGGAGACTGTGCTTGGCTCCGGAGACTCCGTTCTGCTAGTCTTCTGGCGGTTTTCTGGGTTATTTAGGCAGGTGTAGGTGGAATCTATGTGATCAGCAAGACGTGCTGTGAGTCCAGTGTCTTCCTATGCCACCATCTTCCTATACTTTGGATTATAATTAAATATTACTTTCTTTTGTTGCTCATATTGTCCAGATTTAGCCATTGAGCATTTAACCTATTCAACTCTTCTTCTTTATCCAAAACCCTGGCAAACTTTTTACTATCTTTATAGCTTTGTTTTTTCCAGAATGTCATATAATTGGAATTGTACAATATGTAGTCTTGTCAAACTGACTTCTTTCACTAGAAATATGTAGTTAAGGTTCATCCATGTCTTTCTTTGGCATGATAGTTCATTTCTTCTTTTTTTCTTTCTTTCCAAGGTTTTATTTAAATTCCAGCCAGTTAACATACAGTGCAATATTAGATTCAGGTGTAGAATTCAGCGATTCATCACTTACATACAACAATCAGTGCTCATTACAATAAGTGCCCTCCTTAATACCCATCACCTCTTTAACCCATCCCCCTGCCCACCTCCTCTACAGTAACCATCAGTTTTTTCTCTATAGTTAAGAGTCTGTTTCTTGGTTTGCCTCTCTTTTTCCCCCAGGTTCATTTGTTTTGTTTCTTAAATTCCACATATGAGTGAAATCATATGATATTTATCTTTCCCTGACTTATTTAACTTAGCATTATCCTCTATAACTCCACCCATGTCTCAGTAAATGGCAAATTTTCATTCTTTTTAATGGCTGGATAATATTCCATATATATACATCATACCCCAATGTTTATAGAAGCATTACCAATGATAGACAAATTATGGAAAGATCCCAAATATCCATCAGCTGAAGAATGGATAGTTCATTTCTTTTAAAGCTGAAAATATTGCATTGTATAGCTTTATTATAGTTTGTTTATTTGTTCTCCTATTGAAGAATATCTTGGTAGTTTCCAGTTTGGGATATTCCAGTTTGGGATAAAGCTTTTCTAAAATTTCATGTGTGAGTTTTGTTTGTACATAACTTTTGAACTCATTTGGGTAAATATCTAATAGTATGTTTGCTGGATTTCAAGATAAAAATATATTTAGTTTTGTAAGAAACTGTCAAACTGCCTTGTGTGGCTGTACCATTTTGCATTCCACTGGCAATGAATGAAGGTCCTGTTGTTCTGCATATTTGACATTTGGTATTGTTCGTTTTTTAGCAATTAGTCAGTATAATAGGTGTTGGTTTCATCCCACTGTTGATTTCATTTGTAATCCCTAAAGACAAATTGTGTCAGTATTTTTTCATTCATATTTTTCATTTTATTATTTGTGTGTGTACATTTGTGCATGCAAATTTTAAAAACCATTTAGGAGATTGTTAGGAATCCAAAGAAGAAAACTCCTTTGTTGAAATTTTTTTCCCCATTTTTTAATTAGGTCGGTTATTATCTTTAAGTGAGTTTTAAGTGTTCTTTTTATATTTTGGGTAAAAGTCCTTAATCAGATATATTTTCTCTTTACAACACACTCTGTTTCTTCTCAAAAGACAAGTAATGGGTTCTAGTCTAGGCAACTATGGAATTAGAGTCAATGTAACTCTAAGAAATTAAGAAGAAATTATCAGATGATGTCAGCAAAAAATAATGGAATAGGAAAGCCCAAAATCCTGTATCTCCATTAAAGTGAATAAACTGGTAAAATTTGTCATTATCAACTTTATAACAGTGTCTGAAAACAAATTACAAATTTATAGCAACCAGGCAAACATTTTATCATTAAGAGAGTTTTGTGGCCTTGTAACTTATCCTATCCTCTTTCACTGCTTCTCAGGTTGGTGATAGCCTTGAAGAAGACAATTGCCTATATTCCATGTATAAATTCCTAGTACCAGAGGAAGAAGATGGAATCTTATTTTCAAAGAACTGTGATTGTTTCTTGTGAGTTGTCTGGTGGTTCCCTAGAGGACTAGCTCAAATGGACTTGCCTTTATTGCATTTAACACAGATTCTACCAGGAATGAGACAGATACAAAGGGAGCATTAATCAAAAATATTTGAAAGCAAATGCATTAGCTACTGCTGCCAGGAGCTAGGGTTGACAGCTGGGAAAAACAACAGACAAATAAAAAGGCTGAGAAGAAAAGACTGCATAATGAGACACTTTTTGAATAAGGGCTTTGAAAAGCATCCACAAAATCCTGGGAATTGAGAAAGCCATGCATATGCCAAGGGTTGGGCATATGCTCAGAAAATACTTGAGAGGGCCCTAAATTCTCACTATGGATGATTTTCAGGCTCTTGAAAGAAGTGAAGACTAAGGTAGAGGTGTAAGCTTCCTGGATTAGTGTTGAAGCATCTCCCAATACACAGAGAGAAGATATTAAATGACTAAGGAGTTATCTTTTTATGGTTCCAGGCATTTAAGGAAACTTCTGTCAAAATACTAGCTGAATACTAAGCTAATGAGACAGATGCTTCAATTGGTACACATGACAAAAATGTAGACTTCACAAATTATCTCAGAGAAGTAAGAAAACAAACAACAATACAAGCAGCAACAGCAAACCTTGGAGAGAGGGAAGAATCTCTTTTTCAGAATTGTCACTTTATATTTCAAACGTCCAGTTTTGACCAAAAAAAAAAAAAATTATGTGGTATGGGAAGAAACAAGAGACTATTTCTCATATAATGGGAAAAAATGAAATTGGTAGAAACTATCCCTGAGGATGCTAAAATATTGCATTTGCTGGACTTATTTATTGATCTTATTTATGTTTTGCTTTACATTTTTCTCTTAACTTTAAAATGCATTTTAAAGTAATTTCAGGCTTATGAAAATTTGCAGAAATAGGAAAAAGAATGCCATGTTCCTCACACAAATATTTCCAAAATTTTAACATAAGAGCAACAGTACAAAATCAAGAAAATAACATTGATACAATATTATTATCTAATATATAGACTTCAATCAAATTTACAAATAATCCTGCTAATGTAATTAGTTTTTGGTTCAGGATCCAATCCAGAATCATTTATTACATTATTTTTGATGTATTTTTAATTTCCTTTAATCTGGAATAATTCAGTCTTCCTTTGTCTTTCAAGACCTTAATATTTTAAAGAGTACTAGACAGATATTTTTTCAAGTGTTCTTAATTTGGGTTTGGCTAATATTTTCTTATGATTAAATTCAGGTTATACATACTTCATAAAGTCACCACAAATGTGACTCACTTCTCAGTATGCCATTATCAGGAGGCACACGCTGTCAGTTTGTCCCACTGACTAGCATTGTTACCTGTGATCACTTAGCTAAGGTAGTTCTGCCACGTTTCTACAGTAAAGTGATTATTTTTCATGAGTAAGCAATAAGAATCTTATAGAAGATACTTTGAATTTAGATAAATATCCTGTGTTTCACCCACTTCTATTCACTAGTTTTATCATTCATTGATCATTATTGTTTGAAACTTATGGAGGTTGCCAGTGGTGACTGTCTAATTCCATCATTCCTTCTATACTTGTTAGTTGACATTCCCCTATAAGCAGAACTTGCTCTTTTCTTGTCTCCTTTATTTGTTTATTCATTTATTCACACATTTTACTAGTAGAAACTCATGGATTTTTATTGTACTGTATGTTTTATAATCTGTTACTATATTTATTATGTTGTTCAAATTATCCCCAATTTGGCCCTTGGGATTTTCTTCAAGTTAGCTGCTGTGTCCTTCTGAAATATTTCCATTAGGTTTTGAGCACTTTCTTACTTTCTGACAAAGCAAGAGATACCAGACTCATCTTACACTTTTTTTGTTTGCCCCAGGCTTGGAATCAACCATGCCTTCAAGAAAATTTGGTTCCATTTAATTGAAAATTTTACTGAGAAGACTAGCTACACTCATTCTTACTAAATATTATTGCTTTTAGTCCCTATCAGTAGATAAAGCCAAGAAATTATACATATGGTGCATATATATATATATGTACCATTTGTATGTATGTATATATATATACACACACACATGTATCTCTGTATTTCTGTTTATATTTATAATCTCTCTGTATTTCTTTATATATATGTATATATATACATATGTATGTATATATACATATACATACATATAAAGAGAAATACATATATAAAGAGAAATACATATGTATATATATAAAGAGAAATACATATGTATATATATATACAAAGAGAAATACATATGTGCATATATATAAAGAGAAATATATATGTATATATATTTAAAGAGAAATACATATGTATATATATAAAGAGAAATATATTTGTGTATATATGTATATAAATAGAAATTACATGTGTATATATATATAAAAAGAAATATATATGTATATACATATAAAGAGAAATACAGAGAGATTATAAATATAAAGAGAAATACAGAGATATATATGTATATATATGCACCATATGTATAATTTATTGGCTTTATCTGCTGATAGAGACTAAACGAAATAATATTCAGTAAGAATGAGTGTTGCTAGGCTTCTCAGTACAATTCTGAATACTATATACACATATATATGTATACATATATACTTTAGTATAAATTCTGTATATATGTATATATATAAAGAGAAATACAGAGAGAAAGAGGCTTATTAAACTTTTTTCTTTGAATTATCCACAATATATTGATCTATTTATTCAATCTTTGAGAACTCATAAAGCCATTTTGAAATCATTAACTCTTACACCTGTGAAAAACAAACCTAATTGATACAGCATCTTGTTACCATTAACTTTGTGAATATAGTAAAATACTGTTTTTCAAAGTAAATTAGTTCTCTCACTCTCCTTTAAGGTGGTTTTTTCATTCATTTGCAATAGTTAGGTTCATTTGTTTGTGTTTCATATTGTACTCCCTTCATTGGCTTTAATTATTTATGTTTTTAAAAATTAATTAGTTAATTAATTTACATCCAGATTAGTTAGCATATAGTGCAACAGTGATTTCAGGAGTATATTCCTTAATGCCCCTTACCCATTTAAGCCATCTCACCACCCACAACCCCTCCAGCAATCCTCTGTTCTTTATTTTTATTTTTTTTTTAATTTTTGATGCTTATTTGAGAGAGAGAGAGATAGAGCATGAGTGGGGAGGAGCAGAAAGAGAGGGAGACACAGAATCCAAAGCAGGCTCCAGGCTCTGAACCGTCAGCACAGAGCCTGATGCAGGGCTCGAACTCATTAGCTGTGAGATCACCACCTGAGCCAAAGTCAGATGCTCAACCAACGGAGCTACCCAGGCACCCTTGTTTGTTCTTTATATTTAAGTGTCTCTTATGCTTTGTCCCCCTCCCTGTTTTCATATTATTTTTGCTTCCCTTCCCTTATGTTCATCTGTTTTATATCTTAAATTCCTCACATGAGTGAAGCCATATGATATTTGTCTTTTTCTGACTAATTTCGTTTAGCATAATACCCTCCAATTCCATCCATGTAGTTGCAAATGGCAAGGTTTCATTCTTATTGTCTGCTGAGTAATACTCCACTGTGTGTGTGTGTGTGTGTGTGTGTGTATACATATACACCACATCTTCCTTATCCATTCAACTGTCGATGGACATTTTGGCTCTTTCCATACTTTGACTATTGTTGATAGTGCTGCTATAAATATTGGGGTGCATAGGCCCTTTTGAAACACTATACCTGTATCCCTTGGATAAATATCTAGTAGTGAAAATCTGGGTCATAGAGTACTTCTACTTTTAATTTTTTGAAGAACCTCCATACTGTTTTCCAGAGTGGCTGCACCAGCTTGCATTCCCACCAGCAGTGCAAAAGATCCTCTTTCTCTGCATCCTCGCCAACATCTGTTATTGCCTGAGTTGCTAATGTTAGCCATTCTGCCAGGTGTGAGGTGGTATCTCATTGTAGTTTTGATTTGTATTTCCCTGATGATGAGTTATGTGGAGCATTTTTTCATGTGTCTGTTAGCTATCTGGATGTCTTCTTTGGAGAAGTGTCTATTCATGTCTTTTGCCCATTTCTTCACTGGATTGTTTTTTGGGTGTTGAGATTGATGGGTTTGATAAGCTCTTTATAGATTTTGGATACTAACACTTTATCTGATCTGTCATTTGCAAATATCCTCTCCCATTCTGTTAGTAGAATTTTAGTTTTGTTGCTTATTTCCTTCGGTGTGCAGAAGCTTTTTATTTTGATGAGGTCCCAATAGTTCAATTTTGCTTTGGTTTCCCTTGCCTCTAGAGACATGTCTAGTAAGAAGTTGTTGCAGCCAAAATCAAAGTGGTTTCTGCCTGTACTTCTCTTGTAGGATTTTGATGGCTTCCTGTCTCACATTTGGGTCTTTCATCCATTTTGAATTTATTCTTGTGTTTGGTACAATAAAGTGGTCCAGGTTCAAAGTGATCCAGGTTTTCCAACACCATTTGCTGAAGAGACTCTTTTTTTTTCCATTGGATATTCTTTCCTTCTTTGTTGAAGATTAGTTGGCCATACATTTGTCAGCCCATTTCTGGGTTGTCTATTCTGTTCCATTGATCTACGTGTCTGCTTTTGTGTCAGGACCATACTGTCTTTAATATAGCTTTATAATACAGTTTGAAGTTCATAATTGTGCTGCTTCTATCTTTGGTTTTGTTTTTCAACATTGCTTTGCCTATCCAGGGTCTTTACTGGCTCCATACAAATTTTAGAATTCTTTGTTCCAGCTCTTTGAAGAATGCTGATGGTATTTTGATAGAGATTGCATTGAATGTGTAGATTGTTTTGAGTAGTATACACATTTTAACACTACAGGTTCTTCTGGTCCATGATCATAGAATGTCCTTCCATTTTTTGGTGTTATCTTCAGTTTCTTTCATCACTGTCCTATAGTTTTCAGAGTGCAGATCTTTCACCTCTTTGTTTAGGTTTATTCATAGGTGTCTTGTTTTTGGTGCAATTGTAAATAAGATTGATTTATTAATTTATCTTTCTGGTGCTTCATTACTGGTGTATAGAAATGCAATTTCTGGCATTGATTTTGTATCCTGTGACTTTACAGAATTTATCAGTTCTAGCATTTTTTTGGTGGGACCTTTGTGGTTTTCTACATATAGTATAATTTAATTCAGAGATAGTGAAAAAGTTTTACTTCTTCCTTACCAATTTGGATGCATTTTATTTCCTTTTGTCCTCTGATCACTGTAGCTAAAACTTCCAGTACTATGTTAAATAACAGTGGTGACAGTGGACATCTGTCTTCTTCCTGACCATAGAGGAAAAGCTCTCAGTTTTTCCCAATTAATGATATTTGCTATGGGTTTTTCATAGGTGGCCTTTATTATGTTAAGATATGTTCACTCTAAACCTACTTTGTTGAGGTTTTCTTTTTATAATAAATGGGTGTTGTATTTTGTCAAATGCATTTCAAATGTAGCCATTGAAATGGTCATATATTTATTATCCTTTCTTTTATTAATATGGTGTCTTACATTGATTGATTTACAAATATTCAGTCATCCTGGCAAGTCAAGATGATCCCATTTGATTGTGTGAATGATTTTTTAATGTATTATTGGATTCAGTTTGCTAGTATTTTATTGAGAATTATTGCATCTATGTCCATCAGGGATATTAGTCTGTAGTTCTTTCTTAGGAATGTTTTTATCTGGTGTCAGTATCAAGGTAATGCTGGTTTCATAGAATGAATTTGGATGTTTTCCTTCCTTTTCAAATTTGAAATAGTTTGAGAGGAATAGGTATTAAAGAATGAAACTGGACCACTTTCTTTTTTTTTTTTTTTTTTTTTTTTTTAAATTTTTTTTTCAACATTTATTTATTTTTGGGACAGAGAGAGACAGAGCATGAACGGGGGAGGGGCAGAGAGAGAGGGAGACACAGAATCGGAAACAGGCTCCGAGCCATCAGCCCAGAGCCTGACGCGGGGCTCGAACTCCCGGACCGCGAGATCGTGACCTGGCTGAAGTCGGACGCTTAACCGACTGCGCCACCCAGGCGCCCCTGGACCACTTTCTTATACCTTACACAAAAATAAATTCAAAATGGATCAATGTCCTAAATGTGCGACCTGAAACCATAAAAATCTTAGAGGAAAACACAAGCAGTAATCTGACATCAAAAAATAGCAACTTCTTTCTAGATACATCTTCTGAGGCAAAAGAAACATAAGCAAAAATAAACTAATGATATTTCATCAAAATAAACAGCTTCTGTACGGTGAAGGAAATGATCAATAAAACTAAAAGGCAATCTGTGGAGTGGGAGAAGATAATTTCAAATGACATTTCTGATAAAGGTAGTATTCAAAATATATAAAGAACTCACCAAAATCCACACCCAAAAAACAAATAATCCAATGAAGAAATGGGCAGAAGACATTAATAGACACTTTTCTAAAGAAGACATCCAGATGGCCAACAGGCACATGAAAACATGCTCAACGTCACACCTCATCAGGGAAATACAAATCAAAACCACACTCAGATATCACTTCACGCCAGTCAGAGTGGCCAAAATGAACAAATCAGGAGACTATAGATGCTGGAGAGGATGTGGAGAAACAGGAACGCTCTTGCACTGTTGGTGGGAATGCAAACTGGTGCAGCCACTCTGGAAAACAGTGTGGAGGTTCCTCAAAAAATTAAAAATGGATCTACTACCCTATGACCCAGCAATAGCACGGCTAGGAATTTACCCAAGGGATACAGGAGTGCTGATGCATAGGGGCACTTGTACCCCAATGTTTATAGCAGCACTTTCAATAATAGCCAAATTCCGGAAAGAGCCTAAATGTCCATCACCTGATGAATGGATAAAGAAATTGTGGTTTACATACACAATGGAATACTACGTGGCAATGAGAAAGAATGAAATATGACCTTTTGTAGCAACGTGGGTAGAACTGGAGAGTGTTATGCTAAGTGAAATAAGTCATATAGAGAAAGACAGATACCATATGGTTTCACTCTTATGTGGATCCTGAGAAACTTAACAGAAGATCATGGGGAAGGGGAAGGAAGAAAAAAAAAGAGGTTAGAGAGCGAGGGAGCCAAAACATAGGAGACTCTTAAAAACTGAGATCAAACTGAGGGTTGATGGGGGTGGGAAGGAGGGGAGGGTGGGTGATGGGCAATGAGGAGGGCACCTGTTGGGATGAGCACTGGGTGTTGTATGGAAACCAATTTGACAATAAATTTCATATTTAAAAAAATATATATGCTTAACAGAATCCTATGGGGGAGGGGAAGGAAAAAAAGAGGATAGAGTGGAAGAGAGACAAAGCATAAGAGACTCTTAAAAACTGAGAACAAACAGGGTTGATGGGGGTGGGAGGGAGGGGAGGGTGGGTGATGGGTATTGAGGAGGGCACCTTTTGGGATGAGCACTGGGTGTTGTATGGAAACCAATTTGACAATAAATTTCATGTATTGAAAAAATATATATATATATATACACTCAACATCACTGATCACCAGGGAAGTATAATCAAAACTACAGTGAGATATCACCTCACACCTGTTAGACTGGCCAAAATAAAAGACTCAAGAAACATTAGGTGTTGGTGAGGATGTGGAGAAAAAGAAACCCTCTTGTACTGTTGGTGGAAGTGGAAACTAATGTAGCCACTGTGGAAAACAATATGAAGTTTCCTCAAAAATTTAAAAATAGAACTTCCCTAAGATCCAGCAATTACACTACTAGGTACTTACACAAAGAATTCAAAAATACTAATTCAAAAGGACACACGCACTTCAATGTCTATAGCAGCATTATCAACAGTAGTCAAAGAAGACCATGGGGGAGAGAAAGGAAGAAAAAAGAGTGATTCATCTCTCCTTACCCAAAGAAGACAATTTTTTTAAATTTTTTTCTGAGAAATCCAGAAGAAGTCTATATAATTGGCACCAAATCATTTTCACCTTTTCTAATGAAACTAGAGGTTAGGTGTCCACAGTGTCAACAGGAGCCCAAGTAAGTGCCTCACCACCCCCTCCCTTTCACATAAATATTTCTTGACTTTTTTATTGTTTGAATAAATTACTACAAGGCAAGAGCTCCTGAGAGGTTGCTGATTAAAGTCACTTTTATTGTAAAAAACATAATTAAATAATGCTTGGATTTATCTTCTCTTTGGGGAGACATAGCAAAAAAGATATTAGAATCTCAAATGACACAGAAAGTCATCCAGGTAATAATACATTTTTAATTATCACAGCTAGCTCCATTGCAATCATGTCTGCAAGGTTTAGCCGTATTTACAGAAATTAAACTGCAGATCAAGTTGTGAAGCTCTCCCCTCTTATGAGTTGTCCAAAGACTATTAAACAAAATAGAATTTAAAAACAGCATGGAGTTATAAATAGCCTGCTGTTTGGTATGGCTTGTCAATCTGTTACCACTTACATATTTTCTCTAACATCTCTCTAATTAGCACTCACTTTTGATACTACTGCTCCTAAAATGTTTACATTGGAAGTTACAAATTACTGTCTAATTATACTAGCTACTTTGTTTTATATGAAGTATAAATAAAATCCCATTCATGCTATAAAAAAAAATGTGCTCTCATCACTTTTTCTGTAGGATGACTAATAAAGTGTAACAGTTTTTCACTGGGTATCAGCAATGAGCAACTTTAATTAAATTTAGTAGTATAAGAATTCATGACTTTACTTCCTTTAGTAGTGAATTGCTTGCAAGTATGAAAATTTTGCATAAATGAGGCAAATAATATGATCCCAGTAGAGTAGCACACTCAGCATTTGACTTGCGAGTTTCAGGAAAAAGTTGTTTTTAAAAGTCTTCAGCTCCCTATCTGTGACTATGCACTAAAGAAAACAGAATATTTGTGCTTCCACAAAACCCATTCTGGGTAAATTCTGGAAATCAGTGCTGGGAGGGGTCAGAGCAGGGAGTTACCACTATTCTGGAAAAAAAAAGGGGGAATGCTTCTTATAAAACTCACTTTTGGAAGACCTATTCCAGTTCTTCACATTCCATGAAGTCTCCCTGTGAAATAAGTCAAACCATTCATCAAACCAATCTTTCTGTCATTGAGAATTCTTCATCCAAATTCCTGCTGCTTACTTTAATGTAAACTGTATTATTTTTTCAAAATATTCACTTTCCTACTACCAGACAGAGGGATTAAAGGAGGATGAGACATCTCACTCCACTGACACCTGGGGGCATTGTGATTTACTTTGACTACTGATATGACAGTGGCCACTTCTGAACAGAGTTTTGAGTGTCATTACATGGCCTGCAATAGATCATGAAGCCAGCATGCATCAGGTAATAGCTGCTCTTTCTGCCTTGGTCCTGGAATGAAGATGATGCAGGATAGCCAAAGTCAACCCATGATGGACATGAACTTAAAATGAATTGAAATTTTAGGGGTCATTTTTTTTTAACTTAGCCTATGCTGACTAATGCGTACAGTTAATCATCATGTGTTATTTTAATATTTAGTAAAAATCTAATATTGAATGAATTAACAAATTAATAGATGGGTGGAATCAAAACTGTAATCATTATTATTAAGATTATATCTGCATATTCAAATGCAGATTGTCCATGTTAACAGGAAATTGTTCTACATTATATTGAGACCAGCTGTATCTTCTGGGCACAAGGCCCACACATCTACATTTTACTCAGAAAGGCAAAGTTGATCAACACTCTCACATATCCCCTAATTACCAGAAATTGTAGACCATGTCATAGGCCAGCTTTCTTTCATAACCTAATCAGTAGTGGTAATCCTTCCCCATCACCC
Source organism: Prionailurus viverrinus (assembly GCF_022837055.1). NCBI lineage: Eukaryota > Metazoa > Chordata > Mammalia > Carnivora > Felidae > Prionailurus > Prionailurus viverrinus. Next base: position 38,386,114 of record NC_062575.1, on the reverse strand, counting down.
TGCTCATGCCTTTGCTATCTACAACATAGCAACATTGTGCCATCTCTTTAATGTGTTTCATAAACTCTTTTATGACATAGACAAGGCCAAGTGTCAGATCCAGTGCATCTACACATTGAGGGTTATTTGGATTTGGAAAATAATCAAGGCACAACACAGGGTGACCTGCCTCACACATAAGTAATCTGGTTCAGCCTCAACGCACACAATTTTGGATCTGCTTGTATGTTAATTATCAGCTGTTCTTATAAGTACATAAAATATTAACACTCCATATAAAATCCCAATTGCACTGTCCCTAGCAATCTTCATTAAGTGTCACATATTGTGGAAATTGTTTATTCTGGTTTATAAATGCTGGCCACCATGACTTGCTGGTAGAGTTTTATTGGAAGATTAACTTTAGATTAACTTCAGATTAACTTCAGAACTGGTACTATTTCACATACTCCAAGTCTTCCACATAAGCCACAACTAAGACCAACTTCTCATGAAATAAAAAATCCTGAAGAAAGGAAAGTATTTGTTGAAACTGCACTTCTGGTCAGATATCTCATTTGGCATTCTCTGCCTCAGTGGGCCTGGAATGTTGTAGAAATGAAAAGTCCCTTCTTGGTGGTGGAAAATGGTCAGAGACTACCACTCTCTGCCATTCCCCTCAAACAACGTTCAGTATTTCACAGAAAAGGGGAGGCACTTTTTTCTATCCAAAATATTCTGTCTTATTTCCAATACTACCTTACCCAAAGACTATAGCTCCCCTGTAGTTGAAGTTGAGGGGAGAAAGTCACAGAGAGACCTAGCCAACTAAAACTTGAAGGCTCAGGTCTCTATCAGTGTAGGACAAGTTGAGTTTGAGGTGTCCATAAAATACTTAAACAACCAATTACCCCTTGGGAAGAAACTAAACTTTTCCCATTCAACAGCTATTCAGTGAGCTCCTTCTATGTTCCTGGCCTGTGCTAGGTGCTGAGGGAAGAACAAGGAGCAGAGTAGAGAGTCCCTGACATCACAGACCTTCAAGCTGAAAGAGTAAAAAATAAGCAAAGAAATCTTCATACTAAAACCAGTGCTATAATAGAGAAATTACAGGGTGCTATGGAAGTAAGAAGAGCAGCTCTTAACCTGGTCTATAGGGCTGGGTCAGAAAAGGAAGATTTCGTTGAGGAGTGATAACTAAGCTAAAACACAAAAGATGCCAATTAGGTAACCATGTAAAGGGTAAAGATAAAGGAAGCTTCTGGCAGGTGACACAGCAAGTGCAAAAGCATGGAGGTGAGAAGGAACATGTGGCCAGGAGAAACTGAAAAGGATTCCCTGGGGGAATACAAAGTCCAAAGAGAGAAATGGTAGTAGATTAGGTTGGAAAGTCAATCAAAAAGGATCTTTGAGCAAATGTTGGGAACATTGGGTTTTATAATGAGGCAATGGAAAGTCATTGAAAAGGGTAAGCAATAATCAGACCTATGTGTTAGTAAATCTGCAAATTTTGGCTGCAGTGTGAAGGACAGCAAGAGTGGGTGTGGGAAGTCCAATTAGGATGCTGTATTTGGTTATCTATTGCTATATAACAAATTACTCCAGATATCATACCTGCTGAATGTCTAGTTGAAGATAAAAGAACCAGGTTCCAGTAATATGTAAATAATAGTATGGTATTAATTATTATGAATTATTAGTTGCTTTATAATTAACATAATTAGATCAGTAATTATTAATAAATATTAAATATTTATTGATTACTTACTATATGCCAGGCATGGATCTAAGCAGCTTACATTTAACCTTTCAATAACCTCATGAAGTTGGCCACAACATCTTTTGAGGAAGCAGATGCACCAAGGGATAAAACAACTTTCCCAAGGTCACTCAACAGGGAAATGGAGAATATATTGTTGCATATGGAGTCTCTGACTCCAGAGCACTGTATTGTGGCCTTTATGTTCATTATAAAACTCAAGCCATCCAATAGTATTATAAGGCAGGCACTAGACACGCCATTTTATAAATATGAAACTAATATTCTGAGAAAATAAATAATTTGCCTTAAAGTCACACCACCCATAAATCCTGTGATGTAACTCAAACTCAGGTTCTGAGTGATTCACATCCCTATGCTCTCAATTGCTATGCTATACTGCATGAAGGCCAAGATATTTTTTTTCCAATGTAAGAGTATAAACTCTGTGTAAGGTAGTGGCACCTGGGTGACTCAGTCAGTTGAGAATTCAACTCTTGATTTCAGCTCAGGCCATGATCTCAGTTTCATGAGTTCAAGCCCCGTGTTGGGTTCTGTGCTGTCAGTGCAGAACCTGCTTGAGATTCTCCCTCTCTCTCTGCCCCTCCCCTGCTCGTGCACTCTCTCTCTCTCAATAAATAAACAAACAAAAGAATGAATGAATAATACAAATAACCTTTATTATTTTTTAATTTTTTAAAATGTTGATTCATCTTTGAGAGAGAGAGAGGGAGTGTGTGTGTGAGAGGGTAAAGAGCAGAGAAAGAGAGGGAGACACAGAATCCGGAGCAGCCTCCAGGCTCTGAGCTGTTGGCACAGAGTCCAATGCGGGGCTTGAACCCATGAACTGTGAAATCATGACCTGAGCTGAAGTTGGATGCTTAACTGAGAGAGCCACCCAGTCACTCCATAAAAATAACTTTTAAATTATGTATAAAGGGGATTCAATTTATTCCACATAACTCAACAGCACAGAATTAGTGAGTTATAGGAAAACAAGTGACTCCACATGAAGAATTCCATTACCATCAAAGCCCTCTAAGGATGGAAAGACAGACCCTTTCACTGAATCAGTGAATGCCCCTTCACTGATATAGTCAGGCCAAGGATGACTGATGAAAAGGGGATTCCTACATCAAGAAAAACTTCAACCAAGGACCTCTGAGATCCTCTCTCACTTTAGGACTCTATGATTTACATGGCTGAAGCCCCTGTTCCTTTAATTCCTAGGAGCTTTGTTCTTTGTACCCTGCACTTTTTACCATAAAATCAAGAAACAATGCAGAAGGGGACATAAAACTAATTTTAATTTTTTTCTATTTTTATATCTAACAGAATTACAGTTCAGATTAGGTGATGTGAAAAATATAAGGAACTAACTTTCAGTGTTTGACTTTCAAAGGGGTAAAACCAGTCTTAATATTAGTAGGAGTCACTTTTGAATTCATCAGAAATATTTTATTTCTCACCTGCCAATGAGGTGATCCATGTGACAGACAGATAGATAGAGCTGTAAGCAGCATGGGTGGATCAGTCCAGTGAAGACTGCATATGCCTGGCTTGGGTATTAGGTTTTGTACTTGTTATAGATGAGTTCCTTTACACATTTTTGCAAATCTGATTCAAGGGGACTCACGCAGTAAGAATTATTTTGCCAGGACCTTGGATGTTAGACACCTGGCTCACTGTTTCTGACAAACAGTGTAAACATCCTTTTTTTTTTTTTTACATTTTATTTATTTTTGAGAGAGAGAGAGAGCACAAGTGGTGGAGAGGCAGAGAGAGGAGAGACACAGAATCCGAGACAGGCTCCAGGCTCTTAGCTTTCAGCACAGAGCCCGATGTGGGGCTTGAACTCACAAACTGTGAGATCATGACCTGAGCCGAAGTCAGACACTTAACCGACTGAGTCACCCAGGAGCCCCAACAATGTAAACATTCTAAGTGCTGTCAGCCTATTTAGTCCTATGACATGAGCATACCATGCTTTGATCATATTTTTTCTTTCTTTCTTTCTTTTTTTTAAGAACAAGCTGCCAAACTCATGAGGAGGATTATTTCCAGCAGAGAATAAGAGTAGTTGACAATTTGCATGTGTTTGTCTTGGTGTCTCTTTCTCTTACCTTATGCAAGTTGAACTAAATCCTTTCAGACATCTGGGCCCAGGAGAAATAACCCTTGATTTTAGAGAAATATGTCATTCTCAGGAAAAAAAAAATAGAAGCCATTAGATGGAAATTCTCTCATCTCCCATCTACCAAATCTATAAGCCTTACTGCATCAGTGCCTCTCTTTCTGTTCTCTTTCAACTGAGGAAGAAGTCCTTCCTCATAAATATGAAAGGCCTACTCCTGAGCTTGTGCTATGAATCTCAACTCTTTCACCGTCTAAAGGACCCCACTGACTCTACTGTTCTCCACCCCTCCTGTATCTTCATCATCCCCTTCTTTGTATACATCCTATAAACATTCAAAAATGCCTTAGTCTCTCTCATATTAAAACAAACAAACAAACAAACTATACACCTTCCCCTTTGGCACTTGTCCTATTCTTCTCCTCCCCTTCACAATCTATCTTCAAAAGGATTTGAGGTGTCTATATACACTACTCGCATCTCCTGTCACCCCTATTCTCTCCTTGATCTACTAAAAACTGGTCTTATTATCACAACTCTACCAAAAGAACTTGTACCAAAGGCACTACGGGCTTCCTTCCATGTTTCTAAGTCCAGTGGCTACATTTTAGTCCCCATTCGCATGGCCTTTTGGAAACTTTTGCCATTTTCCCCTAGCTTCTGTGACTGTGGCTGGCTTTTCTATGATTTCTCAGTCTCTTTCTCTTAGGTGCACCATCTTCTCCACCCAGATTTACATATCAAAGTTCCCCAGGATTTAGCCCTGGCTCTTTGTCTTTTCAAAGATCTTCCTAGACATTTCTGTCACCCTTTAAGGTATCAAACACAACCCATATGCAAAATCACAGAGGTCTTGTTCACCATAATTCCTCAGCGCTTAGGACAGTGCCTCACACACATAATATCTCCATTATCTGTGCTTAATTAATTGACTTGAAGCCAGATGTTCCAGGTTCACCATGGAGAAAGGTACAGCAAGTGACAAGAGTAAAACACAAGGGTTAGAAGTGTAATCTTTGGAGTCTAAGCTTGGTTTATAGCCCAGCTCTTCTTCTTACAAGCTTTGTGATTTGGGACAAATTACTTGTTTTTTCCCTTATTTCTAAAAAAATGCTAATATGATATCTATGTTAATATTTTTCTAAGAATTAAATTTACACTAGAATTGAGATGTCATAAGGGCAGAGATTTTCATGTTTTATTCAATAAAGAATCCATACCATCTAGAGTTTAGGTGTGGTCAGTAGCTATACTTGCACACCAAATCCAACCCACTGCCTGTTGTTTTGTATGACTCAATAACTAAGAATTGTTTTTACATTTTTAAGTAGCTGGAAGAAAAGAAGAAGAAGACTATGTGGTGGAGATAATGTATAGCTTCAAAGCCTAAAATATTTCCTATCTATCTCTTCACAGAAGAGATGGCCCTAGAATAATGCCTGACAAAGATTAAGTGTCCAAAATGAACTTTCACTAAATGTATAAATTAGTGAGTGAAAGTATGTGTGCATATGAGGCATAGAGAATTTAACATTCATTGAGGGCTATGTCAAATATTGTGCTACCATCTTCATCACTATCTTTTATGTGAAATCTCTCTAAAGGAAGTCAACTCCATGGCTATCAACACCTGTCAAAACAATCTGCTGAAAAATGAAACATTAAAAATATCTCTCAGTTTTCCTAATATCGAAAAGTTCATTTGGTGCTACTTAAAAATGGCTTACTAAATTTTTAACAATTTTATATCTATTATGAATAACTTAATGCTTTGCTAGTGATTCAAGTGCTATGATTCCCTCACTTTTAAGGACAGTGGTTTCTAAGTACTTGCAATCTTCTGATCGCTTTTTCTAGGCAGAAGACTCATATATAGTGGCAGGATATATATTGGTTTTGATACACAACATCCATATAACACACATTCTCTCTTCTTGGAATAATTCTGCCAAAAAATTTCCTCTGGGAAACAACCTCTTCCCACTCTCAGTCCATGAATGATAGGTGGAATTGACTTGGCTGCAGGAGGAAGCATGGGAAACACGACTGACCAGCCAGTACATCACATTCCCCCAGGCCATGGCAATTGATTAAAAGACAGACACCTGATTTAGTCAGGGCCAGAGAAAGACGATGGTACTTTAGTGTGTCTTTTAGGAAGAAAGACATCCTCTTTTTTCCACTAGGCTTGAACCTTAAACAATAAGGGATTTGGTAGCCATATTGCCATTTGGAGAGTTTGATCATGTAGCCAAGTTGGAAAAGAATGGTCAAGAAATGGAGAGAAACTGAGTTCAGTGACATTTTTTGAGCCTCTGGATGAAGAGTTCAACTGACTCTAGTGTTTTTGGTCATCATGTAACTCCATAAATTCCTTCTTCCACCAAAGCCAGGTTGAGTTAAAGCTGTTTGGTTTAAAAAGAATGGAGAATATAAGTGAAGGGCCTGACTAGTTTATTCCTCTATATTCTGTGCTTTAAACTAGCCCCCTATGTAAGTGGAACAAGTGACTTTTGATGGAGCATCATCAGGAAGCAGTCATTCACTTCAGAAACGTGGCATTGGACCATTTTCAGAGATTCCTATTCTGTAAGAAGCCAGCTGTAGGATCTTTAGAGACAGAATTGCATAATTTTAAAAGACAGTTGTGACTTTAGACAAGACCATATATTTAGAGGTTCACAAATCCAAAAACATGCAAATCCAGGAAGGTAACATGAATTAGTGAAGGGGTCAGGAGTGAGGAGAGAAGCAGCACAAGTACAATGAAAAATAAACAATGACTCCCAACTTCAGGGAGCAGGCACAGTGGGAGTGGTGGGTACCAGGCTGCAATGGAGGCCCTGCCTATGTGAGAAGCTTCCACTTACTGTCAGCTGAACACTGCATGTAGGAATGGCGAGTCAAGATGAAACCAGTCTTTAAGTGTTGCCAAATAATTTGCTTTTTAAAAAACTGTGATTCAAGCATAATATATATACTCAAGTCACACTCAGACCATAAATTGCCAGGACATTCATTATGCAGATGGGAGAAGGGCGGTGGTAAGGGAGTAAATTAAATCCCCAAATGGACGCTGTCTTACCCCAGTACTAGGCAACTACTAGCAAGAAGCAAAGACTAGACTCAAATTCTAGTCTCCTGACTTGATCCTCCCACACTGAACAGACTGAAGTTCACACTGTAATAAAAATAAACCTTCATACCTGAAGAATATTGCTGGTTTGTATAGCATTCTCACATAAAGTGAAATATAATCCTTACAAAATGTAGGTACTTTTCTATTTTTTTAAATATATGAAGTTTTTGTCAAATTGGTTTCCATACAACACCCAGTGCTCATCCCGAAAGATGTCCTCTTCAATACTCATCACCCACCCTCCCCTCCCTCCCACCCCCCATCAACCCTCAGTTTGTTGTCAGTTTTTAAGAGTCTCTTATGCTTTGGCTCTCCCACTCTAACCACTCTCTCTTTTTTTTCTCATTCCTCTCCCCCATGGGTTTCTGTTAAGTTTCTCAGGGTCCACATAAGAGTGAAAACCAGTATCTGTCTTTCTCTGTATGGCTTATTTCACTTAGCATCACACTCTCCAGTTCCATCCACGTTGCTACAAAGGGCCATATTTCATTCTTTCTCATTGCCATGTAGTACTCCATTGTGTATATAAACCACAATTTCTTTATCCATTCATCAGGTGATGGACATTTAGGCTCTTTCCATCATTTGGCTATTGTTGAGAGTGCTGCTATAAACATTGGGGTACAAGTGCCCCTATGCATCAGTACTCCTGTATCCCTTGGGGAAATTCCTAGCAGTGCTATTGCTGGGTCATAGGGTAGGTCTATTTTTAATTTTCTGAGGAACCTCCACACTGTTCTCCAGAGCAGCTGAACCAGTTTGCATTCCCACCAACAGTGCAAGAGGGTTCCTGTTTCTCCACATCCTCTCCAACATCTATAGTCTCCTGATTTGTTCATTTTAGCCACTCTGACTAGCATTAGGTGATATCTGAGTGCGGTTTTGATTTGTATTTCCCTGATGTGGAGCGACGTTGAGCACCTTTTCATGTGTCTGTTGGCCATCCGGATGTCTTCTTTTGAGAAGTGTCTATTCATGTTTTCTGCCCATTTCTTCACTGGGTTATTTGTTTTTCGGGTGTGGAGTTTGGTGAGCTCTTTATAGATTTTGGATACTAGCCCTTTGTCCGATATGTCATTTGCAAATATCTTTTCCCATTCCGTTGGTTGCCTTTTAGTTTTGTTGGTGGTCTCCTTTGCTGTGCAGAAGCTTTTTATCTTCATAAGGTCCCAGTAGTTCATTTTTGCTTTTAATTCCCTTTCCTTTGGGGATGTGTCAAGTAAGAAATTGCTACAGCTGAGGTCAGAGAGGTCTTTTCCTGCTTTCTCTTCTAGGGTTTTAATGGTTTCCTGTCTCACATTCAGGTCCTTTATCCAATTTGAGTTTATTTTTGTGAATGGTGTGAGAAAGTGGTCTAGTTTCAACCTTCTGCATGTTGCTGTCCAGTTCTCCCAGCACCATTTGTTAAAGAGACTGTATTTTTTCCATTGGATATTCTTTCCTGCTTTGTCAAAGATGAGTTGGCCATACGTTTGTGGGTCTAGTTCTGGGGTTTCTATGCTATTCCATTGGTCTATGTGTCTGCTTTTGTGCCAATACCATGCTGTCTTGATGATGACAGCTTTGTAGTAGAGGCTAAAGTCTGGGATTGTGATGCCTCCTGCTTTGGTCTTCTTCTTCAAAACTACTTTGACTATTTGGGGCCTTTTGTGGTTCCATATGAATTTTAGGATTGCTTGTTCTAGTTTCGAGAAGAATGCTGGTGCAATTTTGATTGGGATTGCATTGAATGTGTAGATAGCTTTGGGTAGTATTGACATTTTGACAATATTTATTCTTCCAACCCATGGGCACGGAATGTTTTTCCATTTCTTTATATCTTCTTCAATTTCCTTCATAAGCTTTCTATAGCTTTCAGCATACAGATCCTTTACATCTTTGGTTAGGTTTATTCCTAGGTATTTTATGCTTCTTGGTGTAATTGTGAATGGCATCAGTTTCTTTATTTGTCTTTCTGTTGCTTCATTATTACTGTATAAGAGTGCAACCGATTTCTGTACATTGATTTTGTATCCTGCAACTTTGCTAAATTCATGTATCAGTTCTAGCAGGCTTTTGGTGGAGTCTATCGGGTTTTCCATGTATAATATCATGTCATCTGCAAAAAGTGAAAGTTTAACTTTATCTTTGCCATTTTGATTCCTTTGATTTCCTTTTGTTGTCTGATTGCTGATGCTAGCACTTCCAACACTATGTTAAACAACAGCGGTGAGAGTGGACATCCCTGTCATGTTCCTGATACAGGGAAAAAGCTCTCAGTTTTTCCCCATTGGGGATGATGTTAGCTGTGGGCTTTTCATAAATGGCCTTTATGATCTTTAAGTATGTTCCTTCTATCCCGACTTTCTTGAGGGTTTTTATTAAGAAAGTTGCTGAATTTTGTCAACTGCTTTTTCTGCATCGATTAACAGGATCATATGGTTCTTGTCTTTTATTAATGTGATGTATCACGTTGATTGATTTGCAAATGTTGAACCAGCCCTGCATCCCAGGAATGAATCCCACTTGATCATGGTGAATAAGTTTTTTATATGCTGTTGAATTCGATTTGCTAGTATCTTATTGAGAATTTTTGCATCCATATTCATCAGGGATATTGGCCTGTAGTTCTCTTTTTTTCATGGGTCTCTGTCTGGTTTAGGAATCAAAGTAATACTGGCTTCATAGAATGAGTCTGGGAGTGTTCCTTCCCTTTCTTTCGTTTGGAATAGCTTGAGAAGAATAGGTATTATCTCTGCTTTAAATGTCTGGTAGAACTCCCCTGGGAAGCCATCTGGTCCTGGACTCTTCTCTGTTGGGAGGTTTTTGATGACTGATTCAATTTCTTCGCTGGTTATGGGTCTGTTCAAGCTTTCTATTTCCTCCTGATTGAGTTTTGGAAGTGTGTGGGTGTTTAGGAATTTGTCCATTTCTTCCAGGTTGTCCAGTTTGTTGGCATATAGTTTTTCACAGTAATCCCTGATAATTGCTTGTATCTCTGAGCGATTGGTTGTAATAATTCCATTTTCATTCATGATATTATCTATTTGGGTCATCTCCCTTTTCTTTTTGAGAAGCCTGGCTAGAGGTTTATCAATTTTGTTTATTTTTTCAAAAAACCAACTCTTGGTTTCGTTGATCTGCTCTACATTTTTTTTTAAGATTCTATATTGTTTATTTCTGCCCTAATTGTTATTATTTTTCTTCTTCTTCTGCGTTTAGGCTGTCTTTGCTGTTCTGTTTCTATTCCCTTTAGGTGTGCTGTTAGATTTTGCATTTGGGATTTTTCTTGTTTCTTAAGATAGGCCTGGATTGCAATATATTTTCCTCTCAGGACTGTCTTCACTGCATCCCAAAGTGGTTGGATTGTTGTATTTTCATTTTCGTTTGTTTCCATATATTTTTAAATTTCTTCTCTAATTGCCTGGTTGACCCATTCATTATTTAGTAGGGTATTCTTTAACCTCCATGCTTTTGGAGGTTTTCCAGACTTTTTCCTGTGGTTGATTTCAAGCTTCATAGCATTGTGGTCTGAAAGTATGCATGGTATGATTTCAATTCTTGTATACTTATGAAGGGCTGTTTTGTGACCCAGTATGTGATCTATCTTGGAGAATGTTCCATGTGCACTCGAAAAGAAAGTATATTCTGTTGCTTTGGGATGCAGAGTTCTAAATATAACTGTCAAGTCCATCTGATCCAATGTATCATTCAGGACCCTTGTTTCTTTATTGACCGTCTGTCTAGATGATCTGTCCATTGTTGTAAGTGGAGTGTTAAAGTCCCCCTGCAATTACCACTGTCTTTTCGATAAGGTTGCTTATGTTTGTGAGTAATTGTTTTATATATTTGGGGTTCCCGTATTTGGCGCATAGACATTATAATTGTTAGCTCTTCCTGATGGATAGACCCTGTAATTATTATATAATGCCCTTCTTCATCTCTTGTTACAGCCTTTAATTTAAAGTCTAGTTTGTCTGATATAAGTATGGCTACTCCAGGTCTCTTTTGACTTCCAGTAGCATGATAAATAGCTCTCCATCCCCTCACTTTCAATCTGAAAGTGTCCACAGGTCTAAAATGAGTCTCTTATAGACACCAAATAGATGGGTCTTGTTTTTTTATCCATTCTGATACCCTATGTCTTTTTGTTGGAGCATTTAGTCCATTTACATTCAGTGTTATTATAGAAAGATATGGGTTTAGAGTCCTTGTGATGTCTGTAGGTTTCATGCTTGTAGTGATGTCTCTGGTACTTTGTGTCACAGGATCCCCCTTAGGATCTCTTGTAGCGCTGGTTTAGTGGTGACAAATTCCTTCAGTTTTTGTTTGGTTGGGAAGACTTTTATCTCTCCTTCTATTCTAAATGACAGACTTGCTGGATAAAGGATTCTCGGGTACATATTTTTTCTGTTCATCACATTGAAGATCTCCTGCCATTCCTTTCTGGCCTGCCAAGTTTCAGTAGAGAGATCGGTCACAAGTCTTATCAGTCTCCCTTTATATGTTAGAGCATGTTTATCTCTAGCTGCTTTCAGAATTTTCTCTTTATCCTTGTATTTTGCCAGTTTGACTATGATATGTCGTGCAGAAGATCGATTCAAGTTACGTCTGAAGGGAGTTCTCTGTGCCTCTTGGATTTCAATGCCTTTTTCCTTCCCCAGGTCAGGGAAGGTCTCAGCTATTATTTCTTCAAGTACCCCTTCAGCACCTTTCCCTCTCTCTTCCTCCTCTGGAATACCAATTATGTGTATATTATTTCTCTTTAGTGTATCACTTAGTTCTCCAATTTTTCCCTCATACTCCTGGATTTTTTTATATCTCTTTTTCTCAGCTTCTTCTTTTTCCTTAATTTTACCTTCTAGTTCACCTATTCTCTCCTTTGCCTCTTCAATCCGAGCCGTGGTCATCTCCATTTTATTTTGCAGCTCATTAATGGCATTTTTAAGCTCCTCCTGGCTGTTCCTTAGTCCCTTGATCTCTGTAGCAATAGATTCTCTGCTGTACTCTCTACTGTTTTCAAGCTCAACAATTAATTGTATGACTATTATTCTAAATTCACTCTCTGTTATATTGTTTAAATCATTTTTGACCAGTTTGTTAGGTGTTGCTATTTCCTGGAGATTCTTTTGAGGGGAATTCTTCCGTTTCATCATTTTGGATAGTCCCTGGAGTGGTGTGGAACTGCGGGGCACTTCCCCTGTCCTGTCTTGAATAACTGGAGTTGGTGGGCGGGGCACAGTCAGACCTGATGTCTGCCCTCAGCCCACCACTGGGGCCACAGTCAGACTGGTGTGTACCTTCTCTTCCCCTCTCCTAGGGGAGGGATTCACTGTGGGGTGGCATGGCCCATCTGGGCTACTTGCACACTGCCAGACTTGTGGTGCTGGGGATCTGGCATATTAGCTGGGGTGGATTGGCAAGTTGCAGGGGGGCGGGAGGGGCAGGCTCAGCTCACTTTTCCTTTAGTGATCTGCTTTGGGAGGGGATCTGTAGCACTGGGCGGGAGTCAGACCTGCTGCCAGAGTGATGGATCCGCAGAAGCACAGTGTTGGGTGTTTGCGCGGTGCAAGCAAGTTCCCTGGCAGGAACTGTTTCCCTTCGGGATTTTGGCTGGGGGATGGGCGAGGGAGATGGTGCTGGTGAGCACCTTTGTTCCCCACCAAGCTGAGCTCTGTCATCCAGGGCTCAACAACTCTCCCTCCCATTGTCCTCCAGCCCTCCTGCTCTCCAAGCAGAGCTGTTAGCTTACAACCTTCCAGATGTTAAGTCCCATTTGCTGTCCTAACACACTCCTTCTTGCCCCTCCGCTTTTGCAAGCCAGACTCAGGGGCTCTGCTTGACTGGTGGGCTGCCCCTCCACCCCGGCTCCCTTCTGTCAGTCCGTGTAATGTGCACCGCCTCTCCGCCCTTCCTACCCTCTTCCGTGGGCTTCTCGTCTATGCTTGGCTCTGGAGAATCTGTTCTGCTAGTCCTCTGGTGGTTTTCTGGGTTATTTAGGCAGGTGTGGGTGGAATCTAAGTGATCAGCAGGACGCGGTGAGCCCAGCGTCCTCCTACACCACCATCTTCCTAGAGTCTCAGGTTCTTTTCTAATCTTATTTCTACTTTATAGAAAATCTGGAAAATAAAGTTCCTGGTGGTTGAGTGACTTTCCTGAAGCTTAGTAAGAAAGTCAGACTCATGTACTCCCAGGACTTAACACATCACCTTTTCTTCTAAAGATAACTTGCTTCCTGGCTCCCATATCTCTTTGGAAAGGTACCACCCACCCACCTCCCTACCCTTAAGCCACACACACATACACACCAGCTATCTGATTCTGCTTTCTAAACTTCCCTTTGATCTCTCTTTTATCTCCTTTCCCATTGTCATCAGTTCACACCTGCATCACCACGTCAGGCAGCCTAGCCTCTTCTTTTCCTTAAGCAGTCCATTCTGTATACCACGGCCTAAGGGAGTCAGAGAAGGAAAAAGTAGGAAAGAAATAAGTCTCACAAACTTTTAGAGGAAGTGAGTTTAGAGACCTCCTAGTTTCACCATCATATATCCAGATGAAGAAACAAAGGCTAAAGGTGAAAGTGCTCTTTTAAAATTCATATAGGCTACAAATAGGGGAGTCAGTCAAACTTAGGTCTTCTCAAGCCTATTCCATGTACTATTTTTTAAAAATCATACAGCTGAATGTAGGATGCAGCTTGTCAAAAACTAGTCATAATTTCTTGCTACTTTCAAATAAAAACATTGCAAATAACGAGCATAGATGTTAATCTCAAAGTCCTCAGTACCACCTGAGTAAGATGATAAGTTAGCTTTAAGAAAAACTTGGACACACAGTAAACACTTGCTGAATTTAAAACAAGCAGTACAACATTTAGACAACTAAGCTGTTGTCTGTTCATAGACAAACAGGCATGAATGACCTTGGTTCTCTTCAAGCTGCCCTTCCCATGGGTTGAAATCTCTAATTAACTCTTAGCTGATCATTTTTTATCCAGGAAAAAATCCATTAAGTATCTCCTTTATGTCCATTAAGCTATCCAGTTTGGGGTAACATCCAAACCAAATTTTTGTTCTCTTGAAATGTCCATGTCCAGAGATGGATTTATTTTTACTATGAAACATGACATTCCACTTGGCCCTAATTCTCTGGCACTATACTTCTTTGGATACATTGTTACCGAATATTTTGTTGGTTATATAATAACAACATTGGAACCCAGTTCATAATCAGTCATGAAAAATTGTGTTCAGCTCATGAAATAAAAATCAGCAATCCTTGGAATTGTGGCCAAATACTTCTATTAGCTTTCTAGGCATTTGGGGGTTGGGGATGTGCTCTAAGAATTCATGAAAAGACATAGAGGCAAAAATGATGATTTCTTATCCCCTGGAAGTACTCTGGCTCCTCTCCACCTTTGTATTATTTGCACAGCCACTATTTTTAAAATACTATAATTGGAATGCAAAGATGGCAGGTTAGGTTTGCATTTAGTTGAAAGAAGGTTTCCCTTGGGGTGTATCTACATTGTTATTTAATTCTCTCTGACCACAGTTGTCTGCTCTTTTCACTCTACATATTACCAAGAGAAGATGAGTTTATATGTGGATAAAACAAAGTAGGCAACTAAGCATCGGTTTCCAACATGGAACCCTAGATTCAAGTCTTGGCTCTGCCCCATACTGGCAAGTTATTCAATCTCATGGAGTTTTAAAAGATTCAATAAATTACATATGTAAAGCTTTTATTAAAATAAACCTGACCAGAACAGATTTTCACTAAATGCATCTCTCCTTAGAATCCGTATCATTGTTGTCATTTTATGGGTTTTCCTGAGTTAATATTTAATTAATGTTTTTTTTTTCTATAGCAGATATTTTCAGGGCCCCACCTATATCCCTCTCATTCTATGATTTTAGGGAATTCAGCCAACTTCTGTATCTCAGGTTCTGAGAGCTTTTCTTGGAAACTGAAGGCTACTATGCAGCAGGCTGAAGTGCCAAGGAACTAACAGCCTCTGCCAGAAGCTCTCAACCAATGATCCTCTAAAATTGGTATATAAATACCCTAGCTCCCTTTCCCTTGGGAGGAATAATCCTGAGATGTGTGTTTTACATATTTTCTCAGTCTCTTATAGGTTTAAGCTTCAGTTCACTGTGTTGTTTAGTATGGCATCTGGCTTAATAGAACACCCTTTGCTGATTGTCTTCCCTTCCCTATATCTCCTGTCTACTCCTCTGTTTCCTGAACCTCCAAAATAAACTATTGGCACTGGAATCCTTGTCTCAGTATTTGCTTCTGAGGCATCCCACACTAAGATAGCCTCTTTCTTAGGACAGTAAGTCTATGATGTGTCTGGTAATAGATGCTTAGTCAATAAGTGAGGAAACAAGGAAGAAAGCATTTATTATTATTAATTATTGTTATTATTATTATCATCATTTTTGCCAGTGTTGTTATTCAGCATAAAATACAAAGCCCACCCTTCACTGAGCAGACTCAGCAACACATCCGATTCTTGAACAAAATCACATTCTGGGCCCTTTGTATTTCAGATAAGGAAAATGAGAAAAAAACTTGGGAATCAGGTTCTTTGGGGAAAGGCTGCCAGATGAGAGGTAATGTCTGCCCTTTTTTTCTGTCTGAGTCAGGACTCCAAAGGCTGAGATGATTCGTTCTTTAGTGTGAAATCCTCCAAGGTTGTCAGTTCTGTGACAGACATTTAACAAGACTTCAGAAAGCAGAGACCTCGGCCAGCACACAGTCTCAAGGAGGTAACTCAGAATTAAAGTCAAATCAACAAGCCACTCCTATAATTGAGGCTGAAAGTGGGAGAAGCTGTAGATATAGTTTGTGGCATAAAGGACAGGCATGTCACCTCAGGAAAAAGTAAAGTCAAGTCAGGATGTCACCTCCCACTGCTGGATATGCAGAGATTTTAATGAAACATTCTTGGGATTAATTTGCACCAAAGGCCTACCTCCCCAGCTCCTGACAGGGGGCAATTTATAGCTTAAAGAGATGTCACCTACTTTAATAGGCTTCAAATCTCACCTTAAAATCACTGACTCCTCACAGGGTTCAGTTTTCAGTATATCACCTACTTGCCTGCCCATTTCACCTAATTCAGGAATAGGATCAGAGAGCAAAAGAATAAAAAATCCCTTAAGCTTAAAGGCTGAAAAGGACCTTATTAGGCAAGGAACCACAAAATCAAATGTCTATACAATCCAGCAAGGAGGATAAATGGAAGAAGTGGCTGGTCAGGCTCTGTCAGGATATGGAGAATACCTGCTGGGTTCAAAGGAGCAACCACTTTTCAACCACAAGAAATTGTTGCCAGGCAGAAGTTCAGAACCAGTGTGTCCAGATATTTTTTTTTCCAAGACAAGCTGTATATCCAGGTTTATAAATTAAATGTTCCCCTGTACTTAAGTATTGGTAACTAATTTAATATTTTAACAATAATAAAAACAAATGATAATAAAGAATAACAAAATTACTATACAGGTAAGGCTGGTAGTCATCTGGCACTCACCAGCTCTGCTGTAGGGGTTGTTAAAATAGTAACATCCTTACATTTGAATTGGTAAGTAGTCATTATCCCAGGTCCTCCAAATGACTCCCACCATCACCCTGGGATCCCTGGTCTGCCCCACAAACCTCAGTGTGTTCCACCATCTGGTAACTAAAGGATTAGTCAACAAATCCTAACCAACAAATCACCTCAAGAATCTTATTTCAGCATCACAGCCAGCATCTTCTTGATGACCCGCATTTGCATTATACGTGTGAAGTATTTTTAATATTGCCTCTGTACAGCTCAAAGAGAACACATGTGCCAGGAATATTAATCCTGTAGGAAACCTGTTTGGGACCACTGATTTATTCCAATTACCCTTATTTGATAGTTGGGGAAACAAAGTTTGGCACAGAAAATGCTATGTAATTAAAGTTTTGAAGCAGGGTGCCTGGGTGACTCAGATGACTAAGTGTCATACTCTTGATAACAGCTCAGGTCCTGATCCACCAGTAGTGAGATTGAGGCCCCTCATCGGGCTCTTCACTGACAGCATGGATCCTGCTTGAGATTCTCTCTCTCTCTCTCTCTCTCTCTCTCTCTCTCTGTTTCTGAATAAATAAATAAATAAGCAAGCAAACAAATAACAAACCTTAAAAAAATAAAGTTATGAAGCAAATCACGGAGACCCTGTTAGGAATCCAGGACTCCAAGCTCATAAGCCAAGGTTCTGTCCTCTTCATAAGTAACTACCAAACATATGGAGGGTATGGATTGTTAAAAGCACAGATTTCTCTTAACTCTTAACTATAGAGAACAAACTGATGGCTACCAGAGGGGAAGTGGATGGGGGGATGGGTGAAATAGGTGATGAGGATTAAAGACTACACTTTTCATGATGAACACTGAGTAATGTACAGAATTTTTGAATTGCTATATTGTACACTTTAAATTAATATAACACTGTATGTTAACTATATTGGAATCTAAAAGCTTAATTAAAAAGTGGAAAAAAATAAAAATACAGATTTCTTCTCTGTACACCATCCATGCCAAAACTCTGGAGTTGACCCAGGCATGAGTATTTTTCAAAAATGCCTCTGATAATTTTGATCAACTGAAAAACATTGCTGCAAACTGTACCATTGGAATACCAATAAACTTTAACCACCTAACTTCCTCTGTGGGACAGATTTGGAAAGAAAGGGGAAATCTATTTGGAAATATTATTTAAATAGCTCTAATCACAATCTCACATAGAAGACATGCATATATATTTTGTGAGGGAATGGTTTCTTCCCAAGCCACTTAGATCTGTCTTATTGTAATCATACTGAAGGGAAGAAAATTGAAAAAGGAAAATTTCCGATATTGATAATAATTGAGCACCAGAGGAATGGAGATAACATGAGCACCAGTACAGAACAGACAAATTTCAGCGCTGTCACTTACTAGTTATACATCTTCAGATACCTCACTTAAGGTTTTTGGGTCTCAAATTCTCCATCTGTCAAATGGAGACAGCAATACCTACTAGGCAAAATAATAACAGGTTCCAGAAATAAATCAGTCAATTCTGGATTACCCTGGCTGTAGATTCCTCAGTGACAATGAGAGCCTCATCCAGAGACCCGAGTGAATGTGCAACTTCTGCTCTGCCCACAGGAGTAACAGTACAGTCCAATGCACAATGCACAAGTCCAATCACAATTTGAAGGACAGCCAATGTCTTTGTGGTACCTTCACACCTCCAATGCTCACACTGATAAGTCCAGCTCACTCACACCTCTGATGCTCACGCTGATAAGTCTAGCTCAGGTGTCAACAATTGACCCTAGGGTTTTGTTAGCAGTGATGTGGACTTACCTATGAAAGTCTGCTGGCATACCCCACATATAACTTTAGAGCTTTCTTTAGTCATAAGGCACTTTGCACAGTACCTGACATATAGGGGCAATCATGATGGCCATGATTATGATAGTAAGGTATGGCCCAGTGATTTAGAATCCCACTCTAAAGCCAGATAGTCCAAGGTGCAGCTGTGTGATTTTGGATATTATTTCCAAATATCTCTAAGTATCAAATCATCACCACTGAAATGAAAGCAATGATGGTATCTCCTATATTGCATTATTACAAGAATTAAATGAGCTAATATAGTAAAGGATTTAGCTTGGCGCCTGGCATACAATAGATGTTCACTAAATATTCCTTTTGATGATAACACTGTTAGTATTAATTTCAGCATTCAACCTCAAGTTTGAGAGACCCTTGACAATAGCATGTAAGATTTGGTGCTAAAACTAGCAGCCTGTATCAGGCTCCCATGGCCTGATGAGAGGCCTGCACAGAGCAGTGCCCCATCTGGCCCTGTGCAGAGCACACAGGTACTGAGAAATTTAAGAGCCTCCTTCAAGTCTCTGAGTTCAGCACATGAGTGTTTGTAATACAGCCTCAGCCCATAGTTATCAACAGACCTCTCTCAGTCTCAAACCCTTCTGCCAGAGAGGCTGCTAGAAACCCATCCAAGCACAGGGATCCCTGATCCTGCAGCTTGATAGAGTGAGACCAAGGAGAAATGGCGAGATATCTCAAGCTTCTGGTAGCCCAGGAGACTCAAGGAAATACCATCTACAGATCCAAGATCTCCACCCATCTCTTCTGGAAAGATCCCCACAATAGGTTATTTAGGCAAGCAAACACCTAACTCAGGATTCCAAGACAGACAGCCTTCATGTTATTTGATCTAAATTTCTAATCTCCCCTGAGAGCTCCAAGATGCAGCATGAGGCCCAGTAACAAGGAGACAAGCTGCCAAAGAAAGAACACTTAGAGTCAGAGCCCAGCTCTAGTATATCCTCAATGTGTCATTGTAAGAACCAAAGAGATGTGACTGCTATAGAGTATAAATCAGAATAGTCATTAACATTTATTATCATTACACATGCTATGAATTTTCCATCACAAAGTTCAGTGTGCAAAAATTTAACTTTCTATAACTGAACTCAGTTTTGGGGTTAAATTCCCATTTTGCCTGGTGCATAAACTTAACTTAGCTACTTCTAGACACACTAATTCTCTCCCAGCTAAATTCAGACATTTCAGGGTGAAGAGTCAGTGGTTTCTCCTGCCCACTCTCTTTTTCTGGATTGGAGATCTCAGATCTCAGATATCCCAGGGTAAAGGTGAAGGACAGGGCAATTGTTCTCATTAAATCTTGGAATGGCAGAGGCAGTGGATCCACAGGGACTCTGACATCCACATGTCTCCTTCAGACCCAAAAGCTCTCTCCTGGCTATTTCCAAACTCAGATTCCGAAGTTCTTTTCCTTGCCACTTATTGAGGGCTGTCTAAGACACTTTGGTAACTAGAAACAGAGCACCATCTATTTGTTCCTACAGCCAAGTGTTACTGCACCAAATTGGGGTAGAAATGCTTTTGGTATCCTCCAGACACATCTGGGAAATGAGCTTAGCTGCCCTCTGTAGCATATCCTTTCAAACCCATTAGAGATGTCTACAGTCACCAGCCATCTACAGATATCTTCCAGGTCATAAAGTCATAAACCAAATAGATTTTGTCTCTGTCCTTATGGAGCTAGTGACATAAGACAAAGAGTAAAGCCAACACATAAATGAATATAGGATTACAAATTGAGAAAATGCTATGAACATTGGGGTACAAGTGGCCCTATGCATCAGTGCTCCTGTATCCCTTGGATAAATTCCTAGCAGTGCTATTGCTGGGTCATAGGGTAGGTCTATTTTTAATTTTCTGA
The DNA here is from genome assembly GCF_022837055.1 of Prionailurus viverrinus. NCBI lineage: Eukaryota > Metazoa > Chordata > Mammalia > Carnivora > Felidae > Prionailurus > Prionailurus viverrinus. The sequence continues at coordinate 38,365,826 of NC_062575.1, read as the reverse complement.
GGAACCTCCACACTGCTTTCCAGAGCGGCTGCACCAATTTGCATTCCCACCAACAGTGCAAGAGGGTTCCCGTTTCTCCACATCCTCTCCAGCATCTATAGTCTCCTGATTTGTTCATTTTGGCCACTCTGACTGGCGTGAGGTGATACCTGAGTGTGGTTTTGATTTGTATTTCCCTGATAAGGAGCGACGCTGAACATCTTTTCATGTGTCTGTTGGCCATCCGGATGTCTTCTTTAGAGAAGTGTCTATTCATGTTTTCTGCCCATTTCTTCACTGGGTTATTTGTTTTTCGGGTGTGGAGTTTGGTGAGCTCTTTATAGATTTTGGATACTAGCCCTTTGTCCGATATGTCATTTGCAAATATCTTTTCCCATTCCGTTGGTTGCCTTTTAGTTTTGTTGGTTGTTTCCTTTGCTGTGCAGAAGCTTTTTATCTTCATAAGGTCCCAGTAATTCACTTTTGCTTTTAATTCCCTTGCCTTTGGGGATGTGTCGAGTAAGAGATTGCTACGGCTGAGGTCAGAGAGGTCTTTTCCTGCTTTCTCCTCTAAGGTTTTGATGGTTTCCTGTCTCACATTTAGGTCCTTTATCCATTTTGAGTTTATTTTTGTGAATGGTGTGAGAAAGTGGTCTAGTTTCAACCTTCTGCATGTTGCTGTCCAGTTCTCCCAGCACCATTTGTTAAAGAGGCTGTCTTTTTTCCATTGGATGTTCTTTCCTGCTTTGTCAAAGATGAGTTGGCCATACGTTTGTGGGTCTAGTTCTGGGGTTTCTATTCTATTCCATTGGTCTATGTGTCTGTTTTGGTGCCAATACCATGCTGTCTTGATGATGACAGCTTTGTAGTAGAGGCTAAAGTCTGGGATTGTGATGCCTCCTGCTTTGGTCTTCTTCTTCAAAATTCCTTTGGCTATTCGGGGCCTTTTGTGGTTCCATATGAATTTTAGGATTGCTTGTTCTAGTTTCGAGAAGAATGCTGGTGCAATTTTGATTGGGAGGGCCACTTGTACCCCAATGTTCATAGCAGCACTCTCAACAATAGCCAAATTATGGAAAGAGCCTAAATATCCATCAACTGATGAATGGATAAAGAAATTGTGGTTTATATACACAATGGAATATTACGTGGCAATGAGAAAAAATGAAATATGGCCTTTCGTAGCAACGTGGATGGAACTGGAGAGTGTGATGCTAAGTGAAATAAGCCATACAGAGAAAGACAGATACCATATGGTCTCACTCTTATGTGGATCCTGAGAAACTTAACAGGAACCCATGGGGGAGGGGAAGGAAAAAAAAAAAAAAAGAGGTTAGAAAGGGAGAGAGCCAAAGCATAAGAGACTGTTAAAAACTGAGAACAAACTGAGGGTTGATGGGGGGTGGGAGGGAGGAGAGGGTGGGTGATGGGTATTGAGGAGGGCACCTTTTGGGATGAGCACTGGGTGTTGTATGGAAACCAATTTGTCAATAAATTTCAGGAAAAAAAAAAAAAAAAAAAACAAATTGAGAAAATGCTATAAAGGTAACAAATAGAAGGCAGTGGTGGAAGAAAACAGGGGTGGGAGAGCCTACTTATATAAAGTGATCAGAATCAAGTAAGGCTGTCTGAGGAGCTGATAAATAAGCTGAATGAGACCTGAAGGAAGGGAAGGAGCCCACAGGTGAAAATTAGGGCTAGGGAGAGGTGATGGGGCAGACACTCAGGCATAGAAACAGATATGGTGAAAAGCTACTAAAAAGAATCAAAGCTTGATGTGGTCTTGAAATACAAGGTCAAAGTGGTTGAAACACAAGCAGAGTCTGAAAGTCATGGTGAAGAGTTGGAATTTAACCCAAGAAAAATGTGAAGTCATAGAAACATTCACTTTTAGGTTTTTTTTTTATCATTACATTATTTTAACATGGAAAAAAATGGATTTTTCTCAACAGAGACAGTATGGCCATCCCCAGAAGACATTTGGAAACATGTAGGGATATTTTTGGTTGTCACAATGATTTGAGCATACTACTGGGATTTAGGGAGGTTCAGGGATGCTAAACACCCTGCAATGTACAGGACAAGTCTACTCAATGAAGAATTTCTCAGTCAAGTCCTGGTGCTTCTAATGAGATTCAGTGGGGATCTGGCAGCTGTGTGGAGGCAAGAGTGGGGGAAAGACAATCATGGTAGCAGAGACATAATTAGGATTGCAGTGGCACTGTCCAAATGAGAAAAGATGATGACAAGAGTAGGACTGGGGTCCCATAGATCAAGAACAGTGAAAAGGTGGGCAAATATGAGCAGACTTCTTAAATTGGGCACACTGTGTTTCTTGTTAAATAAGGCACAGTCCCAGAGTCTTTCTCAACATCACTCCTGGCAGCCATCAGCAATTGTTTTCAGTTAACAACTGAAGCAAACCTATTTGGAAAATACCTGATTTGGATAGTTATTCAGAGACGGAGCAAAGATACAAAGGAAAGAAATAAGGAGTAAGTCTGGAAAAGGATGTTTTTAAATGATGTAATATTCATGCAAACCCATATGCCTAGATGAGATTATTAAATAAAAAGTACAATAGATTTTCCCTCTTTTAGAGGATTCCTCTTGGAAGTCCACCAGATTGTTATCTCTCTCTCTTTAACTTTTATCCCTACCAAAGCTTCACAGCTACAATTTGAGTGTTCTCCACAATTAAAAAAAAAAAAGCCCCTAAAGGCTTGCTTATCACTCAGAAAATTAGATGCCATGCATAATTAGGTTAATTTGGCATAACATTCATCTGAAATGTGAACATGCTATTAATAATGAAAGCAAACATATGGAACAAGTGTCCTTACTCTGCTGAGAGAGTGTTGCTAAGTTATGAACTCCACACACAAAATATCACTCTGCTTTTCCTATATAAAAAAAAAGGTGGCATGATTAAAAATATTTTACAGAGTACTGGAAACTCAGAAGATTCCCCACTCAGGGACTTTATTGCTCTGTGGAAAGAGTTAGCATTCACCCCAATTGATGACCCTAATCTTGGGCAAATTCAGAAGCAATACCATTCTGAATCAGTAACACGTACTCTGTCTCCTCTCTACTTCTTGATCAACGTTATCCTGCATCCTTTTGTGGGAAAAGATTACAGATAAGACCCTAGAATGAGGACAACTTTAGTTTTCCATTCATAGAGCTGAAAGGAATATAGTAGGTAGGAAACAGGAGATGTGCAATTTCCTTGTTAAGAATGCCAGATTCATTAGGATATCTACCAACTGCAGCTTTGTCACACCACAAAGGTTCCTGCACATCATGACACATCTTGGAGGCTTGCTGCCCTCTTCCCTAGGCAATGTGGCACTGTGATGCACATTCACAGGTATAAGTACTCATGTGAAAATTTAGATAAGGAAAATATTTAAAACAAGCCTACCTGAATCCAAGATATGGAAAATAGATCACACAGGTATGATACAATTAGTCCCCCTGATTAATCCACTATGGCAATTGGGTCTATCTTTCATACTAAATGACCTGAGAAGGTTTGTTCACTACAAACCAGACTTTCTTTAAAGTTCCCTAAAGGATGCTGTCATCAAGAAAGCTTCCTTAATTATGTTCAATCATAAAAGAAAATGGAATGGAGAATCTATGCATTAAAAGGCAGTCTTTCAATGAGTCTTGACTAGTAGATATTAAAGACATGATGCTGGACATGTTTCTGAACCAAAGCTAAGAGCAGGACCCCTGGCACTAGAGATGGGCCCAAGGTCCTGCTGGTCACAGATTGGTATCTAACCAAGCATTCCTTTGATTACTGAAGCAAAAAAAAAAAAAAAAAAAGAAAAAGAAAAAGAAAAAGAAAAAGGTTTAAGTGGGCAAGCTGCTCAAGTCGCACATATTTCTGGCTAGTAACATCATATATCTGCCTAGTACAAGATCTGAAATTGACCTTTAATCTGAATTATTCCTGCCATTATCCAAAGCTAGCTTGTGGAAGTTTACATAAGTTATTTTGCTATTCCAAATATATTTGGAAACTTAATTCTTTCTAGAATCACTTATAAAGTTATAGCAGATACTGTTGATGGCTTAAATTCCCTCAGTTCACTTGAGGTCACCTGAAGCTGTGACAGATGGCTCCAAAATGGTGACAGCTTCTTGCCTCAAAAATTTGCACCTCTTAGTGTCTTTCTGAGGACTTTCTCCAGCAACACCAGAACTAACTCCACTAAATGCGAGTGTAAACTGGAACTGGCAGAGCACAAGGGATAATCCTCAACCAATAGAGATAGAAGGGAATAAATGCTTCAATTTCCCTGCCTTCTGGTGGACAACTTCAGATGTATTCCATACAGTTTCTTTCAGGGCTCTTGGTCAGATGGATCTCCAGTAAGCCATTCATTTACATACCTTTTATGGGGTTTTTTCTCTCCTCTGTCTCACTTTTCCCAGTCACTCATTTGTGCTTCCTGGATAGTCCTTAAATTGGAGTTTGCTTCTGCAGGAAACCAAACTAAGACAAAAACAGGTAGTTTTAATCATTCCCTAAATTATATGGTTTATAAAATAGTACTTCCTTACATATTTTCTGAAATATATGTATGTTTTTATATGCAGTTATACACATCAAAGTTTTTAGCAAATAAGATCAAATTATGTGATAAACACAAAAATACACCACACAGGTCCTCTGTAAAGAGGGAGCCTTTTCCCCCAGATACTGGAAGTCAGTATCTGTCAGTATCTGTCAGTATCCTCCAGCTGTGAGTCCACTCAAAGAATGCTCACATGTAGTGTGCACCTAGCCCCTGAGTGAGTTCAACACCCATATTGGGGCCTTGGTATTTGGGATAGGAGAGATCATAGAGAAGAAAACCAATGGAAAGCCATTGAAACTGTCCCCCATCCCTAGCCAAAAGATTAACTCTAAAACAATAGCACATTTCAAGGGTAGTTGGGAAGGTGATATTGGCCTAAAAGATCCTAACAATGCAGGGAATAACAGAAAGAAAAAAATGAGGAAAAAATGAAAAAGTTCAGAAACACATAGCACAACATCATACATACCAACATAAACATAAGAGAAGTCACAGGAGAAGAAAGAAAGGCAGCAAGAATATTTGAAAACATAATAATCAAAAACTTCCCAAATTGTATGAAAACGTTTTCTCTATACATCTGTGGAACTCAATAAACTCTTACAGGATAAAACCAAAGAAGTCCACACCTATACACATTATAGTCAAATTATAGAAAAAAAAAGAGTATATAAATAGTCTCAAGTGGGCCTGGTGATTTAATATATAATAGAGATGACATTTCAATTCACTGAGGAAATCTGGATTGTTCAGTTAACACCATTGGGCCATCAGATTAGTGATCTAGAAACAATAAATAAATTGTATCTCTCATTCATTCATTTTTTCCAAAATAAATTCTTAATTGATGAAATATTTACAAAAATATGAAACCTTAAACACACTAGGAAGAGGTTCTGGTCCAACATGGTAACATAGAGGGCTTCTGAGCTTCCCTCCTCTCATGGACACAACAAATCTACAACTACACATGGAGAAATTCCCTTTGAAAGAAATCTAGAAACTAACTGAGCAATTGCTATGGATTAGATGAACTACTCCCCACGCAGCAATATATAATCAGGAGGGAACCCACAACTCCCAACTACTCCTTGAAGAGCAAAGGTTTGGACCCAATATCTAGCACCCTAACTTTTAAAACTTACACCTGAAGGACAGGTCTGCAGAATACCTAGCTCTGAAAACAAATGAGGCTTGCACCCATGATACTCATAAGACTGTAACAAAGGAACCATTTTTAAGAAGATCATGAAGACTAGCTTTGGCTATACCCCCCCCCCCAATCCAGGGCTCAGCCCACAAGGAGCAGACAGACATACCCATTTCCCAATCTTTCCCTGAAAGAGGCTTATTTTGACATAGCTTATTTGTATACTTCAAAAGCTACTTCAGGGTCAGACTTCTTATTTAGCACGCATCATCTAAGACCTGACTGCAATTCTCCTGAGAGATTGAGGAGGCCAGTGGATGCCATCTCCACATTCCCCCACTGGCCCACTTCAGGTCACTGATGTCTCCCTGGAAGGAGTTTGTGCACATGTCTGGTGCCCCCAAATTAAAAGACAACCTTTGTAATGGGAGAAAATATTTGCAAATTATATATCTGATAGAGGCTTAATATCCAAATAGATAAAGAACTCATGCAATTGAACAGCCAAAAAAAAAAAAAGCCCAATTAAAAAATGGGCAGAGAAACTGAATAGACATTTTTCCAAAGAAGACATACAGATGGCCAACAAGTATATGAAAAGGTTCTCAACATCACTAATAATCGTCAGGGAAATTCAAATAAAAACCACAATGAGATATCACTCCTTATCTGTTAGGATAGCTATTATCAAGAAGATAAGAAATAATAAAGAGGGGATGTGGAGAAAAGAGAGCCTTCATGCACTGTTGGTGGGAATTTAAATTTGTGCAACTACTGTGAAAACATCATGGAAGTTCTTTAAAAATTTAAAAATAGAACTACCATATTATCCAAGATTCCACTACTGGCATCCACTTAAAGATAATGAACACCCTAGTTTGAAAAGATAAGTGCATCCCTATGTTTATTGCAGCATTATTTACAGTAGAAAGTATTTACAGTAGAAAAGATGGAAGCAACCAAAGTATCCATCAATAGATAAATGGATAAAGAAGATGTGGTGTATGTATACAGTGGAATATTACTCAACCATAAAAAGGAGATCTTTCCATTTACAACAACATGGATGGACCTACAGGGTATTATGCTAAGTGAAATTACACAATCAGAGAAAGACAAATGCCATATGACTTCACTTATATGTGGAATTAAAATAAATAAATAAATAAATAAATAAATAAACAAGCAAACAAAACAGATTCATGAATACAGAAAACAAACTGATGGTTGCCAAAGGGGAAGGATGAGTAAAATAGGTGAAGGGGATTAAGAGATGCAATATTCCAGTTATAAAATAAGTAAGTCATGGAGATGAAAAGTACGGCATAGGAATATAGTCAATAATATTGTAATAACATTGTATGGTGACTATACTTATCATGGTGAGCATTGAATAATATATGGAACTGTCAAGTCAGTATGTTGTACACCTGAAATTAATACATTATTGTAACATTATAACATTGTCTACTATACCTCAAAAATACAAAGAAAAGATAAAACATCAAATTTTAAAATTATACTTGTAAGGTGAAATAATTTTTGTAAATTCCAAAAATACTTAATAATTATTAAATAAAAATAAGTGTATATGTAGTAGAAGTATAAAAGCTTGAACAAAAGGAATAGTGATTTTATCTTAGTAGGAAAAGAGAGGAATCTGGTAGGATGAGTGATTTAAATTGTATATGAAATGATTTACTACCAAAAAAAGGAAAAATAAAAAATGTCCATTGTTAAATATTGAAGTTAAATATAGTGTTAATCATACAATAAAAAAAAAACACATTGAGATACCACCCTACCCATTTTAGAATGGCTATTACCAAAAACACAAGAAATAAGTGTTGGAGAGAATGTAGAGAAAAGGGAAAAGTTGTGTTGTGTTTGTGGGAATGTAAATTGGTGCAGCCACTATGGAAAACAATGTGGAGCTTCTTCAAAACATTAAAAATAGAACTACTATATATCCAGTAATCCCACTTCCAAGTAAATATCCAAAGGAAATGAAAAGAGGATATCCAAAAGATCTGCTCTCCCATGTTTATTGCAGTGTTATTCACAGTAGCCAAGATATGGAAACAATATATTCCCACTATATTTATATATATAATATATTTAAATATCTTATAGATATAGATATACACACTATATGATGGAATATTATTTAGCCATGAGAAAGAAGAAAATTCTGCTATTTGGGACAACATGGATGGATCTTTGAAGGCATTATGCTAAAAGTGAAATAAGCTATACAAAGAAAAATATAACAAGCCATCTTATATGTGAAATCCTAAAAATGCTGAACTCAGAAACAGAGAGTAGAAAACCAGTTGCCACAGGCTGGAGGATAAGAGAACAGGACAAGGTTGGTAAAAATGTACAAACTTTCAGCTAGAAGCTGAATGAGGTCTAAGGATCTAATGTAAAATATGTTGACTATAATTGATAACAATTATAAATTAAATTTGCTAAAAGAGTAGAACTTAAATATTCTCACCAAAAAAAAGGAAGAAGAAGAAAAGAAAAAAGACTAATGTGAGGTGATGGATGTGTTAATTAAGTAGATGAGAGAAATTCTTTCAAAATATATAGGTATATCAGATCACCATCATGTACACTTTAAATATCTTACAACTTTATATATCAATTATACCACAATAAAGCTGAAATTTTTAGAAAACAATAGGAAAAAAACACAAGTGAAAATATTTATTGTCTTAGAAAAAATCAGTTTTGCCAAAAAAACAAAATGTTATGAAGGGAAATATTGTCCATGCTGATTACATTAAATTTTTCAATTTCAGAGTAGCAGAAAGCAAAACCAAAATCAGAAGGAAAAACAAAATATAACTAAAATATTTGCAACACATTAAACACACAGAAGGCTTAATAGATAAATGTGTTAACAAATCAAAAAGAAAGGCATTCACAGAGAAAAGAAGAAATAAAATAGCTAACAAATAACAACCATGGTGACTATCACTCATATTTAAAGACAAAGTTAAAATGCAATCAACACAGGGTGCCTGGGTGACTCGGTTAAGCATCTGACTTGGGCTCAGGTCATGATCTCACAGTTTGTGGGATCTCACATCTGGCTCTGTGCTGGCAGCTTGGAGCCTGGAGCCTGCTTCAGATTCTGTGTCTCTCTCTCTCAATCTGCCCCTCCGCTGTTCTCATTCTCTCTCTCTCTTCTCTCTCTCTCTCTCTCTCTCAAATAAATAAACATTAAAAAAATTTAAATAAAATTTAAAAATGCAATCAAGCCATTTTCACATATCAGATTTTGTTTTATCTTCCTTAAATTTATGTCAGAGTAGACAAGGATGTAACTAATTTTTGTGGTCATTGTTTCACAATATATACATATATCAATCATCACATTGTATACATAATGCATACACATTGTATACATAATGTATACACATTGTATACATAAACTTACACAATGCTATATGTCAATTATCTCAATAAAGTTGGAGGGGGAAACATTAAAAGATGTAGTAATTAAGCCTTACACTGGATGGCAGTTTGGCAATATCCATTAGCATTTTTGCAGTTTATACCCTTTCTCCTAGAATTCCCACATGCAGCTATTTTACCCTGTAGAAACACTTATACAAAGTGCAAAAGAAATACATCCAATAGGATATTTATTACAATAAAGTAATAGTGAAAAAAACCAAATACTTAAATTCCCATTAAAGAGTTCAATCAAATTATGGGGTGCCTGGGTAGCTCAGTCAGCTGAGCATCCCACTTCGGCTCAGGTCATGATCTCGCGGGTTGTGAGTTTGAGCCCTGCATGGGGCTCTGTGCTGACAGCTCAGAGCCTGGAACCTGCTTTGGATTCTGTGTCTCCCTCTCTCTCTGCCCCTCCCCTGCTCATGTTCTGTCTCTCCCTCTCTCTCAAAAATAAACATTAAAAAAATAGTTCAATCAAATTATCCATTGTTGATGATGGTATTTAACATTATGTTACCTGCAAAGAAAAATTATGTTACCTACATTTAAAACTATATAAACCTGGGGCGCCTGGGTGGCTTAGTCGGTTGAGCATCTGACTTCAGCTCAGGTCATAATCTCGCAGTTCATGACATTAAGCCCTGCTTTGGGCTTTGTGCTGACAGCTCAGAGCCTGGAGCCTGCTTTGGGTTCCGTGTCTCCCTCTCTCTCTGCTCCTTCCCTGCTTACACTCTGTCTCTCTCTCAAAAATAAGTAAACATTTTAAAAAACTATATAAACTTTAAATGCTAATCACAGTATTTGTGTCATAGACTACAAATATGAAAACATTTCTTTTTTGTTAAATTTTATTAAATCCAAGCTAGTTAACATATAGTGTAGTAATGGTATTAGGAGTAGAATTTAGTGATTCATCACTTACATATAACACCTAGTGCTCATCCCAACAAGTGCCCTCCTTAATGCCCATCACCCATTTAGCCTATCCCCCCAGCCAACATCCCACCAACAACCTTTAGCTTGTTCTCTGCATTTAAGAGTTTCTTATGGTTTGGCTCCCTCTCTGTTTTTCTCTTATTTTCCCTTCCTTTCCCCAGGTTTGCCTGTTATGTTTTTTAAATTCCATACATGGGTGAAATCATATGATATTTGTCTTTCTCTGACTGACTTACTTCATTCAGCATAATACACTCTAGTTCCACCCACATTGTTGCAAATGGTTTAATTCTTTTTGATCGCCGAGTAATATTCCATTGGGTATATATACCACATCTTTATCCATTCGTCAGTTGATGGACATTTGGGATCTTTCTATAATTTGACTATTGTTGATAGTGCTGCTATAAATATTGGGTCCATGTGTCCCTTTGAATTAGCATTTTTTTATTCTTTGGATCAATATCTAGAAGTGCAATTTCTGTGTCATAGGGTAGTTCTATTTTTTTTTAATTAAAAATAGAAAACATTTCTGTATTAACTTTATACCAAGACTTCATCTCTGAAAGACAGAATGCGCAAAATGTTGCTTAGAAATACTGGGAAACAAGAGTTAGAGAATATCAGAATTGGAAGGACAATGAGAGATTATATAGTCCTCTATTTTTTTAATTTTTCATATGGAAAATTATTACCCAGAAAAGAGAAGTAACTTGCCCACATCACACAGAGATAGAGAAGGTATAAGACCTTGGGTCTACCAGTTTAGTTTTTGCTTATCAGGAAATCATAAGTCTTTTGGGGGCAGGTCCTCTGTCTCCTTTCCCTCTCATCCTCCACGATCCACACAGTGCAATGCACATAGTAGAGCTTTAATGCAAAAATTACAGAAGGAAGAACAAATAATTTTAAACAGTTGACTGATCATCACCCAATCTGCTTGGGCTGCCAAGACATATAATTTTCCATTATGATCTGTCTGCCCAGTTATTTTAAAGATCAGACCAGAAGAATTTCAAGGCATGATGCATCCTTTTCAGCACACTGACTAGAGTCAAATAGTTAAGCTCCTTCAGGCCAAATATCTCCCCACATCTTAATGTAATTTCATAATGCATATTAGGAAGATGTTACCTATAATTTACTGAACCTTTAGCCCAACATTTGAATTATTTTCTATGAAGCTCAATGTAAATCATTAACCCGGAGCTCAGAAATTTTGCCCCAATCCTGTGCCTTTTTACTGTAGCAAGACCCAGACTAGATATTCTGTTCCTCTTGATGAAATTTTTTTCTGTCTGGTTCTCCCGGAAACAAATGCTGAGACAAGGATTCAAGAGTAAGAAATTTATTTAGAAGGTAATCCCAGGAAACATAGGGAAGAGAGTAGGAAAGTAAGATAGAGCAGGAAGTAACAAATAAAAGGTGAGTTGAGCTAATTACCACTACAGACAACTAAGGCTTAATCTTTCTGGGGAACTCCAAGAGCCAGTGCAGAACACCATCTTCAGAGTTATATACCAGAGGGAAAAAGGGACTGGGGCATTTACACACCAACTCAATCCATCCTTCATTGTCACCTATTCCTGGAGGGCATTATCTTGCTCTTCTGGTCTTCCAAAATGTAAGAAGAATAAATTCTGGCCTCCAGAGAAAATGCTCAGGCAGTTGTAAGCCTGTATTAAGATGTTAAGACTCAAGGGAGTATGAGTGAGCCACAGACATTATCTCCTACATATATTTTGTCAGCAAAGAAATAGTTAAATTTCAACTAATAGGGAGGACTGAGTGAGAAGGAATTTAAATCTTGGGACCGGGCTTTAAAGAACTTTAGGTCAAGTCCCCACTCCTAAGATTGTATTTGTTGCCCAAAACGGTTGACCTATACATTCACTGACTTCTTCACATCTCTCAATGCAAAGAGAGACTTAAAAACTGTTTCAAGTTAATCAGAAGTAAAATATTTTGCCATAATAAAATCACTGTAGATGGAAATTGGAGCTACTCCATGAAAGAGAGTGTGTGCCTGAGCTCAGAGCTGCCAATGTGCACTTTATTGGTGCTGGGAAGAGGTAATTGAAGCAAAGCAGTTCCTCCCTAATGGTGGGTAAATGAGCTTTATCAGCTACTGCAGGAAGCTAATTATCACCAAGAGACTTTCTGAGCATGCTCCATGGAAGAGACCATCTGTGGTCGTTTCTGAGGATGTGCACCCAGCACTGGGAAGGCTCCACAAAGAGGGTCATGGCACCACTTCTGAGTTCCCCCATCCTTCCCTGACCTCTATCCCTCCCTTGCACTGTGCAAAAAGGCTCTCTCCCTTGTCACCACTCAACCATGGGGCAGTCAGGGACAATACCATTTCTCAAGGTGGGCACTTCACCTCCAGGGGCTCCAAGTCTTAGTCTGGGAGAGCTGTCACAGAAAAATGGAGCCCTGGAGGAAGGGGAGGAGTACCTTACAGTTCCAAACAGAGAGCAAGGAGGAAATAAAAAATTCATGAACCAAACCAGTGGTTTATAACTCGCCTTATGATGCCAGCTTTTGTCCAAGTGAAGGAGATGAAGGGAAAGGAATGTTAATGGAGCAGCTCTTATTGTTCTTAATGGGTAGGTGGGCGATTCTAGCCACAGGGCTGCTTGGGGTGACAGTCCTTGGCTGATTGATTAGCCACAGTTTTCCATTAAATTGAAAGGCTCCCTTTTGAACACTGGTCATGCACTTCATTTGAAAGAAAATCTTCTTGGTAGAGAGGAGGAGACAGACATGTGATTTATCGACTGCTCAGGAAGGAGTATATCTGTGCTTCAAACTCCCTGCACATTTTTGTCTGCTGTCTGTGCCTGGTGCACCTCATAAAACAGGAGTCAGGAGTCAGGAAGCAGGAGGAGGCATGGTAGGCAGATTCTGACATTTGATGGAAATTCTGAACCCTCCCATTCTCCACCAATGGTATTTTCACAATATGCAGAGGTAACTAGGAGATGGTTGAAGGGGAAAAAAACAATAAAAGCATAAAACTTTGCTCTTTAAGAGTAGAAGCACCACCAGTCCCATGTGCCAGGGCACATACAACCACTGCTCCCACAGACAGAGAGAGGGTTTTGCCCAAACCCTTTCCAAAGGTAAAATAACATGTTTCTTCATGAGGCTCTGCTTTTATAAAGTCCAAGAGGCCTGCAGGATGTAACTCCCCCAAAATTGCCATCTGCCACTCTACAAATCTGCCTGCAGATCCCTCCTTTTCCTGCCCTTCCAAGGATGGTATTGGAGGCCTTCTATAAGTGAATCTCAGCATTCTATGTTCACAATGGTCCCTGATGCTCTGACCACCAAAAGCTGTAGTCAAATGAATTACTTTTGGTCCTTTGAAATAGCCCTACATGTTCTTGTCTCCTCTAACTGGAGTTGTTGATCTCTCAGATCTCCACCTGTGCCAGTGAAGCTACTCAAGACTCAGCTCAATTGATGCCTCCCCACAAAGCCATTCCAGACCCTCCCCCTGTACCCTCATTGTGCTTCCGTGTCCCTCTTGTGCAGTGGCCAGAAGCCTCTTCTTTGTGTTGTACCTACTGATACACACACAGGTCTCCTCTACTGGGATCCACAGATTCCAGATGCAGGGATCACACCATTGAACCATGTGGGTGTATGTGTGTAATGTATATGTCTATGCATGTGCACACACACACACACATATACACAATAGGCATTCAATAAGTTATTATACAAACAGATAAATGAATAAACATTTTTCTGAGCTTTCTGGGACATAGCATTCTTTATCTTCACTAAAATTCAATGTACACAGTGGAAACCAGAGGTGGGGACATGAGGATGTGTGGGCAGTCCTAGTAGCCTGAACCCTGGCCCACTTGCCAATGTGCTCTGCCAAATAACCATCTTTAATAGGTTCAGTTGATACTTGCCAAGGTCTGGGCTATGTGCTTTACATTCATTATCTTATGTTAACTCTTGCCTCAATTCTGTGAAGATACCACTATTGCCTGTCAGATTAGATTAATTTCCAGATTAGAAACCAACTACAAGGGTTTAAATAAATTTCCTAAGGTGTCAAAACTAGTGTCAGGGCTGGTATCTGAATCCAGGTCCATTTTACTCTACACCTGTGCTTTTAATAATATGATATGCTACTTTTCCTGTTAGCCTTTCCCTTTGATTAATATGTAAGTTTCTCCAAGTTATTTGGATATTTATAACTCTTTTCTTCATGGGGCTTATCCCTGTACTGAGAAGAAACTTTTTGAAGTTAAAATCATGACATCATTCTAAGTTGCTAAGGGAAGTTACCTTCCCCAGAAACCTATTACTTCTCTCAAGAGCTCCCTATCTCCTTCCTTTAAGCAGGAAATATATGTGAAACAAGACCTTTAATTAGCTCTCACTATTAGCTCCTACATCCTGTAATAATTATCTTTGGCGATGTCATCTTGAATCCCCTGGGTAGCATGGATATTATGGACTATTAGAGGCTGTTCTGAAATCTGGCCGTCAGTCTGATTCATATTAGGCCAATTACTTTAACTAAAATTAAAATTTGTCAAGGATAGTTTGATGATGAGTCTTGGCAGCTAAAGGTAGCCCTTAACGAGCCATGTAGCACTCTTTGGCAGAAGCACAGTGGTTTTATCTCAAGGTGAAGGTCTGGTTGTTAGTGAAAGTACCAGAGATCAAAGGAAAAACTTCTCTAGATTTGTAGCCTTGGACAGACTCCCTGGCTCGGTGTCACTGGAATCCACCCAGCCAATAAGTGTCTAGTTCTCTTCTGTGGTACTTGGGGGTCCCCAATAAAGACCAAAGTAGAAAACAATGGATCCAGTGGCCATTGACTTTACAGTTTAGTTGGTATAACAGATCTATTAGTTGCCTACCTAATATCTATTTCCCTCATTTTAACAGATCCCTGGTTTTGTTGGAGCAGCAGTATGATCCACTAAAAATAATTTTTTGGCCAGACTTTTTTTTGTGAAAGCCAGTCTTATAATACAGTTATGGTTAATGAGACCTAAAGGGACCTTCAGGGTTTCTGGGTAAAAAAAGAAAGTATATATGGTTATTGTTTTCTTTTATCTCCTCTCCCTTCCTTCTGCTTGGAGTAAACATGCAATTTCTGGAAGTGTATCTGTTATCTTGAAAACATGAGGTGATAAGCTTAAGGATGAAATCCAACCTAAGAATGGCAGAACAGAGCTGAAGAAGAGGCTGGATTCTTGTACAATCCCTAGGCTGTTCACCTCCAAAATAAGTTGCTGTAGTTAGGTTTTTCTGTAACTTGCTGCTGTAGACATTTCCAGTAGGTACAGTTGGGGGGACAGATAAGGATACATAATTATGCCAAGTGAGCAGGGAAAATGAAATAGTGTGGTCAGCAGTCCTATCTAAAGACACCTTAAGGCAGTGGCTGAGTGTCAAAAGCAGATAAAAACAATGTGGGCTATCACAATCCTCTCTGCATGTGCCTTTTATAGCAATATTCATTCATTTATACATTCTCAGTGTATGGGGAATCTGCTATGCTTGTGTTAGACATTGGGTGTGCAATATTATAAATGCAATACAACTGTTCTACGGTTGTTTAAAAACATGAATACTTGTAGATTCTACATCTATAAAGTATACAATGTCCTACTCTGGCCACCCAAGCCAGGTGAGCCCTCTCTACCTAAGCCTCTAAGAAGATTCTTCTCTGATGCTTGGAAATTACCTGTTGTGTGCACTCATCATTGTATTCAGTATAAAAGCAGAACATTCAAGAACAGAAGGGCATTTTGAGACCACCTATCAAGATCAGTGTGCACCGAAGCAGTAAGTGCTGCAGTTCTCATTATATGTTGCTCAGCCTCATCTTTATTTTCTTTGCCTGATCTTTATGTAATAAATGTATTTCTAAAAATTTATTTTAAATTTATTCACATTTTAGATATGCTATGAGGGTTTACTGTTTTTATTATTTAAATCAATTTTTTCTGAAAAGTGAAAATTTTTTCCCTTAGTAGATCTGATTTTTGAATAATTAGGTATGCAATAGCACTGCTAAGAATTTGCCCAAGGGATACAGGAGTGCTGATGCATAAGAGCACTTGTACCCCAATGTTTATAGCAGCATTTTCAACAATAGCCAAACTATGGAAAGAGCCTAAATGTCCATCAACTGATGAATGGATAAAGAAATTGTGGTTTGTATACACAATGGAATACTACTTGGCAATGAGAAAGAATGAAATACGGCCTTTTGTAGCAACATGGATGGAACTGGAGAGTGTGATGCTAAGTGAAATAAGTCATACAGAGAAAGACAGATACCATTTGTTTTCACTCTTATGTGGATCCTGAGAAACTTAACAGAAGACCATTGGGGAAGGGAAGGAAAAAAAAGGGAGGGAGGAAGATAAACCATAAGAGACTCTTAAAAACTGAGACTAAACTGAGGGTTTATGGGGGGTGGGAGAGAGTGGAAAGTGGGTAATGGGAATTGAGGAGGGCACCTGTTGGGATGAGCACTGGGTGTTGTATGGAAACCAATTTGACAATAAATTTCATATTAAAAAAATGAATAATTGGGTATCAAATTTTTATGCCAAAAATCTGAAATAATGTTAATAAAGTATTATGAAAAATTCACCTGTGATAAAGTCAATTTTGTGGCACCTACACCCACTCTACCTGCAGCCTTCTCTATCTACACTAAAGGGAATTTATCCTTCTAGGTATTTAGGCAAAAAAAAAAAATACTATCTTTCTTGACACCTTTCTTTCCTTTACTCCTTATGCAATCCCTTAGTAAATACTGTTGATTCCATTTCCAAAATACACACAGAATCTGGACCCCCACCACCACCTCCCCTGCCACCATGCTAGTCATCTCTCTCCTAAATCATTGCAACAGCCTCCTCACAGATCTCTCTGCTCTTATCATCACCTTCCTACAGTCTCTTATCCACACAGTGATATGAGTAATCCTTTCATTTGTTCATTTTCTTTTAATTGAAGTATAGTTGACACAAAATGTGACATTAGTTTCAAGTGTACAACATAGTGATTCAACAAGTTTATGCATTGCAGCTATGCTCGCCACAAGTGTAGCTACCATCTGTCACTATACATTATAATAATACCACTGACTATATTTCTTATGTCATATCTTTTATTCTTCTGACTTATTCATTCTGTAACTGGAAGCTCTATCTCCCACACCCCTTCACCCATCTCTCCACCCACCTCCCCCTGGTAACCACCAGTTTGTTCTCTGTATTTATGGGTTTATTTCTGCTTTTTGTTTGTTTGTTTGTTTGTTTATTCTGTCCAAGTGATCCTTTTAGGATACAAGTCCAACCAAGGAAGAATTATGCTCAGAACCCTTCACTGGCTCCTATCTCGCTCAGAGTAAAATCCAAAGTTCTCCCAGTATCCAAGGAGGCCCTACCTAATCAGACCATGTCCCTTCCCTCACTGTTGTCCCACAACTCTTCCCTCTTCTCGGAATGCTCCATCAGCACTGGCCAGGAACTCCTCAAACCTGCCCAGCTCCTTAGGGTCTGTCTACTGGGTGTTAATTCTGTCTGGAATGCTCTTCTCCTTGATATCTTTGGGACTGAATGCTCCTCCTCCTTCGCCTCTTTTTTCATGTCATCTTGTGGGATGGATAAGGGCCAGGGTGTGGGGACAAGGTTGGGTAGAAGGGGCTTAAGCATCCTCCACTCTTCTCTTTTTAACCAGAGTAGCTTCAATTTTGTGTGTTTTATACATTGGAGTTTCATGTAAGATTTGAATTGAAAAAAGGATTCCACTGCCTTAACAGAAAGTTTGAAAAAACACCAAATTGAAAAGGGAAATAATGGTAGTTGGGAGATTTGTTAGACATAATTTCTGAAATTCAGATGAGAAATGATAAGGGAGGGACCAGAGTGGTAGTTACGTGAGTGTAAAGAAATGAATCAACTTGAGAAATATGTATGAGGCAAATTCACGAAAAGTGTTACTTAATTGGCTGTGGGGTATAAGAAAGAGTTCAGGACATTCTCAGGCTTCTGAACAGAATTCTGGGTATGTGGTAATCATTTATATAAAGTAGGTGTGGTGTCTTAGGTGGGAAATGCAACTCTATTGAGTTTGAGGTGTTGGGGACATTCATCAGGAAACTACCAAAAGTCAAGGATAAGGTCAGGTAGGAACAGAGATGCAGGAGCCATTATTAAAAATAAGAATAGCTTCCATTTGTTGAGGGCTGGCTGTATGTCAATATTGAGCTAAACACTTCATCTCATACGGTTATTATAAGGACTTCATAAACATACAGCATATTTGTTTCAAGTTGGTTCTCTGCTCCTCCCATTTGCTTAAGTTAGTGTAAAGTAGAAGGTTAATGAGGAAAGAAGGTACTTTGTAGTAACCATGGACAAGGAAGCTGAATGACCTCGGGAAGAACTAGAACCACACTTGAACACCCTCAGGACTGTTCTCCCACCTCTTGTCTGTACTCTTCTACAAAGGTCAGCTTCACTGTGCTTCACAGAAACAGAGCAGCTCACACTGGGCCCAGTTCACCTGGTAGAATATGACCACCAACAACTCCCAAGCTTGATATGTGTCAGCACTCTTTCTCAGTCCTAAGTATGAATCCCTAGGGAAATGATTCAGTTGGCTCAGCTTGTGATGCCCATCTCTGAACCAATCACTTGTAGCCAGCAGGCAAGGACACAGAGAAATCACGTGGTTGGAAGATGTTTCCACAATACACAGTGGTGATGGGGTAGTTCCCAGAAAAGATAAAGAGCTGGACAGACAAATCAAGATATGTCTTCTATAAAAGCTGTCATCACACCATTTTACAGATGAGCAATTGTAGAAGCTACATAAGTGAATGAAATGTCCCAGGGAGACTACAAAAAGAGTAGGAAGGGACCAAGGAGTACTGTTCAGGCTTATGTTTGTGGGTTAATTGGAAGAAGAGATGCTAGAGAAGGAGCCATTAAAAAACCCTTTTGATGCCACACTTGTATCCTCTGAGCCTGTCCGGGAAGATGTTGACAGACAGTTCCAATTCATGCTGGTGGTTTCCTGGGTCTCTGCCTGAGAATGTTCTTGACCAGTGGACTATGTGCTGGCCTCACACAAGGAAAGACAGAAGTGCCAGAGTTAACCAATGAGTAATGATAAATAAATATTCAGTCCTTTGGGCAACAATTCTGAGGTATATTCTAAAAAGTCATCAGCTTGGCTCCAATGGAAGATGGAGGCATTGAAGGACGCTGGTCTCACCTCATCCTGCTGATCGCTAAGACTCCACCCACATCTGCTAAATAACCCAGAAAGCTACCAGAAGACTAGCAGAACAGACTCTCCAGAGCCAAGCATAGACAAGAGCCCACGGAAGAGGGTAGGAAGGGCGGAAAGGCAGTGCATGCTACATGGACTGGCAGGAGGGAGCCAGGGCGGTAGAGGGGCAGCCAGCCTGGCAAGGCAGAACCCCTGAAGTCTGGCTTGCAAAAGCAGATGGTCCAGACTCCATGAGTTCTGACAGCCAGGGGGACTTAACATCTGGAATGTTAAAAGTCAATGCTCTGCTCTCAGAGAGCAGGGAGCGTGAGAGGACACCAGGAGGGAGAGTTGTTGAGCCCTGGAAGACAGAGCTCAGCTCAGAGGGGAACAAAGGCGCTGGAAAGTGCCATATCCTTCTCCCATCCCCCAACCGAAATTCCAAAGGGAACCAGTTCCTATCACCGAACTTGCTTGCAATGTGCAAATGCCCAAACTTGTGCTTCTGTGAATCCATCCCTCCAACGGGCCTGCCTCCCTCCCGGTGCTGCAGGGCCCCTCCTGCAGGGGACCACCCACGACAAAGCTAGCTAAGCCTACCCCTCCTACCTCTGTGCACCTTGCAGATCCAATCTGGCTAATACACCCTTGGCCAGATCCCATTGGAGCAGCACCACAAGCCTGGCAGTGAGCAAGTAGCCCAGACAGGGACCACACCACTTCACAGTGAGTCCTGCCCCTGGGAGAGGGCAAGATAAGGTACAAACCAGCCTGACTGTGGCCCCAGTGGTGGGCTGGGGGCAGACATCGGGTCTGACTGTGGCCCCGCCCACCAACACAAGTTTCTCCCAACAGCACAGGGGAAGTGCCCTGCAGTTTGGAGCTACCGCAGGGACTGCCAAAATGATGAAACGGAAGAAATCTCCTCAAAAGAAACTCCAGGAAGTAGTGACAGCTAATGAATTGATCAAAAACGATTTAAGCAATATAATGGAACAAGAAATTAGAATAATAGTCATAAAATTAATCACTGGACTTGAAAGAGGAATAGAGGACAAGCAGAGAATCTATTGCTAAAGAGACCTGGGACTAAGAAATAGTCATGAGGAGCTAAAATATACTCAAATGAGGTGCAAAATAAAATGGAGATGACCACAGCTCGGATTGAAGAGGCACAGGAGAGAACAGGTTAATTAGAGGAAAAAATTATGGAAAAAGAGGAAGCTGAAAAAAAGAGAGATAAAAAAATCCAGGAGTATGAGCAGAGAATTAGAGAACTAAGTAATGCAATCAAACAGAACAATCTCCGTATCATAGGAATTCCAGAAGAAGAAGAGAGAGAGAAAGGGGCTGAAGGTGTACTGGAACAAATCATAGCTGAGAAGTTCCCTGATCTAAGGGAGGAAAAAGACATTGAAATCCAAAAGTCATAGAGAACTCCCTTCAGATGTAACTTGAATCAATCTTCTACACAACATATCATAGTGATACTGGCAAAATACAAGGATAAAGAGAAAATTCTGAAAGCAGCTAGGGATAAACAGGCCCTAACTTACAATGGTAGACACATAAGGGTAGTAGCAGACCTATCTACTAAAACTTGGCAGGCCAGAAAGGAATGGCAGGAAATCTTCAATGTGATGAACAGGAAAAATATGAGCCAAGAATCTTTTATCTAGCAAGTCTGTAATTCAGAATAGAAGGAGAGATAAAGGTCTTCCCAAACAAACAAAAACTGAAGGAATTCATCACCACTAAACGAGCCCTATAAGAGATCCTACAGGGGATTCTGTGACTGAAACATTGCAAGGACCACAAGGCACCAGAGATATTACTACAAGCATGAAACCTACAGACATCACAATGACCCTAAACCCATATCATTCAATAATAACACTGAATGTAAATGGACTAAATGCACCAACCAAAAGACATAGAGTATCAGAATGGATTAAAAACAAAAAAAAACCAACCAAGACGCATCTATTTGCCGTCTACAAGAGACTCATTTTAGACCTGAGGACACCTTCAGATTGAAAGTGAGGGGATGGAGAACTATCTACCATGCTACTGGAGGTCAAAAGAAAGCTGGAGTAGCCATACTTATATCAGACAAACTAGACTTTAAATTAAAGGCTACAACAAGAGAGGAAAAAGGGCATTATAATATAATTACAGGGTCTATCCATCAGGAAGAGCTAACAATTATAAATGTCTATGTGCTGAATACGGGAGCCCCCCCAAATATATAAAACAATTAATGACAAATATGAGCAACCTTATTGATAAGAATGTAGCAATTGCAGGGGATTTTAATACCCCACTTACAACAATGGATAGATCATCTAGACACACGGTCAAAAAAGAAACAAGAGCACTGAATGATACATTGGATCAGATGGACTTGACAGATATATTTAGAACTCTGCATCCCAAAGCAGCAGAATATACTTTCTCCTCGAGTGCACATGGAACATTCTCCAAGATAGATCACATACTGGGTCACAAAACAGCCCTTCATAAGTACAAAAGAATTGAGATCATACCATGCACACTATCAGACCATAATGCTATGAAACTTAAAATAAACCACAGGAAAATGTCTAGACAACCTCCAAAAGCATGGAGGTTAAAGAACACCCTACTAAAGAATGAAGTGGTCAACCAGGCAATTAGAGAAGAAATTAAAAAATATATGGAAACAAATGGAAATGAAAATACAAGAACCAAATGCTTTGGGATGCAGCAATGGCACTCCTGAGAGGAAAATACATTGCAATCCAGGCCTATCTAAAGAAACAAGAAAAATCCCAAATAAAAAATCTAACAGCACACCTAAAGGAAATAGAAACAGAACAGTAAAGACACCCCAAATCCAGCAGAAGAAGAGAAATAATAAAGATCAGAGCAGAAATAAACAATATAGAATCTAAAAAAACTGTAGAGCAGATCAAGGAAACCAAGAGTTGGTTTTTTGAAAAAAAAAAAAAAAATGATAAAGCTCTAGCCAGGCTTCTCAAAAAGAAAAGGGAGATGACCCAAATAGGTAAAATCATGAATGAAAATGGAATTATTACAACCAATCCCTCAGAAATACAAGCAATTATCAGGGAATGCTATGAAAAATTATATGCCAACAAACTGGACAACCTGGAAGAAATGGACAAATTCCTAAGAATACCAAAGCATTCGCTGCATCCCAAATCATTTGGATTGTTGTATTTTCATTTTCATTTGTTTCCATATATTTTTAAATTTCCTCTCTATTTGCCTGGTTGGCAACTTCATTCTTTAGTACAGTGTTCTTTAACCTCCATGCTTTTGGAGGTTTTCCCGACTCTTTCCTGTGGTTGATTTCAAGCTTCATAGCATTGTGGTCTGAAAGTATGCATGGTATGATTTCAATTCTTGTATACTTATGAAGGGCTGCTTTGTATGTATGTATACTTTGATAAAGAGAGCTGGCCATGGTTGCCAGCTACATGTTGAACAAATTGTTAAATTGAGATATTGTCCACACAATGTCCTTTCTCAGACACCATCTCTAAAATAGTATTTTACAGGGGCGCCTGGGTGGCGCAGTCGGTTAAGCGTCCGACTTCAGCCAGGTCACGATCTCACGGTCCGTGAGTTCGAGCCCCACGTCAGGCTCTGGGCTGATGGCTCAGAGCCTGGAGCCTGTTTCCGATTCTGTGTCTCCCTCTCTCTCTGCCCCTCCCCCGTTCATGCTCTGTCTCTCTCTGTCCCAAAAATAAATAAAAAAACGTTGAAAAAAAAAATTTAAAAAAAAAAATAAAATAGTATTTTACATTATATTTCCAGGAATGAGAAATATATTTTCAGGGAGTACTTTTCTTCCTACCCAGTGCCCCTTGTAATAATCATGTTTTACGTTTGCACTTTGTACTTTCAGCTTTGGTAAAGGGTTTGCATACCATTATCTACTTTTAACTTTATAACAACCACCTTGTAAGAGTTTAGAGTAGGAGTTATCAGGCCCATTTAACAGGCTGAGATCAAGAGAGACTCTACCCATTAGGCCCTGACTCCCACCCTGAGCGCCCCTACCTCCTAAACCAAGCAACTGATCCCTGACCTATTGTTCCTGGGCTTAACCCTATTTTTACTCCTCTCGGGTTTATAGTTTGATATTTAGCATTCCAACACCATTAGGATGGGGGCAAAGAGAGCCTAACTACATGAGAATTCTGCCTGTAGTGAGTAAGAGGATTTTAGGATTCAGCACTGAAAGAGAAGCCAGAAACCTGGGGTTCAAACTCCGGCCTTACTCTGCACTACTTGTGTGACTTTAGAAGGTAGGCTATCCAAACATCTGAGACACAGTTGCATTTAAATTGAAAAAAAATTTGAAATGTATTCTTAGTTCCAGAACAGCCCTAAGGATTTAAATCTCTGCCCTGCCATGAATCATGTAAGAGTGTTTGAGGGACAAAAGAGCTCATGTAAATCTTTTAAACATGATGTTACAAAAAAAAATGTGATTATCGATCTTTGTCATCTATAAATGTTCCTCAATACCTCATTTATACCAAAATAATCAATTTTTCTTTATGAAAAAGTTTATTTAAGACCCAATCATTTTAATAGTAATACTGAAACTCAAATGAAAAGAAAACCTCCATAGTCCCCCACCAACCCAATACATTCTTTTCTGTGTGTGCCCACCAACCCAATATATTATTTTCTCTCTCTCTGTGTGTGTGTGTGTGTGTGTGTGTGTGTATTCAACTTTGTTCCTTGTTCATAAGCTAATCTGTCTTATTATACTGTGACTTCTACATTTATCCATACTGTTACATCATGCACTACCAAAAACAAAGGAAAGACAAAATATGCAACCAGTCATTTCTCCTTTTTCGCACCTTATGCCCAACCCCTTTCATTGGCAAACAGAGAATAAATGGCCTTGGAGTTGATATCATATAAAATGAAGATACAGAGAAAGGCCTGAATGACTCATCAAAACTCTAATGTAGTCTATTAGCACATTCTGAAATTACAGAAATGTTCTATATCTGTACTGACCAGTTTGGTGACCACTAGCCATATGTGACTCTAGAGTATTTGAAAAGTGTTTAATGTAAACAGGAAACTAAACGTTTGATTTCATTCACTTTTTTTGAGAGAGAGAGAGAGAGAGAGAGAGAGAGAGAAAGATGGAGGGTGAGAGAGAGAAAAGAAATTTTAAGCAGACTCCATATGAAGCACAGAGCCTGATGCAGGGCTTCATCTCACAACTAGGAGATCATGACCTGAGCCAAAATCAAGAGTCAGACACTTAACAGACTGAGCCACCCAGGTGCCCCAATTTTACTCACTTTTAATTAATTTAAATTTAAAGAGTCACATGTTGCTTGTGACTTGTGTATTTGTATAGCACAGAAATAGTTAGGCTGAGTAGACAGCTGGCTAAATTTCGGTAATAAATCATAGCATGCTTCCCACTCAGGGCCAAGGCCCCTGAGGTCCAAAATTCTGTCCCTTACTAAGCATACTGGTCATTTGTCACTTTTTGGCTCCACAGGATCCATTTCCCTCTTAAAAGCATACAAATTACCTTTGGTTACCTACTATTTCAGACAGTATCCATGAGACAGTAAACCCAGGATCTTGTCTCCTGCTAGAAAGAATAAAAAGGTACAACTAGAGAATGGGCATGTGGTCCAAGCCCTCCTAATCAGATGGCTCTTCTAAGTATCTGGAATATTAGACTGCAAAATGACTCAATCTGTCCATTGCAGTGGTAGAAGTGGATCAGATGTTGCTAGCCACATGGCAAGGACTACCATATTCACCCTTTTCATCTCTAACCCATATTCATCTCTAACTCCCCCAGTCCTGCTTATTCTCAAACCTGGTTTTCAACATCCAGCATACTTCTCATAAGTTCCTTTCTTCACAAATTAGTGACACACTGTTGTTTGCAAACTAGAAATTCTAGCAGGCCATTACGATGAGCTAACAATGGGTCTGAGAGCGCTTCCTATGTATTCTGACCCCAGAATGTGTTCCAAGTGCTCCCTCGTTGCCATTCTTCCCTTGGTATGGTCCAGTCACCCAGAAACTAACATTATGGCTATTTATGTTTGCAACCTACAGCATATTGAAGACAAAAAGTACCACAGATTTTGCTCCCTTGCTGTGAAATAGGGCTGTCAATTTCTAATCTTAGTATGCCCATTGTCTGTCTAGGATCCTGGTGTACATGAATGGATGTACCTGGTGTACATACATGATCCAGAGCCAGAGGAACCCATCTTAACACTGGCACATAAACATCTCATCTAGGCATAGAACCTTTATATCTGGGCCTGGAGAGAGCTCTTAGTGCTCAAAGGATCAACCAGGACCAAAGAACTAGCCTCAAAGTATTCCTTCAACGACTTGAGCAATCAGAGAGGCAGAGCATTCCCAGTACTCCACTTAACTCATTTCATTAGTGTGATATAACCCAGCAAAGTGAGCAGCTTTGCTTTTGAATTCTGACACTTCGAAGACATGTGCTGATTACCAACAGTGCAACCATGAAATGGCACTATGGGGAACACTTTTTAACATATTTACCTAATTAGTGCATTATAAAGTGT
The DNA here is from genome assembly GCF_022837055.1 of Prionailurus viverrinus. Classification (NCBI taxonomy): domain Eukaryota; kingdom Metazoa; phylum Chordata; class Mammalia; order Carnivora; family Felidae; genus Prionailurus; species Prionailurus viverrinus. The sequence continues at coordinate 38,339,814 of NC_062575.1, read as the reverse complement.
AATGTGATTTCTTGCCTTATCCTGTCATTAGTTTTATGAGAATCTTTAAGAAATGACAGAGCCAGAAGGGGAAAGGAAGAAGCATATTGTGCCCAATTCCATATGCTTCCCAAATGGCCCACACCGTCCTTGAATTTAACATGGTGCACATGAAGCACCCCAGAGCTCAGCACAAGGGCTTGATGGCTTTAACAGAATGGTGGGGAGAGACTCCCCCAAGCAATTGACATGCTCATGAGGATGATGTATAGAACCCAGCCACTGTATACTCCATTCCAAAGCAGCTTTGGAGAAATGGACACTGGGGTAGCAGTAAGGAAAACTAGGTTTCAATTTCAGATGTGTCTTTGACTGGTGAAATGATCCATTTCACTTAACCACTTGAGTCTCAGATGAATCTTCAGTTGCACAATGAGAATAACAATACTCACCAAATCTATTCATGGGCCTATAGCATTGTGACAAGCCCATGAGATAATGGATATGAAAGTGTTTATTATAGTAATCAATAATATGTATTGAGTGTTTGCTGCATGCAAAACATCCTTAAGATGATTTCTCAATTGCACAGTTAAAGTGATCAAAAACTTTCATTTATTCTGGTTTGAATTTCAGAAACATCTTTCTTCTTTTTAAAAAGTTTATTTTTAGAGAGACACAGTGAAAGCAGGGAGGGACAGAGAGAGAGGGAGAAGGAGAATCTCAAGCAGACTCTGCACTGACAGCACAGACTTGGAGTTTTGGACAATAATCTGAGCACTGATATTGCATACCTCATACCATCCAATCTGGGCCCCATTCTCCTGAGTACTTTTAATAAAAAACACTAAGTTTAACATTGTTCTGTAGCAGGCATACAGCCATAATGAAAAAAGCTCTGCTCTGGCATAGAGCTGCCAGGCTTGGGTTTGGTCCTGCATCCAACACTGGCTGTCTGAATGAGTTACCTGCTTGAGTTAATTCACCTCTCCTGGCCTCAAATTCCTCAGCCAACAATGAAGAGCTCTGACTAGATTTTCTCTAAAGCTCTTTAAGCTCTAATATGGCCCTGTCTATGTCCCCTATACTCAGCCACCTGTACTACAGGAAAGCCCTATCCCCCACAAATGGACAATATGAGGTGCAACATCAGAACCCCGCCAGTCTGTTAACATTGGTTACCAAAGGGTAGTAGGAGAATTAAAGTTAATATTATTATTATACATAATTATATATAATAATATTATTATACATAATTAATATGCATTATAATATTTTATATACTAATGTTATCATCATAGAAAGCTGAAAGATTATGTCAAACTGAAAAATACACATGGTATAATGTTAAATAAAAGTGAATGATATAAAATTACATTAATTCTAATACCATGAAAGAGTAAAAATTATGAATAGGTGTATCAACCTTACATTTCTAGCTATGCTATTGTTGCAAGCAACAGAAAGCAATCAGGTTAATTTAAACAGAAAAACAATTAAATAAGAGAATATTGGGGAATTCACTGAAATATTCAGGGGCTTGGAGAACTAAGACTGGAAGCAAATTAAACATTGCTCAAATCATACCAAAGAATGGTTTGCCCTGCCCAATCACCCTGAACACCAGACACTGGACATTATCACCATCACCACCACTGTTGCTGCCCCCTGGGAACCCTTCCTCTTAAAACTGACAAAGCCTCCACAGAGAGTGTGCCCCCAGATCCACCTTGTGTGTATGTGTAGGAGCATCTGACTGGCAGAACCCAAGACACAGGGCTGTGCCTTAGCTGCGAGGGATGTGGGAAAGGCAGATGCTGATGTGTTCAGTTTTCATGGTGGCATGTAAGGTCTGTTTCATAAGGTGGGGGACAGCCCAGACAGTGGGAGGGAGCTCAGATACTGGCTAGACAGCAAGAATAACCAGTATGATTGCATAGACATATAAAGACCACAGGGTCACAGGGACAAAGGACAACATTTATTTGATTAATTAATGAAAATAGAGGAGAAGAGCTTAGGAAGATGGTGGAGTAGGAGGAACCTGAGCTCACCCTGTCCCATGTTTTCAACTAGATATCATCCACATCCAAGTCAATAAACTGGAGAGATATACAAAAACTGGAAGAATAAACTCCACAACTATACATAGAGAAGGAACCACATCTGAAAGGCTAAGAAGGTCAGAAAGGCAGGGGGAGGCCACCCGTGGGAGAAAGGTATTGGCATGAACAGAGAGGTCAGAGAAATGGGCTCTCACACCAGGGAGCTCACAGAAGGAAGACTAATTCCTGTAACATTTGGGTTTAAAAAACACAGGGGCTGAATTCTGTGAGTTTGTGTAAGAAGTGGGACTTGGAACCTGAAGCTTTAAAAGTCAGCTGACTCAGCACTGGGTGAACAGGGAAGGAGAGTGAGAGCTGGGTTGCTGCTGTTAAAGAGACAGCAGCCTGCATGAAAAGGCAACATAAAAACTGCAGCTTACACAGTGCTGGGGACAAACAGGAGATAGACCTGTTTCTGCTGATTTCTGAGCATACTGGGGGACTTCTCTGAAAACAAGGGAGTTGGCAGATGCCATTTTCCTTCCCCCACTCCCAGCATAAACACAAAGACACCTATGAGAGGTAGGTCTTTACAGATACTTGCTACCTAACACGCTAACAATGCACCATGCTCCCAAATTCTCCTGAGGATTCACACATCCCCAAGTCTGCTGGCCTTGGCTCTGGGCTCAGGTCAAATTTTGTTAAACTCCTATAGGCACCTCGCCCAAGCACCTGGTGCACAGCTGCCAACCCACCCTGCACACATCCACTGCACAGGGCTCAGCTGGGAGCCCCCAGCTGTGTTGCATTCTGTGCCCACCACCAGACACCCTTATGCCCCTAGCCACCTAGGTGTGCAGCTCCCAGCTGCCACAGCACTTCAGGAATCCATCAGATGACTAGTGGCCTAGCACAAATTTTGCTAACACAGCCACCCTGCTCTCAAGTTCTCCATCTCCTGCCAGACCTGGCCTGGTTGGTCCCACTAACACCACAGAGAGCAAGCACAGTCCACAAAAAGCAGAGAGTCAGTGAAGATGACTTAACTGAAAGAAAATTGACTCAGATAAGACAGCAAGATGTAGGCTACATACATTGAACACTCTCCTGAAGGGCCAGAATCTGGTAAAAGGACACACTGCACTGCAGGGCACTCCAGGACCTCTTCTTCATAAAGTCACTACTTTCAAGAGCAGAAGACACAGCTGATTTTTTAAAAGTTTTTATTTAAATTCCAGTTACTTAACTTACAGTGTAATGTAAGTTTCAGGTGTGCAATTTAGTCATTCAACACTTACATACAATACCCGGTGGTCATTGTAAAAAGTGTATACCTTAATCACCATCATTTATTTAACCCATCCCTCCAACCTGCTCTCCTCTGGTAACCATCAGTTTGTTCTCTATAGTTAAGAGTCTCTTTCTTGGTTTGCCTCTTTCTCTCTTTTGTTTCCTTAAGATCATTTGTTTCTTAAATTCCACATATGAATAAAATCATATGGTATGAGTCTTTCTCTAACATATTTTGCTTTGCCTAATACCCTCTAGCTCCATCTGCCTCATTGCCAATGGCAATATTTCATTCTTTTTATAACTGAGTAGTATTCCATTTTTTATATATACCACTTCTTTGTCCATTCATCAGTCGATGGACACCTGGACTGTTTCCATAATTTGGCTATTGTAGATAATGCTGCTATAAACATCAGGATGCATGTATCCCTTTGATTTAGTATTTTTGTATCTTTGGATAAATACCTAGTAGTGCAATTGCTGGATCCTAGGGTAGTTATATTTCTAACTTTCTGAGGAATGTCCATACTTTTTTTTCAAAGTAGCTGCACCAGTTTTCATTCCCACCAACAGTACAAGAGGAACCTTCTTTCTCCACATTCTCATCAACACCACAGCTAACTTTCTTAACACAGAGAAACAGACACCAAAAGGTAGACAAAATGAAGAGATAGAGAAATTTATCCCAAATGAAAGAACAGGACAAGGCCACAGCCAGTGATTTAAGTAAAGCAAATATAAGTAATATGACAGGTATAAAAATTCAAAGCAATGATCATAAAGATACTCCTTGGATGTGAGAAAAGAGTGGAAACATGAGTGAGACCTTTAACACAGAGATAGGAAATAACATAGCAGAGATAAAAGGCACAATAAGTGAAATGAGAAACATGCTTGATGGAATGAAAAGCAGGATGGAAGAAGCAGGTGAATAAACCAGTGACCTTGAAGACAGAGTAATGGAAAGTAATCAAGCTGAACAAAAGAGAGAAAAGAATTATACAAAACAAGAATAGACTTAGGGAACTCAGTGATTCCACCAAATGTAATAACATATATAGTATAGGAGTCCCAGAAGAGAGAGAAAGGGGGGAATAAAATTTATTTGAAGAAATGATAGCTGAAAACTTCCCTAATCTTGGGAAAGAAACAGATATGCAGATGAAAAAGGCACAGAGAACCCCCACCAGAATCAAAAACAGCAGACTGACACCAAGATATTATAATTAAATTTGCAAAATATAGTGAGAAAGAAAAAAATTTAAAGCAGCAAGACAAATGAAGTTATTAATTTACAAGGGAAAACCCATAAGATGATCAGGACATTTTTCAATAGAAACTTGGTAAGTATATACTCAAAGTGCTGAAATGGAAAAAATATGCAGCCAATAAAACTCTATCCAGCAAGCCTATCATTTCAAATAGGAGGAAAGATGAAAAGTTTCCCAGACAACCAAAGTTAAACGAGTTCATGACCATTAAACCAGTCCTGCAAGAAATATTAAAACAGACACTTTGAGTGGAAAGGCAAGGCCAAAAGTGACAGTGTAGAGGTATGAAACACAAATGCAGTAAAAATGAAATTTTCTGTAAAAAAAAAACCAGTTGAGGAACTCACAAAAAAGTATATAAAACATAATAACATATATCTAATATTTGTGGAGAGGAGAAAAGAATGTATTCAAACTTAAACAACCTCAACTTAATATAGACCACTATATGAAAAAGAGGTTATATATAAACCTAATGGTAGCCATATATCAAAAATACCAATAAATATGCAAAAAAATAAAGAGAAACAAATAAAAATTTATCACTAAAGAAAAGAATCAAAACATGAAAAAGAGAAAGACAAGAAAGGACCAGAGAAATTCTTCAGAAACAAACACAAACCAAGCAATAAAATGGCGATATATAAGTATCTATCAATAATTACTTTGAATGTAAACAGACTAAATGTTCCAAAGACAGAGTGACAAGTGGATTTGAGAAAAACAAGACCCATCTATATGCTGCCTACAGAGACTCATTTCAGACCTCATTAAAGACACTGGCATTTTGAAAATGGGGGAATGGAGAAATATCTATCATGCAAATGGATGTCAAAAGAAAGTCAGAGTAGCAATACTTATATTTGACAAAATAGGCTTTAAAACAAAGACTGTAACAAGAGACAAAGGGCACTATATAATAATAAAAGGGACAATCCAACAAGAAGATATAACAATTATAAATATATATGCACCCCACATAAAAGCACCCAAATACATTAAACAGTTAATAAAAAAACTAATTGATAATAATACAATAATACAGGGCCTTAATAACCCACTTACACTAATCAAAAGATCATCTAAACAGGAAACCAATAAAGAAACAATGGCTTTGAATGACACACTGGAACAGATGGATTTAGCTTATATATTCAGAATATTCCACCCTAAAACAACAGAATACATAAAGTGCAGTTTCCAAGTGCACAAAGAACATTAGCCAGAATACCACATCTTAGGCAACAAAACAAACCTTAAGAAACTGAAGAAGATTGAAATCATACAGTGCATATTTTCTGACCACAGTTCTATAAAACTAGAAGTCAACCATAAGAAAAAACCTGGAAAGATTACAAATACATGAAGGCTAAATAACATGCTAATAAACAATGATTTCATCAACCAGGCAATTAGAAAAGAAATTTAAAAATAAATAGAAACAAATGAAAATGAAAACAAAACCGTCTAAAACCCTGGGATGCAGCAAAAGCAGCCATTAGAGGTAAGAATATAGCAATACAGGTCTACCTCAAGAAGCAAGAGAAATCTCAAATAAACAACCTGACCTTACACCTAAAGGAGCTAGAAAGAGAGCAATAAGCAAAGTCTAAGGTCAGCAGAAGGAAGGAAATAATAAAGATGAGAGAAAAAATAAAGGTTACACACACACACACACACACACACACACACACACACAGAAACAGTAGAACAGATCAATGAAACCAGGACTAGTTCTTTGAAAAAAATAAAATTAAAAAATCTCTAGTCAGACTTATCAAAAAGAAAAGAGAAAGGACTGAAATAAATAAAATCAGAAATTAGAGAAGAGAAGAGAAATAACAAGCATCACAGAAATACAAACCTAAAAGAATATTATAAAAAATATATGCCAACAAATTGGGCAACCTGGAAGAAATGGATAAAGTCCTGGAAACACTAGCTACCAAAACTGATACAGGAAGAAAGAGAAAACTTGAACAGACCAATAACTAGCAAATTAAATTAAGTCTTTCCAAAACACAGAAGTCAAGCAGCAGATGGCTTCCCAAACATTTAAAGAAGAGTTGAAATACTTATTCTCAAAATTTTCCAGAAAAAAGAATAGAAAAGGAAGGAAAACTTCCAAATTCATTCCATGGAGCCAGTATTACCCTGATGCCAAAAGCAGATAAAGACACCGCTATAAAAGAGAATTACAGGCCAATATCTCCAAAGAGCACAGATGCAAAAATTCTCCATAAAATACTTGCAAGCTGACTTCAACATATATTGAAAAAACAATTCACTGTGATCAAGTGGGATTTATTCCTGGGTTGCCAGGGTGGCTAAATATTCATAAATCAAGCAATGTGATACATCACATCAATAGGAGAAAGAGTAAGAACCATATGCTCATTTCAGTAGATATGGAAAAAGCATTTGACAAAGTACAACATCCATTCATGATAAAAACCCTCAACAAAATAGATTTAGAGGGAATATATCTCAACATAATAAAGGCCATATATATAAAACCCACAGTTAACATCATTCTTAATGGGGGGGAATTGGAGAGCTGTTCCCCTAATGTCAGGAACAAGACAAGGATGTCCACTCTCATCATTTTTATTCAACATAGTACTGGAAGTCTTATCTGCAGCAATCAGAAAACAAAAAGAAATAAAAGGCATCCAAGTCGAAAGAAGTAAAACTTTCCCTATTTGCAGATGACATGATATTCTATATAGAAAACCCAAGGTTCCACAAAAAAAAAATAGTAGAACTGATAAATAAATTCAGTAAAGCCAAAGGATAAAAAAATCAATGTACAGAAATATGTTGCATATCTATACACCAATCATGAAGCAACAGAAAGAGAAATTAATAAAATAGGTCCATTTACAATGCACCCAAAATAATAAGATACCTAGGAATACACCTAACCAAAGAAGTGAAAGACCTGTACTTTGAAAGGTATAAAACACTGATGGAGGAAATTGAAGACGACATAAAGAAATGGAAAGACATTCCATTCTCATGGATTGGAAGAACAAATATTGTTAAAATGTCTATACTACCCAATAAGTGCATTTATTTAATGAAATCCTTATCAAAATATCAACAGCATTTTTCACAGAACTAGAACAAGCAATACTAAAATTTGTATGGAGCCATAAAAGACTCCCAATAGCCAAAGCAGTCTTGAAAAAGAAAAGCAGGGGTGCCTGGGTGGCGCAGTCGGTTAAGCATCCGACTTCAGCCAGGTCACGATCTCGCGGTCCGTGAGTTCGAGCCCCGCGTCAGGCTCTGGGCTGATGGCTCGGAGCCTGGAGCCTCTTTCTGATTCTGTGTCTCCCTCTCTCTCTGCCCCTCCCCCGTTCATGCTCTGTCTCTCTCTGTCCCAAAAATAAATAAACGTTAAAAAAAAAAGAAAAAGAAAAAGAAAAGTAAAGCTGGGGGCATCACAATTCTGGACTGAAAGTTACATTTCAAAGCTGTGGTAATCAAAACAGTATGATATTGGCACAAAAATAGAGACATAGATCAATGGAACAGAATAGAAAATAACCCCCCAATTATATGTTCAATTAATCTTTGACAATGCAGAAAGGAATATCCAATGGGAAAAAGACAGTCTTTTCAAAAAATTCTGTTGGGAAAACTGGACAGCAACATGCAGAAGAATGAAACTTCACCACTTTTTTACACCATACACATAACTAAACTCAAAATGGATGAAAGGCCTAAATGTGAGAGCTGAAACCATCAAAATTCTAGAAGAGAATACATGCAGTAACTTCTTTGACTTCAGGCATAGGAACTTCTTTCAAGCTACGTCTCCTGAGGCAAGGGAAACAAAAGCAAAAATAAACTATTGGGACTACCTCAAAATAAAAGGCTTCTGCTTTTTAGGAAGAATGATCAACAAAACTAAAAAGCAACCTATTGAATGGGAGAAGATATTTGTAAATGACAAATCTGATAAAGGGCTAGTATCCAAAATACATAAAAAAGTTATAAAACTCAACACCAAAAACCAAATAATCCAATTTAAAAATGGACAGAAGACATGAACAGACATTTTTGCAAAGAAGAAGACATCCAGATGGCTAATAGACATGAAAAGATGCCATCATCACTCATCATCAGAGAAATGCAAATCACAACTATAATGAGATATCACCTCACACATATCAGAATGGCTAAAAGAAACAACACAAGAAACAACAGATGTTGGTGAGGGTGTGGAGAAAAGGGAAACCTCTTGCACTGTTGCTGGGAATGCAAACTGGTGCAGCCACTGTAGAAAACAGTATAGTTACAAATACACCTACCTTACAATCCAACAATTGCACAAAGAATACAAGAACACCTGATGATTATAGCAGCATTATTTATAAGACAAATTATGGAAGCAGCCCAAGTGTCCAATTGATGAATGGATAAAGAAGATGTGGTGTATATATTATAATGAAATACTATCCAGCCAAGAAAAAGAAAGAAATCTTGCCATTTGCAACATGGATGGAGCTAGAGAGTATAATGGTAAATGAAATAAGTCAGAGAAAGACAAATACCATATGATTTCACTCATATGTGGAGTTTAAAAAACACAACAAACAAGCAAAGGGAAAAAATAAAAGAAAGAGACAAAGTACAAAACAGACTCTTAATTTTAGAGGACATACTGATGGTTACCAGAGGAAAGGGGAGGGGGATGGGTTAAATAGGTGATGGGAAAATAAATAAATAGGTGATGGGGATTAAGGAGTGAACTTGTAATGATGAGCACTGGGTGATGTATGAAAGTTTTCAATCACTGTATTGTACACTTGAAACTAATATTATACTCTATGTTAACTAACTGGAATTAAAATAAAAACTTAGGGGCGCCTGGGTGGCGCAGTCGGTTAAGCGTCCGACTTCAGCCAGGTCACGATCTTGCGGTCCGTGAGTTCGAGCCCCGCGTCAGGCTCTGGGCTGATGGCTCAGAGCCTGGAGCCTGTTTCCGATTCTGTGTCTCCCTCTCTCTCTGCCACTCCCCCGTTCATGCTCTGTCTCTCTCTGTCCCAAAAATAAATAAACGTTGAAAAAAAATTAAAATAAATAAAATAAATAAAATAAAATAAAAACTTAAAAAAAATTTAAAAATGGAGCTAGGAGAAATGTTTGCTTTATATTCCTGTTGTTATTCTAATTTTGTTTTTGCAAAACCACTTTTTTAAAGAATGGCTTAAAATTAGAATCAAAGAAGAAAAAATAATCAAAAAAACAAGCTGTGTGTTCCCTGCCCCTGTGACCCTATGCTTGACACATAGTGGGTGTCCTTAGAAATGGACGCTGTTTGCCCAGTGCAGGCATCACACTCAGAGGGCCGGAAAGCCTCAGACATTTCATTCGTTTAACAAGTACTCTTTGAGCCTGATAAAAGTTATAGAAACTGAAACAAAGAATCATAAAGAACAGGTAATTGGGAAAATATGTCAAATATTTTTTCCATGCTCTCAAATTCCCAAAAGTTTACTGAAATGGATCACTTTCTCTATTTCATCATGAAAACAGCAGTGAACCAGCCCAAGAGACATGTGGTAGCTCACTCTGTGTGTTTTGAGTGACATTTCCTGTAGTGGGCAGCCACCTCCTGGAACACAAGCACCACCTCCATTGCCCTAGGTCAGCATTGTTCGACTTTGGGGGACAAACTCCATTAACTCTCTCTCCTGAGTTGGCATTGCCAAACAGAGCTTCTGGTCACCCTGCTTTAAGTCCTAGCAAGCTCACTGCCTCAGTGGTCTCCAAAGACAGCATTGCTTCTTCCAGCAGCTTCCCCATTTGTAACAGTCTTTAGAATCATTTGAAGGAAAGTGCTTTATTAAGCATGCACACAGCAAAAATATTTGAGAGTGAATCATAAACTCAGAATACATATTTGAGAAAATGTTTATTCTTTGGAGCATAGGCATTACATAAACATCTACTAAGTGCCAGGCAGTTTTATAGACACATAGGACTCAGTTGTAAATGAGAAACCCCATGAAGCAGTAGCTTTGTATAACTGATTTTGAGGTCAATGCAGAGATTATGCCAATAGAGCTGAATAAGTAAATGGAAGTGGGCTATTTTACCCATTTCTGGCAGGAGAATGGGGGAATACCCATTCTTGTCCAGGAAGAGACTGGACAGGATGATTTTACTCAAGTCCTCTTACTACCTGAGCTGCTTTTCTAAAGAACTTAAAACTTCTTTCTGCATTTGAGGACATCATATCCTCTATCCTTGTTCCATTGCAACCTGCATTAGCCCAGGCTAGGGCAGCACTGATTCTAGATAAAACAGCTGCCAAGAGTTCCCCTCTTGGGTTTCTGAGAACAGCTAAGAGTAGAGGTAAGATTTTGCAGAGACTTGCAGGTTTCTAAGTCAGTCATCCATCCCCCCACCACCTCCACAGCCCTCTAGATTGAACAAAATCCATGTTTCATTAACACAAAGATTATTCATAGCTCCATAATGCATTATATAAGCCAAGAGAGCATTGGATTAAATCATGGAAAATGTGAGGACAGAGCCCATGGCTACAGCCAAGCAAGCCTTGGGCAATCAGCTGATGGGGAGGTATTTAAGTTTCTTGGTGCCAGCCAAGGTTTCTTCTCTCTGAACTACGATGCCTGAAATTCTCATCTTGCATTTCCTCTGTGTCTGGTGTCTCTATGTCTTCCCTCCTGAGGTATAGGTATCATTAGCAGGGTTGCAAAATGGAAAAATTGTGAGCATAATCTTATATTTTGGAGACAAAGGAAAGAGATTCAGCCTGGGTTCATCCAAGACCTGGGTTCCTTTCCTGGTTCTCTCACCAGCTGACTGTATAACATGGTGCTCTTTGGACTTTCATTTCCTCATCTGTAAGTAAAGGAAAGGGTAGTCATAAAGGTCTGTGAAATTAAATATGTTGAGGACCAGGCAAGCGAGGTAATGGCAAAACTGACCCTCATAGCTGGCTAAATGGAGAGTGTGGCTCCACCTAAATTCTGAATTTACACTTGAATTCTACTTTGCACTGTAAAACACATTTCTGCAGATGAAATTCAGCTGGCAGCCACCATTTTAATCCCTGGACTACAAGCTTTCCACTCCTGACAATGCTTTCAATGGAACCTTGCTCCAAAAAAGCAGTATTTTCTATACTTATTTGATCTTTGTCACCACAGAGGCCCCCCATCCTGTTATGAAGGGGAGAGTAACATGGTGGGAGGAGGGGACATTTACACAGCAGGCTGGATATCCCTAAGTTTATGGTACCTAGTATTTGGGGAAATAAACTCTAAACAGACCCCATTTTATATTACCCAAACAGAAGTTAGAGACCCAAACAGGGAACTCAAGAAGGGAGCTTAGGGTAAAAACCAAGAATGAACCTTGTGGGATCCATCCCTTCCTCTCCAGGTTCTTACTCTGAAAGGTCCCTTTTCTGAATAATACAGGAAAATTTCTTAGGTCAAATTATACCTCCTGTTCTTCCAGCCATGTGTTTCTTCTGAGAACAGCCTGACCCTTTCCATAAGTTCATCCATTACAGGGATAGAAGAGTCTGTATTTGGTCTGGAGTGGATTAGTTAGGCAGGACTGAAGAAGACATTAAGGGCTCTCCAGTCACCTTCTGGGGGCTCCTGAAGAAACAGGAATGGGGATCAACACTCTCCCCACAATCTCCCACCATGGAATTAGAATCACCCTTAACTATCAGGAAGGCCTGCTGAAGCACATGTGTACACACACACACACACACACACACACACACACACACACCGGGCAATACCAGGAAAGAAAGATAAGAGGGAGGGGAATTTTCTCGTTATGCCATAAGTCAGCAGCAGACACTATGAAACAGGTAAAGAGGAGTGGTGCACTGTAATATAAGGAAGACTCCAGGCTTTCTGGAAGAAAACTTGTTAAGGAGCTACAGAGGGGAAACTAATCAATATAAGTGTCATAAGAGTGTAGAGGACAGAGTCCTCACAGTATATCACAAAAGACCTTGGAACTTTCCAGGGCTTTGGCCTGAGTTTGATGGACCAGTTGGTCTAGTCATCAGCCTCTTCAGCCTCTCCTTTCTTAAGTTTAACTGAGCAAAGAACAGAAGTTTGCTACCCCTTTACATATTTTCCTCATTCCTGGGCTCTCAAGTCAAGGGTGATCATCTCCCTGGGGCCAGCCCCACAGGTACACCCAACCCATGTCTCAAACTTCAGGCAAGTCTGCTGCCTTTCACACAGATGATGTTGCCTTGCCTCTACTCAAATACAGAGTACCAGGTTTCTGAACTAATCTAAAGGAAAACAAGCTGGAGGTGGTAGGGTGGGTAGGACTGTAGAAGCTGTACCCTTGGCTCACGTGGGTAAAGTATTTCAGGCAACTTGAATCAGGGCAAAGAAGAACCCTGCCATACCCCCAGGGCACATTTGCCTTTCCCCTTGGAGAAAGAAATTTCCTAGGAGTTGCTGCCTCTCCAGCACACTCCACACATGCAGTTCAGAAGGGCTCCATCCCAAGCTCCAAAGAGGAGCCTGACCTTCTGCATACTGAATCCTCCATAGCCCTTGGACTGGCTCAGGAAAGGGTATATGACCTGACAATCCAGTTAGTGAACCCCAGGTATTGTGCAGTAGGAATCAGGGGCAAGGGATGTTCTTCCTTCTTTATTCTGAAGCTAAGAGCAAAATGATGGTGCTAAGAGTAGAACCTATGTCTTCTGGCTGCCAAAAATCCCTCCACCTCACCCCCAGAAACTGGTGACTGCCTAGAATCCAGAATTTAACATACAGAAGACAAGGACCTAGTCCAGGTGGCCCAGGTTCTTGACTGACTTTGGTAAGTTATCTCTTAGCTTTCAGATCTGGAGAGGGGAGTAGGAATGCTGAGTGTAACACTCATTCATGCACACCACACACATATACAGACAACACATATACATACAACACACATGCATGCACTTACATGCACATCACACACACACACACACACACATATGCATGCAACACATCTGTATGCACTTACATGCACACCACACATGCATTCATACATATATATACATGCAACGCACACATGCACTTACATCCATACCACACACCTACATGCACACACACATGCACACATATACATGCAACACACATGTGCACTCACACGCATGCCATTGCATACACATATGCATGCACGCATATACATACACATATGTATACACATACATACATGCACGTATACACATGCATACATACACATACACGGGCACATGTATACACATGTATACACATATACACATGCACACACCCCTACCATGGCTCCCATACTAGGAAACTGAAATTTCATATTTTACTTACAAGTATAAGCTTTCTTAAAAAAAGAGAAAGAGAGGCACCTGAGTGGCTCAGTTGGTTAAGAATCTGACTTCAGCTCAGGTCATGATCTCACAGTTCATGGGTTTGAGCCCCATGTCGGGCTCTGTGCTGAAAGCTCAGAGCCTGGAACCTGCTTCGGATTCTGTGTCTACCTCTCTCTCTGTCCCTCCCCCTGCTCGTGCTCTGTCTCTGTCTCTGTCTCTCTCTCTCTCAAAAATAATAAAAAATAATTTTTTTAAAAAGAGAAAGAAACACAAATACTTTATCACTAAGAATTTAAAGTAGCACACTGCTGTTTCTAGAGCCAGAAGGAACATTAATCTAGTTGGTGAAGACAGGAAATGAAATGTAAAAGAACAGATTAATAGCACCTTTGAATTAGAGGGTTTGCTTCCTAAAAGGAAAGGGGGAGTTTGAAATCTGAGATGTCTTGGAATAAAGGAGCAGGAAAGCTTTTTTTTTTGTCTTTGGTGACCTCCTTTTAGTTGTTTGTGCTGTGGCTGCTACTCCCTTTTATGTAGGCTCTCACAGTGCTTCTTGGGGTCACAGACCAGCAAGGCAGACTTGGAGTCCTGCCATTGAGACACACAATCTCAATCCTTCGCTGTTCCCTAACACTTAATTTTCTTTCATGTGCAGAAACTAGGGAAGTTGAATTTCTACTTCTGGTGACTGAATGTGGCAACAGAGAGAGTGGAGAGAAAGAAGTGGGGAAGAAGGGCCAAGGAGGGCTCCACTGCTCCAAAATATGTTTCTGGATTTATCCAAAAACATGGATCCTGGACAAATAATGTGATAATTACTGAGATGGTTCGTGTCATGGGTTGTACCCTCCCACCCAAAAACAGGTATATTGAACTCTTAATTCCTAGTACCTCAGAATGTGACTTTATTTGGAAATAAGGCCATTGAAGATGTAATTAGCTAAGATGAGGTCATGCTGGAACAGGGTGGACCCCTAGTCCAATGTGGTCAGTGTCCTTGTGAGAAGAGAGCCATGTGAAGTCAGAGGAACAGGGAGAACACTATGTGATGATGGAGGCAGGGATTGCAGCAAAGCACTAGAAGCTAGGAAGTGGGGAGGAAGGATTGCCCTGCAGGGAGCTGGAGCACTCTTAAAGGCTGGCAGATCCTGGAGAGGACAGGAACTGGAAAGCTGCATTTGGCTTTGAATCAGAATTGGACACCCCAGTGCCAAAGGGCCCCTCACCATGTACCCAGTTTGCAAATGAACTGATCAAGGAAGCCACCTAAGCACCAAAAGGATTGGCGGTCCTGGGGCAGCAAAGCCTCAGCTGAACATACCTACAATGGTGTGAGGGGAGGAACTGAACAAGAAGACCCTAAGGGTTCATCCTTCTCTGAGATTCCCCAATTCTCCTACCAATCTGCCAACTTTCATGCTTTCATGTTGTCACAAAAGCACTGAAATACTGGTATCCTCTGAGGTGAAGGCAGTTTTAAGTTACATCCCCAACCCCCTGGGAGGTCAGAAGTCAATTCCATGTGGTTTATCACTCCATCACTTGATGTCACCATCTGTTCCACAGCCCAGGATGCTCCAGAGGCAACTTGGCAATAGGAGCCAAGATTCCAGCACCAGTTTATACACTCACACTCTGAGAACAAACACAAACACTGACACTCATGCTCTCCACCACACATGGACATTCATCCACATGCTCACACCTAGACACATTCATAAAGTGCCACATTCATACACATGGAAACAGGCCCATGCACACACACTCACAAGCCATACATCAAGTGCTAACAGAGAAACAGCAGACTTAGGCGATCTCAACAGAAATGGGAGAGAAAGGAATAGAGAAAGAACTGTGCCTCCTCCACCAGATATTTTTTTTCCTAAGGTCATACTACCCTCTTGTGATTTTCAATAGTTACTAAAGTGTGCTGCCTTTTCAGAGCCAGTGGCATTAAATACAGAGGATTTTACCCTGATATACAGATCAAAACTATCAATGAATGACTTCTTTTTAATAAAAGCATGTTTAAAAAAACTAAAATAGGTAAAATATAAAACACACATGGAAGAATGAGGTTAATAATACTGGGATGGACCCCTGGTAGAATCAATATTGTATTTCTTGGGGGGGAGAAGAGGAAAGAGAACAGAAAGCAAATACTAACATCTGTGAAATCAGTATGCTCGGTACACAGGAATCTCTTACTTATTTTTATTCTATATATCTTTGTAGTATTTTGTCCATTCTAATACCCTATGTCTTTTGGTTGGAACATTTAGTCCATTTACATTCAGTATTATTATGGAAAAATATGGGTTTAGAGTCACTGTGATGTCTGTAGGTTTCATGCTTGTAGTGACATCTCCGGTACTTTGTGGTCCTTGCAACATTTCATTCACAGAATACCCCCATAGGATCTCTTGTAGGGCTGGTTTAGTGGTGATGAATTCCTTCAATTTTTGTTTGTTTGGGAAGACCTTTATCTCTCCTTCTATTCTGAATGACAGACTTGCTGGATAAAGGATTCTCGGCTGTATATTTTTCTTGTTCATCACATTGAAGATTTCCTGCCATTCCTTTCTGGCCTGCCAAGTTTCAGTAGATAGATCTGCCACTAGTCTCATGGGTCTCCCTTTGTAGGTTAAAGCCTGTTTGTCCCTAGCTGCTTTCAGAATTTTCTCTTTATCCTTGTATCTTGCCAGTTTCACTATATTTCATGCAGAAGATCCATTCAAGTTATGTCTGAAGGGAGTTCTCTGTGCCTTTTGGATTTCAATGCCTTTTTCCTTCCCCAGATCAGGGAAGTTCTCAGCTATGGTTTGTTCAAGTACACCTTCAGCCCCTTTCTCTCTCTCTTCCTCTTCTGGAATTCTTATGATACAGATATTGTTCTGTTTGATTGCATCACTTAGTTCTCTAATTCTCTCCTCATACTCCTGGATTTTTTTTATCTCTTTTTTATCAGCTTCTTCTTTTTCCATAATTTTATCTTCTAATTCACCTATTCTCTCCTCTGCCGTTACAATTTTTTTTTTCAACGTTTATTTATTTTTGGGACAGAGAGAGACAGAGCATGAACGGGGGAGGGGCAGAGAGAGAGGGAGACACAGAATCGGAAACAGGCTCCAGGCTCTGAGCCATCATCAGCCCAGAGCCCAACGCGGGGCTCGAACTCCCGTACCGTGAGATTGTGACCTGGCTGAAGTCGGACGCTTAACCGACTGCGCCACCCAGGCGCCCCTCTCCTCTGCCTTTTCAATCTGAGCTGTGGTCACCTCCATTTTATTTTGCACCTCTTTTATAACATTTTTTAGTTCTTCATGACTATTTCTTAGTCCCAGATCTCTCTAGCAATAGATTCTCTGCTGTCCTCTATACTTTTTTCAAGCCCAGCAATTAATTTTATGACTATTATTCTAAATTCTTGTTCCATTATATTGCTTAAATCGTTTTTGATCAATTCATTAGCTATTGCTACTTGGTGGAGTTTCTTTTGAGGAGAATTCTTCCATTTCATCATTTTGGCAGTCCCTGTGGTAGCTCCAAACTGCAGGGCACTTCCCCTGTGCTGTTGGGAGAAACTTGTGTTGGTGGGCAAGGCCGCAGTCAGACCCCATGTCTCCCCAGCCCACTGCTGGGGCCACAGTCAAACTGGTGTGTACCTTATCTTCCCCTCTCGTAGGGGCAGGACTCACTGTGGAGTGGTGTGGCCCCTGTCTGGGCTACTTGCACACTGCCAGGCTTGTGGTGCTGCTTCAATGAGATCTGGCATATTAGCTGGGGTGGATCCACAAGATGCACAGGGGCGGGAGGGGCAGACTTAGCTCACTTTGCCGGCGGTGTGATCCCCTGCAGGAGGGACCCTGAAGCACTAGGAGGGAGGCAGACCCTTTGGAGGGATCCACAGAAGCACAGCATTGGGTGTTTGTGCAGTGCAAGCAAGTTCGGTGACGGGAAATGGTTCCCTTTGGGATTTTGGCTGGGGATGGGAGAGGGATACGGTGCTTGCCAGCACCTTTGTTCCCTGCCAAGCTGAGTTCTGTCTTCCAGGGCTCAACACCTCTCCCTCCCGGTGCCCTCTCGCCCTCCCTGCTCTCCGAGAGCAGAGCTGTTGATTTTTAACATTTCAGATGTTAAGTCCCGCTGGCTGTCAGAACTCAGGCAGTCCAGCCCCTCCACTTTTGCAAGCCAGACTCCGGGGCTCTGTCTTGCTGGGCAGGCTGCCCTTCCACCACCCCAGCTCCCTTCCGACAGTCTGTTTAGCATGCACTGCCTCTCCGCCCTTCCTACCCTCTTCTGTGGGTCTCTTGTCTATACTTGACTCTAGAGAGTCCATTCTGCTAGTCTTCTGGTGGTTTTCTGGGTTATTTAGGCAGATGTGGGTGGCATCTAAGCAATCAGCAGGACGTGGTGAGCCCAGCGTCCTCCTACGCCGCCATCTTCCTAGTTCTCTATATTAAAAAGAAAATTAGGGGCACCTGGATGGCTTCGTAGGTTAAGCACCAGACTCGATTTCAGCTAGGTCATGATCTCACCATCATGAGATTGAGCCCCAACTCAGGCTCAGCTCAGAGCATGGAGTCTGCTTGGGAATATCTCTCTCCCTCTCTCTTCCCCTCCCCCACTCATTCCCTCTCTTTCTTCTCTCTGTGTCTCAAAATAAAGAAATAAACTTCAAAAAAAAAGAAGATTAAAGAGAAAAGTTACAGTGTTGAAGAGGAGGAGAACTCTGTGGCTAATCCTACTAAAGATAAAAAAATTACTTTGAAAATGAATAGCTTATATTTTCCCCCTTCAGTGATAGACTGTGGTATTTTTCCCAATCTCTTATCTTTTCCTGTATCCAAGGAATACAATGACTTTACAGTTCCTCCCACTAGCAAAGTGTACTTCTTTCCTTTTGACTTTGGGCCTAGCCATTGATATGTCAGTGGAACATTAGCAGATGTGACATAAACTAGAGCTTGAAATGTATTACATAGTTGGGCTTGTGCTCTTATGTTTCTGTTATCACAATGAGAACATTCCCCAGCTAGCTTGCTGTTTCAAGGAAGATGAATGACCTACAGAACAGGGCTGGATTGATCAGCTAATTCCTAGTCAGCCTGAAGAGAAGTGACCATAAATGATTGTTGTTTTAAGTCATTGAGTTTGGGGTGGTTATCACACAGCAATAGCTAGCTGATATATCTTCTTTTCTTCCTTCCACATTATTTCCACCTATTCCACCCCCTTCTTCTTGACTCCTGTCTCTCATTCCCACATCCAGCACATCTGCTGCTAATTTGATCCACTTAGTGACCAACCTGCACCATGCCACTTTTCTGCTCAAAATTCTTTAGAAACTTCCTAGGGTTTTGCATGGCCTGGATCCAACCAATCAGTCCAACTTCCAGTGATCTCTTGCAAACATATCATTCCAATCAAACCATTGTCCTTTCTGTGATCCAAATGTGCCACTCACAGTCCCATGTCACACCTTTGATCATAGCAGAACCTGTGCTAGAATGCCATCTCAATTCTAGATGATTCCAGACATCCTCCAAGACACTACTCAAGTCCTGTCCCTTCTTCAGAAGCTTCTATCTAAAGTGTGCAGCTCTTATTTTTTCTTACCCAGCACCATTTTTTCTCCTTCTTGTTCAGCAACTGATTTTCCTGGGGGCCCATCTCTCCTTCATCCTCAGTCCTTGCAGTCTGGGTGGGACTCAGTCCACCTTCTCAGCTCCCAGGCTATGACCAAAATTTGGCCAATCTAGGAGGGAATTCTACCTCCCTGGCCAGTGGTTGGTTCAACTATGGGTGAATTACTGGATCAGAGCCAGTGAGAGCCTGGGACTTCTGCTGGAACTGTTGGGAAATAAATCCTTTTTTGTCTGGAGAACATAGTCTGGCCTTATTTGCTACCCCTTGGAGGAAGTTTGCCTGAGAATGAAGCCAAAACAAAGTAAAGTAAAGCCAAGATGGGAAAAGGAAGATCATTGATGACATCTTGGAGCCCCATATCTAGCTCTGCCTGAAGCAGATGCTCTCTCTGGACTTTCCAGTTTATGAACCAATGATTACCTTTTCATCACTGGATCTCTGTAACTTACAGCTAGTGCAGGTCTGACACATCCTGGAAGCCTATGTGTATGCAGCTCTCTACCCTCTGAACTCTTGAAAACCTGAGGATCAAAATTACCAAGAGGCTAGATAAACAGCCTGGGGGAAAAAAATGTTTCAGAGATAACTGTTAAAACCACATTCCAAGGATTGTATTTATTGTTTCCCCCACCAGGGAGCTGCAGGGAGCTGCAGGGAGTCTGTTTCCTTGTTTTATCTCTTTGTACCATTCCCATGTCACCAATGCCGAGCAGAGAATCTCACACATAACATATGCTCAAAACATTATTTGCTGATTGGCTGGGTTTCCTAGAACTGGTTTGTTTTGTTTTTGTAAATGAGGCAGACTCATGCAGTTTTTCAAAATATTTAGACTCATGATACTATAGAAATCTCCCAGCAGATATGCACTGCTAGCTGTCTCCCTTGGTGCCCCTTCACATTCACACACACACACACACACACACACACACACACACACACACTGGCTTATTTTCTAAGGATCTCCTTGGCCTCTTTATCAACAGCAACTGAGAGTTCATACAGGTGATCCCACCCACAGACAAGAATGAATCAAATTAACTAGCTGATAATTCTAATTCCCCCTACTACTTTCCAAGACATTCCTTAAATGTTTTAGTTGTTTTCTTCCAACACAGCTGTTGTTGGTGTCACCATGGTTCCATTTTGGATTATGGAATTTTTTCAGGTGTAGCTCTGTTTTTGACTGCATCCCATAAGAGACAATCTTATTGCCCCTTTTCATATGATGACACAGTGCCAGTCTGGCTTTTTTCAGTCAGGGCTGCTATGACTTCAGTTTGGACTTATAAGTGGCTCCTGAGAGGTGAATAAGTACCAGAGGCCTCTGCACCAGTCCTTGCAGCCCACTGCCCCCAAAACCCAGGCAGCTCAAGACAACTGAGCTGAGGAAAAGTCTCATGAAGATATTAGAGGCCCCCTCAGGTATATACGCAGTCTGTCCTTGTCTTCCAGCTCAAGGCCCAGGAGAAACTAATACCCTGCCCCCTCCCTGCCTCCCAGAAACAGCAAAGGAACCCAAAGCTCACTGTCCTTGGAACTGCCAGTTCTGTCTTTGAATTGAGCAAGATGAAAATGGGTCTTCTTTCAGAATATAAGAATCTCATTGGCACCTTATCTTTCTCATCTCACTGGCTTTTGTTCCAAGGGCTATAGCAGTTCTGCTCCAAGCTCTTTAGACCTATGACTCAGCACCTTAAAGCTGAGCCATGTGAAGACCAGCCCAAGGGTGGCTCCCAAGGTAAGAAACACACCTGAGTACCCCAAACTACATGGTTGGCCAAGCTCAGGAAGGAGTCCTCCCAGGGAAAGACACGTGGCCAGTATAATCTGCAAGAATGTTCTTAAAAACAAGAAAGAAGGAGAGAAACAAAAGGGAGAGGGGAATACAGAGAAAAGACAAAAAAGAAACTTGAATTGTCAGTAAGTAATCCTTGAATCATTCAAGTTTATAAACAAATCATATATTCTTGTCACTGTGTCTGAAAAATACTTTTTACATAAAAAAGAAAAGGGCCCTTGAGCACGTATTTCCACCATAGGTTTCAGCCACAGTGCAAGATATATTTAAGAGATAGGCAGCCATGGGAAGAATTGGAGTTCTCTCAATTTTGCAGTAGGAATGATTAATGGAATTAGAAGTCATCTATCTTGCTTCTCTTTATTTCCAACCTTTTTATTCAACACAAACAAAAGCAATTTATTTTAAAATCATTTAACTATCTTCAAGCAAAGAGGAGTTTTTTCTTTCCAAAATTACTGGGCCTCCCTTATGAGAAAGAGACCCAGCCCTAGAGATTCCTGCTCTTGAGGCCCCTACTAGTTAAAATATCTTATCCACAGGACAGAGGGTAAGGGCAACCAAGTCATTTGACAGCAAACAAAACCCCACAGAGTTCTGAATGGAAATAAACAGTGTACCTGTGGGAATATTAGCTAGGAAGATATGAGGAAGCCCCTGAGGAGGGAGTGATATGGGGCACAGGTGGTGTTGGGGACAAAGGCTTGTCCATTGGGAGCTATCTGGTCTGAGACTTGACGTCTTCACAAAGTGAAAGGAACAGATGATACTTCCAAGGACCTTTCTCATTTACAACCACATTTTGTATGCAAAACAACCTGCATGGCCAATGACAGGAAAATGGTTAACTAAACATGGACACTTAGACTCAAAGGAATAGTGGATGATACCTAAAGAACAAAATAGATGTGATGAAGTTATGCTGTGACCCAAGTAAAATTTAATTCTCTTGACTCCTGCAGTGCTCTCTCTACTACATGGATTGCTGCCTTAGCAAAAAATATAGGTCACTGGATGATGAAGGGCAGATGTCCTCAGTATCACAGTCTCAGAGCACAGGATCCTGCTCTGTCTCTTCCTCCTGGCCTTTAGATATTGTTATAGGACCTGGAGAGCTTCTAGGCATCCTGTATATACAGGCCATTTCCCAAATTTAATGATTTTTGTCCTGCATACTGTACTGACTTTGTCAAGATGCCCTGTATGTCTGCAGTCAGTTTTCCTTTTTCAATAAATTACAAAAAGTCAGCAACAAGAGCTGTTTCTCAAATTTAACCAAACATCCTATATTTTTATTTTCTAAGTCTGGCAGTTATTGCACCCTTGGTACTGTGTCATCTCATTTAATCTGCACAACCACCCCATGAGAGAACTTCACCTATTGTCATTTTACCAAGGGAAAACTGGGCAGAGAGTGAAGAACTTGCCCAAGACCATGCAGCACTGGGTACTGAAGTCAGGCTTCACAACCACACAGCCCAAACAAGGAGGTCACGTTACCTCCCATGGGTGGGTACTTAAGCCAAGGGAAATGAATAAATGAGTGCTAATTTTGACCCTGGATAAGAAAAGCAAGAACCATCTCTCTTGGCTTTGACTTAAATCCTTCTGCAGGCCCTGGAGCATTTGGAGTACTCTTAGGGTGCTGATGAAAGTGAACTAGCCAGGTAATATAGTGGGAATGGGGGTCAGATATGAAGCAGATAAGGACAGACAGAAAAAGTGGTAAGAAGGGCAAAAACTATGGATTTTAGAGCCATAGATGACCATTGGGAGCAAGAGGAAAAAACTTCCCTGGCAGAGCTGACTTCTCCACTAGGCACATCAGGCACAATGTCTAGGGACCATGGGATTTTTTGAGGCCTAAGGAATATTTTAATTTTCTTTTAAAATCAGAAGGAAAAAAAGAATGTAATAATAAGAAATAAATAATAATGAATGTAGCCTGGATTACATTCTTCTTTATCTGAAGTCAGTCAGAAAGTATAATTCATAATATTTTTTTATGCAGGAAAGGACCCATGGAGACAACAGTGTCTCAGACTCATAGAAGTCATAATGTAGCCCTGCCTCAGGTGGGGAGCATACACAAGCTCTCACACACGCTGTTGCTTGGAGTAGACTGCCTCACCTGGTGTCTGGAGGACTTGGTAATTGCTGACCTTTTGTACTCAATAAGGAGCATTCTAGTGCTAATTTGTGCTCCCAATTCTGTACACAGTTCCTCTGTAAGCAGAAAGTAGCTGAGAATCAAAACAGGCTTTTCAAGTTTACCCTCCATGGTGTGCTGCTGCAGTGAGAAGTGGCCAAAGCTAGAGGAAGGAGGGGAGAGATAGGAGAGGAGGAGGAGGAGGAAGAGGAGGGAAGCCCATGCACATGCAAAGGTGCAAAGATTGTGCTGGGATGCAAGAATTCTGCAGGTTGGATGCCTTGTCTCAGTCAGCAGGGAGATGTTGAGCTGTAGCAACTAGCTTTGCTGTGGCCCCCACTGCTTCCTCAAACACCGGGGTTAATAATGGGCTGGAGTGAAAGGAAAGTATGCTCAGGAAGAATAAACACACACCCAGAGACACAAACATACACATACGCACAACATGAACATCCATACAGAGACACACATGTACACACCTATACATTTATACCACAAACACATAGGCACACCCATGTATACACCATTGCACACATACATATACCCACAGACTGACACATACACACATTCTCACATAAATACACATAGAGAAAAAGATTGAAAATAATTATATATAGAAATAGGTGCGGGGCGCCTGGGTGGCGCAGTTGGTTAAGCGTCCGACTTCAGTCAGGTCACGATCTCGCGGTCCGTGAGTTCGAGCCCCGCATGGGGCTCTGGGCTGATGGCTCAGAGCCTGGAGCCTGTTTCCGATTCTGTGTCTCCCTCTCTGCCCCTCCCCCATTCATGCTCTGTCTCTCTCTGTCCCAAAAATAAATAAACGTTGAAAAAAAAAATTTAATAAAAAAAAAAAAGAAATAGGTGAAAACTTAAGTCTTCTACTAGAATAGCTAATTTCAGTCTAAAGGCTAATTAATAATGGAATGTCAAAGCACAAAGGTATCATAGAGCTTAGTCTGGCTTCCTCATTTTACAGGTAAGTAAATGAAACTGGGAAAGGATAAAGGGTTATCCCAAGGTCACCCATTGTCAGCGGAAGGTAGTCTTTAATGGTGAAACTGCCAGCACTGGTCATGAGACAGAAGAGGTTTTCTCAAAGACAATGAATAACACACGCAATGAAGAGCCTGCACAAGATCATTCAAAGCATGTGAGGGTCCCTCTCTCATCCACTCTCAGACCCCAGTTCACTGTTACTTGTGAAGTATACACCCAAGCTGCAAGGAAAGAATCTTCCCAAGAATGCAAGGGAACATTACAAAGGAGACAAGTAGCTCTCACCCAAGACTCTGAATAAAAGATTACAATTCTATTTCAAATTCATAGACTCCTGGAGGGGAGGCAATTGCAGCATTCAGAAGAGACTTGCACCACATGCCCATGATCTCCTTATCTGCTTACTTGTAGGTATACAGGATGCCCTCTTCCTGCAATAATTTGAGGGACACAAGAAGATCCTCATGTTTCCTAAGGGTACCTGACCTTGACCATCACAGTTATTCCTTTCCTTTCCTTCTTGGATTCCTTTCCTTCTTCTATCTATCTATAGATTCTTCTTTAAACTGTAAACCTTTCTAACCCCCTGCAGTGTTGGGCAGTGCCTTTCAGAGGGAGAACAGATAAATACAGGGGATCATGGTGGGAAAGGGGCCTAACCTCCAACCCTGCCATCTTAGGAATGATTGAAGAAGTTTGGCATGCTTACCCTGTGAAGAAGAAGCCTCACAGTGAATAGAACCTAAAGCAGCATTTCTCAACTAAAAAAAAAAAAAAAAAAAATTCCCTTAAGCAGGGAGGGGCCGTATACCTCACCCAGAGAAGATTGAGAAGAACTCTCAATCTAAAGGAACAACTTCTGATTAATGGATCAGACTTCTTTTGGCAGTTATAAGAGGCATGTTTCAGGTCAGAGTTAAGTGAGAATTTGTTAACATCTCATGGATAGAGTCAACCAGAAGAGAAATATACTGAATCAACCTACATTCTGGAATTAAAATATGAAATTATTCATTAGAGTGTTGGTGAAGATTTCATTAGGGGGTGATGTGGGCTTGGGAATGGTCCATTTCTAGATACTAGAAATGGAGCCTTCTTCAAGGTTTCCAAAAATGTTTGGGAGTCCATTCATTCTGCACAGTGAGGTGTGCAGAGGAGGCATCTATAAGAAGTCTACATTCTTGCCATCTCAAGAACACAGCTAAAGTTCAACCAAGGGGAGCAAAGGATCAACAACCAAGTATAACTGCCACTCTCCTGGTTCCTCCATGCTAATGCTAATGACATGATAAGGAAGAATGTCAGATACAAATAAAGTCCACTGTAATAATGGCAGAGTAACACAGAGTCCTAAGAACCCCAACCTCAAACAGGGATTTGGTTGGGGTCAGGGGATCGGAGGGAACAAAGATAAAGATCACCTGGGAAGGGTTTGGGACTGAGAGGAATACAAGAGTCCCTTTGCTCAAGTGCAAATGTTTGTGAATTTATGTTTCCTCATCTGTCTCCACTGAAGATGGAATCAGCATAGGGCAATTGACAAAATCAAGTTCTGTGCAGAATAGACCATCATAAAAAGCTAATGGTCTTTTTTATATAATCATTTTGTGGACATGTTGACCAGAGAAAATAGCAATTATAACACAATGAGCACTTATTATGCAGCAAGCAGTATTCTAAACATGTTCCATCAACCTATAAGGTGAAAATGTCATGATTCTATCCTACAAGTGAGGTTGTCCTAGGGCTCCCTGCAAATAAGCAGTGGAGTCAAGCAAGCAAACCCAAGAGTCTAATCCAGAGCCTGGGTGATCTTCCACTCTACCATTTAATTGAGCACTCATGTAGGACCTCCATGGTGTTCAACACTTTATAAGGCTAAGCATCTTGACAGTGTTTGTCTGAGCCAGAGTTGATATTGATAGGCTAGAAAGAATAGGCCTTTTGGAGCCCACTGTGAACTCTGGGATGACCAACCAACAACCTTCTCAGGATGCTCCCAGGCATGATCCCCAATTCACTAGGATCCAGCAGCCCTGTAGAGGTGACTTAAACCAAGTCATGACTGTTTTTCATAAATATACAGACATCACTGACAGACTAGGGCAGGCAAGTTTCAGGGTAAACAGTGGAGTTCCTCAGAGAAGAAGGCAGCTATCCACATGGCAGGACAGAGCAGTGAGGCTGGTAAAGGTAAAGGCTATGGCAAGCCATTCTCTAACTCTATCCTCATTGCCTGCCCTAGAGGCTTCAGAATAGAGAGGGCCATTGTACAAATATCAGTCACTAGGTCTCCACAGCAGAGCTAAGGGAACAGTCTCCACAAGGACAGACAGAAGAATCAAGAAGGCTGAAGGAGGCCATCAGAAAAGTAGGCAGTAGCATGTGGGAGGGATGAGAGTGGTTTTGGAGGGGCTGGCAGTCACCAGACAGCCATCCACCCTGGGCAGCAGAGTCATGAGGACAAAAGTGAGTCTGTGAGAGGGAACTTTAGACAGCCATGGTTAGATGTATGGACACTGCCCCCTCCCAGGATTCCTGTTGGACATTGTTGGGGCAGAGGTTTAAGCTGCCAGCTGGTGAGGAAAGGGGTGGCTGAGAGCTAGGCTTTTGTAGTAAATTGTTTATATTTGCTTTCATCATCTGTGAAGACTGACACCACCAGTTACACTTCTTTGGGTTCCTTTCATTTCCCCAAATCCTGTAAGCAGATGCAATTTATATTCTCAAATTACAAATAAGGAAACTGAGGCACACAAAAGGTAAGTAAGTGTCTTGATATCACATAGCTACAAAATTGGAGGACTAGGAATGAAACCGAACACCACCTGGTCTCACTGTAAACATCATGTTCTTCTTGAGATGTTGAGCTAGATGATCTCTCAGGGACCCTCCACCTATTCTAGAAAGTCATTAACATTACATATTCTAGAGTACATATTCTAGAAAGTCATTAACATTAACATAACAGTCATACACATTAACTATATTAATAGTATAATGATAATAATAACAATAATAGAAAATATTTATATGAGCTTCAGAACAGCCTAAGTATATGAAGTACTTACTATTACTACTCCTGTTTTATAGATGAAAATGAATACAGTAAACGTTATTAATATTCACTAATATCCAACCTTCCTCTACTTCCTGGTCTCTGAAGGACTGTGATTCCCAAGCCCCTTGAATTTAGTCACTACCACGTGGCTGGTTGTAAGCAGAAGAGATTTGTGTCACATCCAGGCCAAAGCATTTAACCACAGGTTTTTGGTCTGCCAGCCCCACTCTCTCTTCCTTGATAAACTATGGTAAAGCCTGGAGCCTCATGCAGAAATGTCAGTAACTTCTGTCAATATGGAGCCCTGACTGATGAGTTTATAGAACAGTCCCACATCCCTGCCTCAGACCTACCCTGGACTTACAGTGAAAAATAAACCTTTGTTGTTTTAAATGCAGATTTGGAGTTGTTCATTGTCTAGTTTATCCTTGACTGATACAGTGAGAGCCAGAAGGTTAAACAACTTGCTCAAACCCACCCAGCTATTAAGAAGAGGTGGAGGTGGGATTTGAACTCTCAGAATAAACAGTTTCATTGGGTTCTTGCCTCCTGATTCAGCAATACAAGTCTGATGGGGCAGCAAATGTGAAAGAAAAGGGGAAGTATTCCCAAAGGAGAGCATCATGTGAGTATAGCAGCTCCAGATCAGGTGGGGACTAAGAGTGATAGTGAGAAACTGGACTGTGTGTGCTGTGTACCAGAAACAGGGTTTACTGAAGTCGCTGTCAGCTTCCCAGACTACTTCAATAGGAGAGTGATGCAAACACAGCTCACCTAGAACATGAGTCAGGTAGGAGTGACCTTTAGTAATGCAAAAAGAACCACTTGCCAAAGCTGAAACACCAGCTCCCAGACATCTCTGCTGCAGCATGGACCAACAGTGAGCCTGGTACAAACTGTCCTTCCAAGACAGGACACAGGTGGCTACTTCCAAAGATAACTCATACCACAGGGTTTGCTTGGAGAGCTGGGAAAAGAATAGAGACAAAAGAAAGTAGCTTTTCCCAAGAGACCAAGATGGCAAATGTCTTACTGCCTACAGCCTTTTGTCCTCATTAGCCACATGCTTTCTAAGGGCACTGGCTCTCAGCCCACATTGAAGGCTAAACCTGGGCTATTGGGCATAGGTAGGCTCTGGGAGGAGAGAGGGGAAATGACAAGGTGGACACCAGAAGTAGATAAACTCCATGTTGGGTTCTTCATTTTCATAAGGAGTCATCTCTGGCACATCCTTCTAGTGGGAGAACATGAGTCCTGACATCATTGTTCATGTATTCATCATCACCATCTCATGTCTATAACACCTTTGTCATTTACACAGCTGTTCAAAACATTCTCTTATTGACACCTTCCAGTAACCAGTGACATTGGCCAGCTGGAACATGGTCTCTCCCAACGTTATAGATGAGAAATAAGCTCAGAGATGCAGGGCTGGCCCACAGCCAGTTAACAATAATAAACACTAGCCATGTCTAGTGTTTAGTGCCAATGCTCTGACACCACTCCCCATTCTTCCGCCCAGCAGTCACTATTTGCTTGACCCTCAGAAGCAGCTGGACATAGGGAACATGCAAAGAAAATCTTAGGCTGGGCTTAGACCAGTAATGACTGCCAGTGGCTCCTGTCATTCTTAAATTCAAGAAACTCAGCTCTTTTATTCCTGAGTCAGAGATGAGGCTTAAAGCTCAAAATCCTGTGGGGAGGGGAGCAGGGGGACTTCAAGGTCACTGCATGGGGAGGTCCCTCCACACTGACTTGGAGCATTTCACCTTGCTTCAATCTCCATGCCTTCTCTGCAGGTCTGCTGCCTTGGGCTCAGGTGTCATTGAATCTACCTGATATAGGTAAAAAAAAAAAAATACAAGGGAGAACTGGCAGGAAGTTTCTGCAAACACACAAATGGCCAGCCTGAGGGCCTCTGTTAACAAAGCCTGAGGCAGAAAACAATCCTATTCTGTGATCCTTTATAAGGCATAATCAGGGCCTTCAGAGAGCCCTGTAAAAACAAGAAGGTGGCAGGTGCCCAAGTTCCTCAAACCCAGCTGCTCCCCATCATCACTACTTCAGTGAGTCCTTTGTCATGCTTTTGATGGCCAGCAAGACTCCAAAGCTGAAGGTTTTCAAAAGATACCTCTGTGGCCTGAAATGAGTAGCTCATTTGTAAACATGGGAGCTGATAACCAGAGGCAACACTCACGGTTCAGATAAATGGAGGCAAAGGGCTCTTCTGAGCAGGAAAGTGCTTCCAAACATTGCCTGTCCCCTCTGTTCTCAAGTCTTGTCACCTCCAAAGCAACTTCCTGAATTTTTCAGCCAGAGGGAACCCCTCCTGAGTTTACCTCCTGGAAGTGCTTATTGGTATGCTGGATGTTCCATTTCTTCCAAGCTTGGCTTTATGCAATTGTGGGTGTTCCCTGTTTCACATAGTGGTGGGTCAGGAATTACAGCCTGGGTACCTAGCATGCACAAAATAAATACCCAGTTATTTGAAATAATTATTTGGTAAATTAACCCAGTGGGTTATTTACCATGCCAACCTGTTTTCTGGAATTCCATTTCTAAGCTGTCCTTAAGGCACAGCTACATGTGACTAGAAAGCAAGGATTCCAAACTTATTAGCTCCCTGCAATTGGGGTCATCAGTGACTGATCTTACCTAGCTATTTGCAATCCTAGGCTAGCTTCAGCCTTGACTTCCCCACAGATATATGCTCTCCCTAAATTTTCTTTGAAAAACATGGTTCATCTTGGTCCATATTTTGTTTTTTTTTTGTTTTTTACAGATACATACCAGAAATCTCTTCTTTTGTTCCCTAATACTACCATAAAAACAAACAAACAAAATCATACAAGATAATAACAAATGGCACTTAAAATTCAGTTTCAGTACTCAAGGGGCAAAGGGGAGTGGTAGGGAGTGTGTTGCCATCTGGTGATGTCAAACCATCAAACATTTTCAGAAGCTAGAAATCTAGATTTTTATGCAAAATCTCCCTATCCTTAAATGTTAGACCATAATTATTTTTTTAAATGAGTGTGTGAGCTGTGTGCATTCAAAAAAACCTCCATCTGAACACCAGATCTGGACACCTGTGAGTGCTGGTGTGCAGCTCTTGCATCAAATCAGTGGGCCCTCAGCACCATCCACCAGCCTCTATAATGTGGACTCTTTGTACAGAAAGTCCTAGCTTGGCCCCTTGGTGCCAACTGTGACATCAAAGGGTGAAGGATTGCATCCAACAGGCACTGAGTTTCCAGCTACAAACACCAACAGTTTGTCAAAATCTGCTTGGTCTTCTCCATCCCTCCATCAGTCTCCCTAATGACAAAAATAATTAACACATTCATATAAAAGCACAGAATGAAAGAGAGCTTTAATTTATCCATCTATTTCAGGGTCATCCTGTTATCAATATATGACAAGTTAATGGGTCTTAATTAAAAAAGCAGCAGTAAAGCAATTTAGGAAACTGAGGGATTATTATGAGTCCTAGCTGTGACAGCGTGCTTTGTGCACCATGGAAGGTAACAGATTCGCTTTCCATGGTATCTCAGATCTATCATCCTGAAACTACCTACTCTTGGTGGTAGAGGGACTTGTTCTTGTCTTTGTAAAAAGTTCCTGGGTTTGGTGGCCGCTCCCTGAATGGCAGCACTATGGGAATAGGCAAGGGTATGAGAACTAGGCAGGGTTAAGGGAGTATTAGAAGGGCTGAGATTGTGGGCCAAGGGTCACGATCCTAGAAGCATTAATTAGCCAAAAGTCAAGACAAAACTATACATCAGGGCCATTCTCCACCTATCTCTCTCTGCCCTTCTCCAAAACCAATAAATTTCTGAGCACTGTGAATTCTATTTCAAAAACATTTCTCAAATCCAGGTCCTCTTTGTCATTACTTTCTGGCACTCAACATTTCTTCCCTAGAATGGTACAAAAGCCACCGTGTAACTAGTCTCTCTGCTTCATCTTGTTTATTTGGACTATGTCCCTCCTTCCTAAAACACTCTTCAATTGCTCCAAATTCCAAAGCAGAAAGTAAAAATTGACCCATCCAGCAAACATGTTTATTTTGGCTCACTGAGTGTTGATCACAACGCTGAATTCATTTTATGTGTAATCGGGAGGTTTTACATTAAAATATGAATTTCTTGAAAGACTGGGTCCATATTCCCAGGTGGCAACATTGAGATGGAGTTATTCCATTTGGCAGCATGTATTACTCACCACGTGATCACAGTCTCCACCACCCCCTGTTACCACTTGCAACTGCTGCATTTAATTATTCTACCTGCCTGGTCCTACTGGCATTGGAATTTGCAAGCCACAGCAAGTAGGAGGTCTGAGGTTGGAAAAACAGAAGACAGGAATCCAGGACACAGAGTATTCTAACAAAATGTTCAGATGTTTGTTGCTAGGAAGGAAAATAATCTTGAGACATGAGTGGTTCAGAGCTCACCAGTGAGCACAGATGAGTGGTTGTATCCAGAGAGAAGGGCAAAGGTCGTGAGAAAAGAACACAGGATCACAGATTTCAGTACTTTGCATTTTGTCCAAGATAAGAAATAGGCCTTTTGTAGCAATGTGGATGGAACTGGACAGTGTTATGGTAAGTGAAATAAGTCATACAGAGAAAGACTTATACCATATGTTTTCACTCTTATGTGGATCCTGAGAAACTTAACAAAAGACCATGGGGGGAGGGGAAGGGGAAAAAAAAGTTAGAGAGGGAGGGAGCCAAACCATAAAAGACTCTTAAAAACTTAGAATAAACTGAGGGTTGATGGGGAGTGGGAGGGAGGGGAGGGTGGGTGATGGGCATTGAGGAGGGCACCTGTTGGGAGGAGCACTGGGTATTGTATGGAAACCAATTTGACAATAAATTTCATATTAAAAAAAAAAGAAATCGAGCCTTCCGACAATAGAAAGAAGCACAGCAAGTCCCTCAGAACTAGGACGTCTTTAAACTTGACCTAAATGGCATCAGCTCAGGGTGGCCCCTTGGAAATCCATGAAAGCCAGAAAAGAGGGACAAGGAGGAAGATAGCATCTTTCACTTTTCCTGCTGTGCTTTGAGTATTGCAATGTCTGCATATGAAATCCTTTGAGATGTCTGAGTAAGAGAGTAAATTCACAAACCAAGTTTCTACCTTGTTGTTAAATACTTTTAGCCTCTTATTTTGACATTCAGGGACATGGGTAACATAAATTCTGGACCCAGGAACTGTTTGGTCCCCAGCCAATGGGAAACCACAGTGGGATCTCCCAGGCCAAACACACATTCAGTCTCCTATCCAGGAGCCCTTGTAATGCTGTTCTCCCCTCTTCTGCCTTGTCTGGCCCCTAGCTGTCTGCCTAGGGGCCAGTGGCCCATCTGGCCTGTATAGCTCTTTTCAGCTTCATGTAAAATAGAAGGAGAGTAAAACTGGGGCTCAAATTAAATGGAGGCAATAAGTGCCTTGAGGTGTTTCTCACTTTCATTTGCCTCCTAGGACTCGGGTCTGCCAAGTCTCAGAAGCAAGAGCCTGGGAGTTATTATTACACAGAACAGCTGGGAACATGACCCGCTTCTGAGTGAGAAAAAAAGCCCTTTACACTTGATTTCCTGAGGTCAGCCCAGCCCCCAAATCCCCCCACCCTCCCAGAATCTGTCAGCTAGCTGGCAAAGCACAGAGAAAGTGGAAATAGAGATTTGTCTGGGATCAAAAATCATCTTGTACAATAGCTAGACACATCCTGGGTGGAAATCACTGCTAGAAAGACTGTGTCCTTTCTCCAGCCTTAATCTTGGCACATTCATGGTCAAAACATTGTCTAAATTCAGATTTTGTTCAACTTTAGATCGATAGTTTTCTCTACTCAAATACTTGTACTTATGAGACATGGTCTGTGGAAGCGGTTTAAACTTGTCTTTTAACATCGACAATAACCATCTTCTACGTTTTCCTTTCCAGTAACTAATTTGATATCTTCACTAAAAGAAATGCCAATAATATGAGGGTTTTCAGAGTAAAGTGCCATGAGCTCCTCCAGATAGCAGGGAAGCAAGGTGTCACTTTTATTATTCTGAGACGATAGGAAACACTCTTGTACCGGAGGCCTGGAATCAGTCACTGCCTGCCCGAAGCACAGATAGAGCAGGTGTTGGTTATAATTGCTTCTAGACTTCCTGCCATGGTCAGTTGAAAGTCAAACCCATAAATGTTTCCTGACTACAATAAAATTCGAGTACACAGACATTCTTGCATCACTGCCTGGTGAAAATATACTGACTGGGGTGGGATGAAATGGATGCAGATGCATAAGGAGGGATGCTGCTGGAATAGCAATGAACAAACTGCCAGTCTCTGCTGCCTTTTCTTATCTTCCTTTATTTTTCTTCCAGGAGCAAAGCAGATGACAGCTCTGTAAGCAGAAGGATTTGTCCATTTCCAGAAGCAGCTTTTTCTTTGATCCTTCTGAGAGCAAGTTGGTAGGAGCCATTTTTTTTCTTTTTTAAAAAATTTATTTTTTTAATTTACATCCAAGTTAGCATACAGTGCAATGATTTCAGGAGTAGATTCCTTAATGCCCCCCACCCATTTATGCCATCCCCCCTCCCACAACCCCTCCAGCAACCCTCTGTTTGTTCTCCATATTTAATAGTCTCTTATGTTTTGTCCCCCTCCCTGGTTTTACATTATTTTTGCTTCTCTTCCCTTATGTCCATCTGTTTTGTATCTTAAAGTCCTCATATGAGTGAAGTCATATATTTGTCTTTCTCTAATTTTGCTTAGCACAATACCCTTTAGTTCCATCCACATAGTTGCAAATGGCAAGATTTCATTCTTTTTGATTGCCAAATAATACTCCATTGTATATATATACCACATCTTCTTTACCCATTCATCCATAGATGGAAATTTGGGCTCTTTCCAGGCTTTGGCTATTATTGATAGTGCTGCTCTAAACATTGAGGTGCATGTGCCCCTTCAAAACAGCATACCTGTATCCCTTGGATAAATACCTAGTAGTGCAATTGCTGGGTCATAGGGTACTTCTGTTTTTAATTTTTTGAGGAACCTCCATACTGTTTTCCAGGGTGGCTGCACCAGTTTGCATTTGCACCAGCAGTGCAAAAAAGATCCTCCTTCTCTGCATCCTCACTAACATCTGTTATTGCCTGAGTTGTTAGTGTTAGCCATTCTGATAGGTGTGAGGTGGTATCTCACTGTGGTTTTGATTTGTATTTCCCTGATGATGAGTGAGGCTGAACATTTTTTCAGTTGTCAGTTGGCCATCTGGAGGTCTTCTTTGGAGAAGTGTCTATTCATGTCTTTTGCCCTTTTCTTCGCTGGATTATTTGTTTTTTGGGTGTTGAGTTTGAGAAGTTCTTTATAGATTTTTGATACTAACCCCTTATCTGATATGTCGTTTGCAAATATCTTCTCCCATTCCATTGGTTGCCTTTTAGTTTTGCTGATTGTTTCCTTCCCTGTACAGAAGTTTTCATCTTGATGAGGTCCCAATAGTTCATTTTTGCTTTTGTTTCCCTTGCCTCTGGAGACGTGTTGAGTAAGAAGTACCTGTGGCCAAGATCAAAGAGGTTTTTGCCTGCTTTCTTCTTGAGGGTTTTGATAGAAGCCATTTTTTTTAACCTCGGTCTTCACTATGGATATTTCCTGAGCTTCTACATGGCAGCTCCATGCTTTCAAGTCCCTTTTGGCATCAAGACATGAATCCATATGATACAATCACTCTTCAGTTCCCAAAGAGGGATTTGAACTCAGAGAGGTTCTCTATCTTTTCTAGGAACCCAGGAGATAGCTCAAAAACCCTTAGCATTACTTACAAATCCTACCAAAGTCCCACAGAGGTAGTGATGCAGAATGGCTGCCTAACTGCAACCACAGTCTGATACTGGGTAGAATAATAATAAAAACAACAATAATAAGTGACATTTATTGAGTGGTGACAATGTGCCAGGCACAGTTCTAAGCTGTTCGTAAATAATAATTCATGTATCCCTTCAATAACCCTATGATGGACTCTATTCTTAGCTTCATTTTACAGATAAGAAATCTATGGCACAGAAAGATAAAGTAACGAGCCAAGGTCACATGACAAGGAAATGGAAAGGCAGGGATTTGAGTACAGTCAACCTGGCTGCTGAACCCATGCTCTTGGTCACGATGCTACACTGCCTACAACCTCCAAGCAGGACACAAAGTGTGAGGCAGATCAGGTGTAGGACAGCAGGGAGTTGTGGGAACCAGGATAAGCCAGCATGAGCATGCTCTGACTTAAATGAAGCAGTT